>NC_142868.1:32291250-32602500 GCF_051225735.1 Oryctolagus cuniculus
TTCAACTTCTTGAAGAGCAGGGAGGCAGGGCGGGGCTTGCTGCTCCGCCTGTCGCCTTCTCTCCCTCCCAGTGCAGGATATGAAACCAGCACAGGGATCACTCACATTTGCCAGCCGCTCTAAGAAAAAAGAAAAAAATAAATAAAAAATACGGCAAGAACTAGAAAGTACCTTGACTGAGTTTTTGATCTCATCGGAGGCTAAAACATTTTTAACTCCATCATTACGTGAAAATCCAGTTGGCTTGTATTTGATAATATACTTTTTTTTTTTTTTTTGACAGGCAGAGTGGACAGTGAGAGAGAGGCAAAGAGAAAGGTCTTCCTTTTTCCATTGGTTCACCCTCCAATGGCCACTGTGGTGGCGCTCTGAAGCCAGGAGCCAGGTGCTTCCTCCTGGTCTCCCATGCAGGTGCAGGGCCCAAGTACCAAGTACCAAGTACCCAGGCCCACTGCCTTCCTGGGCCACAGCAGAGAGCTGGACTGGAAGAGGAGCAACCGGGACAGAATCCGGCACCCTGACCGGGACTAGAACCCGGTGTGTCGGCACCACAGGTGGAGGATTAGTCTAGTGAGCCATGGCGCCGGCCCAATAATGTACTTTTGCAATTGGTGTAGACAGTTTGCAGTTTTTAGAGATGTTTAAACTTCCTTTTTTGAGAACAGAGGCACTTTTTCCACTTAACTCTGTCTTAATTTCTAATGCTATAACTACAAAGATCTATGAAACACGTTTCAGTAACCCCTTTAAAATCCAGAACATTCCTGGAAACATTTACCACAGAAACTTTTTCTCCACTTAATTCTGTTCATGTTTGAATTTATTTCCAGAGAGGAAAAAATTCATCTGAACCTGTGACAGAGATCGAAGCAGCAGTTGTGTTTATCTGTTATTTTTATTATTTGCGATATTGTCTTGACAACGCTATCTGAGCGATCAGACTCTTAAAAAGGAAATAAAGTTTTCGGCTTGGGGTTGGTTCCCGTCCTCCCGCTCTGTGATGTGTGGAAAGGAAAACAGTGGCAATTCACCAGAAGCTGGTGGGGCTTAACTTTGTGCATTTCTGTGTTTTCCCAGACATGATCTTTCTTCAGGGATCAGAGGTCATATTTAAAGTGGCTCTGAGTCTGTTGGGAAGCCACAAGCCCTTGATTCTGCAGCACGAAAACCTAGAAACCATAGTCGACTTTATCAAAAGCACACTGCCCAACCTGGGCTTGGTACAGATGGAGAAGACCATCAACCAGGTACGCTTCCGTCCAGGTGCCCCCCCTCCCTGCGCGCTCTCGGGACCCTTGGTAGGCAGAAGCTCAGGTTTGTTTTGAGCACGAGCTCTTTCCTGCCATTGCGTCTCTGAACAGCGCCGTGCACAGAGCAGACACATCCCCGGTGTGCGTGTGAGGGCCGTGGGGAAACAGTGCCCGTGGCCAGTCGCTCAGCTGCAGCGCTGGTAGTTCTCCTGAGAGCCACGCATTTGTAACAACGTAGGCTCCCATGAAATGGGTGATTTGATTTTTTTGAAAGATTTATTTATTTATTTATTTGAAAGGCAGAGTTACAGAGAGGCAAAGGCAGAGAGAGAGAGAGAGAGAGATCTTCATCCACTGGTTCACTATGCATTGGCCGCAATGACTGGAGCTGCACTGATCCGAAGCCAGGAGCCAGGAGCTTCTTCCCAGTCTCCCATGTGGGTGCAGGGGCCCAAGGACTTGGGCCATCTTCTGCTGCTTTCCCAGGCCATAGCAGAGAGCTGGATCGGAAATGGAGCAACTCGAACTGGCAACCAAATGGCATGCGGACATTGCAGGCGGCAGCTTTACCCGCTATGCCCCAGCGCCAGCCCTGGTGCTTGGATTTTTGCTGATGAATGGCATTAAATTTCTAAAAATAAGTCCTTGCTGCAGAGTTGTGGTAGGGAGCATGTATCGGTGAAGTGGGTCCAGGATGTGCATTTTTCCGGGATTCAGTTCCTGGGTTGCAGCACCTCTGATCTCTGTGCACGGTGGAGCCCTCCCTCTCTGCAGTGGGCATTGGAGGTGTGTTTAGAAGACCAGGTGGTGAACCGGCTGGGCCGGGAACGAGAGCAGATTTTGATTCTGCGAAAGGAAGAGTCTCCCAGTATGATTGCTGCTGCTGCTGACAGTGAGCGGAGGGGAAGGTGGCCCCTGGAGGGACCACTGGAGCTTGTGGGAAGGCACTGGGAGGGATTTCGTCATTGGTGGCTGCGGAGTCGGCAGGCAGGCCTTTGAGCAGCCTAGAACCTGCTTCAAGTAGGATGCAAGCGGAGCAATCCGGTAAAACCGAACAGTGAGATCAAGCTGTTCTTTTCAGAATCCTCCTCCGGGGGTTTCTGAGGTCCCAAGGGGAATGCAGTGGTTGCAGTGGGTGCACCCGATGCATGTCGCTGATTTTCACCTGCAGCTGCATCTCGGGGGTTCGGCAGTTTTCTGGCACACCGCATCAGCCAGGACGAGAGGGGCTCTGTTCTGTGCTGCACAGATCTTTCGTTAGCCGGCAGGCTCCGTGTCTCTTCGTATTTGACTTCCCTGTTGCATTCCTCTCACTGTGGTTTGTCGAGCCCTTCCTCTTTGCCAGGTTCCATGGCAACCTGCTTACGCACGGGACCTCATTCAGTCACAGGCCGCATTCCCGCAAGGATGTATTGCGGTTAATGAGCCGCACTCCCCGCCCTGCCCCGTGCTGCACAGTGGACTTTGAGACGCAGCTCACCGCAAACTGCTGCTCACCACCACCAGGTGTCTCTGGGGTCCTATAATTGTGCTGCTTTTCCATATCTTATCTGCAGCCTAATACTCACTCTCTGCCCTTTCGATTCTTTAATTTCCGGCTCTTACATTCATTTGTTCCCCTTTTAGGGCTTGCATGCCACGTACTTATTCTCACAGCTGCTGGGGCTGACCCAGAGAGCCTGGGTTCCCCCGGCCGAGGCAGCGTGCAGTGCATGCCGGCTGCCTGCCCCCTCCTGGCTCCAGGACAAGGTCACTTTGCCCCCTGGGACTGAGCCCTGCAGGAAAAATGCCCATTCCTCCCCTTCTCTGTAGAGAACAAGTACTTACTGAGAGAACCCGGTGTGCCTGGTATGCCCCAGGTGCTCTGGAGGTGTTGGGAGAGTGGAAATGAACACAGCATGGGAACAGACAGTTGTGTGTATGTGCACCTGATTTGGTTCAGGCACCTGTCCTGAGCCCAGCCTTCCTCCCACCATGGACTCCTTCACAGCCCTGGACGTGGTATTGCAGTCCCCATTTTTATGACACTGATCAGAGGTTCTCCGTGGGAGGCCACGTGCTGTCTCTGCGCGCCGTGGGCCATGGGGTCTGTGTGGCAGTGACTGCACTGGGCCCTCGCCATGCAGAGGGGCCTACAGGGATGACTGAAGGGGTCGTGCTGCAGTAAACAAGCATTTACTGTGTCTGGCACCATAGGGTGGCATCAGCAGCATTGTACACTGCTGATTCCCACCCAGCAAGTAGCTTGGCAGTGTGTGTCACAGGCTAGTTAAGTACCCAAACCCTTTGACCCAGTAAGCCCACTTCTGGGACAGAATCCTTAGGAAGTAATCCAGATATGGGGAAAGTCTCTTGTTAGGGTTATTGATGATAACAACAAAGGCTCGGAATGAGTGGTCACCCAGCACCAAAGCAGGCTCTGAGCCACTGTGGTGGCGAGTTGGTGGAATCCCATGGGCTGTTTACTGTTGTGGGCATGAAGCTGAGACAGCAGCTTGGAAAAGCCTTTATGACATGATGCTAAGTGGAAAAAAGTGGATAGGGAATTTTATATTGTTACTTTACAGCTAGAAAGCAGGCTGTGTTGTGGTGCAGATGGTTTAGCTGCCACTTGGGACACCCACATCCCTCATCTGAGTGCCTGGTTCAAGTCCCGACTCCACCACTTTCCATCCAACTTTTTGTTGATGCGCACCCTGGGAGGCAGTGGATAGCTCAAGTGCGTGGGCCACTGCCAACCATGTGGGAGAGACTCAGAGGGAGTTCTGGGTTCCTGTCTATAGCCTGGCCCCTTCCTGACTATTGAGGGTATTTAGGGAGTAGAGTTAACCAGTGGATGGATGATCTATCTCCCTCTCTCTTTTTTTTTCTTTCTCTTCCCTTTGCCTTTCAAATAAATAAGAAAAATTTAAAATATATATATAATGTACCTCTATTGCTTCAATAACTTAAATGAATAATTCATCTTTTTGAAGAAAAAAAATTGAAAATATGGAAATGGGCACTTCCTACTTTGGCAAGGAGAAGAGAAAATTCACCTCCAAAACCCTGGAACTTGCTGAAGACCTTAGAGAAGCTAAGAGCCAGAGTGCAGGGAAGGCAGTAGATCCCCAGTGGTTATGACCCAAGTGGAACTGCTTTGCGATGGACACGGAAGCATGACAGATGCGGAGGTCCAGGCATCTGACAGCCTTGTGGAGTGACAGGTGCTCAGGAAGTGGCTTACACAGCACCCAGCTGCTGCTGGGCAGTCCCCCTCTCCCCACTCCCAGCAGGGCAGGGGCTGGGAGGTGTGCACTTGTCCAGGAAATGGAAACGCCTCAGCGGATCTCGCTTTCCCAATGCCCCTCTGAGGCCCAGCATGACTTCTGGTAGCCAGGAAGCTGAAAAATTCTTCTCCGGGAAGAGAAGATGGGATCTGGGGAATGGGGAGAAAGCACAGAGACTTGTGAAGGAGTGAAGGATCTCGTGCCCAGGCGGCCGGGGTGGGGGGCATTGATTGTTAACTGCATGGGAATTTCTTTCTTGAGGAGCAGCAGAGAGAGAGAGAGAGAGAGTTTCTGCTCTTGTGAAATTTCACTTCTCCCCCTGGATGTGTGTTTTTTTTTATTAGATGGTCCCAGCGTGACTGCATCCCTAGGCCCACCAAGCACCTGTGGGGGCCTCACTGCTCTGCCGAGGGGCCCCCGCCTGGGAGGCCCCAGCCTGGGGGGCTTACCCCTCGGAGACAGTGGAAGTGAAGAGGACAGGTGCACCTGGCTGTTGGCCCCGCCTCCAGCCCCCTGAGCCCTGTACAGCCGTGATCTGCTTGAGTCACCTGTGCTCTCCGGGCTGTTTTTCACACGAGTGGTTTTCATCACTGTCGCTCTTACGGGAGGGAAGAGGACTTGGGCATTGTTTGGTGTTCAGTCATCTGTGTGGGTGACCCGGTTTTGGCTCACGTCTGCGGATCTGTGCGAAGGACAGTTATGTAGTAAACAGTTCCACGGCCTGGCTGTTCTTGTGGCTCTGAAAACCCGAGTGACTTTAATTAAACTTTGACTTGGTGACTGTGCAGGTAGGGCTAGACTTCGTGGTTCTTTCCTTCCTTTGAATCCATGGTTAACCTGATCGAGTTTTCAGAGAACAGACAGAAGTACTGAAATAAGAACTAAAAAATAGGCTTTAGCTTATGGAAGATGAATATCAGAAACCTACACTTGGGCCCGGCGCTGTGGCGTGCCTGTAACACTGTCATCCCATATGGGCACCGATTCAAGTCCCAGCTGCTCCACTTCCAATCCAGCTCCTTGCTAATGTGCCTAGGAAAGCAGTAGAAGATGGCCCAAGTGCTTGGGTCCGGCCACTCTCGTGGGAGACCTGTATGAAGCTCCTGGCCCCTGGCTTCAGCCTGTTCCAGCCCTGATTGATCATTGTGGCCATCTGGGGAGTGAACCAGCAGATTAAAGATTGATTCTCCCCCTCCCCCTCTCCCTCCCCCTCCCACTCTGCCTTTCATATATATATAAAAATAAATCTTGAAAAAGGAAACCTACACTTAACTGCTACCATGGAATTATTTCTAGGCTCTTCCTTGCCTTGTTGGTGCTAAGAGTTCCTTATTTATCATTTCTTGTACCAGGCGTGATGCTAAGTGGAGGGGAGGAGCTGAGTGGACACACGCGTGTGGGGTGGTGGGCGTCTTCCCTCAGTGCCTGGCGACCTTTCCGTGTGTTGCAGGTATTTGAGATGGACATCGCGAAGCAGTTACAAGCTTATGAAGTCGAGTACCACGTGCTTCAAGAAGAGCTCATCGATTCCTCCCCGCTCAGTGACAACCAAAGAATGGATAAATTAGAGAAAACCAACAACAGCTTACGCAAACAGAACCTTGACCTCCTTGAACAATTGCAGGTAGAGCATATTTATAAAGCAGCTTCCTGAACCGCAAGTATCTGGTAGTTCATTAACTCACCAAAGGCACCAGCAGCCGGCGTGTTCCCATGCCCGGAGGACCTTTCTCACCCTGAGCTGTTCGGAGTTGAGATCAAAGGGATCCCAGGAGAATTGGTCCTTTTTATTACAGAGCAGGTTTTGATTTGCTCAGGCCGGGCGGTCCTGGAGCTTTCTGCACTTACCCTTTTAGGAGACGGGCCCAGAGAAGAGTCTGGGTCCGCGCTGCGGTGGCCCTGTTAGCTGAATGCTGGCAACTGTGCTCTGAGGATGGGTGAGACCATCAAGCTCTTTAGCTGCCGTGGGCAAAACCAGCCAGGTCCAGGAAGGGATGCATCGCAGTCATCTACCTAACAAAACAAAGCTTGTGATTTATCACCGATTAACGAAGGGCAGAATTCTCCCCTCTGGAAGCTTCCACCTTAGCATGGACAAGTGTGGGTGAGAACATAGAGAAGACAGGCTGATGGAGACCATGCACCCCGGGGTGAGCTGGAGCGAGCTCCATGGTGCAGTCCCCAGACCCAGATCCTACCAGATCCAGTGCAGGCCACACCCACATCGTCACCCGGGAGACTGCTACCCTGAGGACAAGAGGCACCTTGCAGTGCGGCTCTTGCGTCAGTCAAATGCTGTGAAGTAACCATACATCCTACTTCCGCGCTGTCACAGGCGGGTGGCCACGCTGCCAGTGGTGAGGAGTTATATGGAGAGTGTGGGGTTGCTGTGAGGAAAGATTCATCCTCATGGACTCTTTTTTTTTCCCCAAAAAAATAGATGTTTTACCATGTTCCTGGGCTGTCCTTCAAATAAGCACCCCAGCCCGGTCTAAGCTTCCAATTTCTTTCCAGGAGAAGTTGCCATCTTGTACACGCAGGTTGGCGGTGATGTGGGAAACCAGCCCTTGTCTGAGTGCATTCCTCCCGGGGGCCTCCGCTAGACACCTGCTTTGCCTCCCCAGTGCCAACTGTGCCAGTCATGTTCTGAAACCCAACTTCTTTTCCCCCTAACATTCTTTTCTCCCTGGGGTCTCGGCTTAGACCCCAGGGGACGAGAGCCTTGTCTGGCCTGCGAGGGGACGCGGTCTCAGGCGGTCATCTTAAATGGAGTTGGTGCCAACCGTGAGTTCCCGAATACTCATTCCTATCATATGACAGAAACACTCCCCGCAAACCTGTTTGCATTCGAAGCAGTTGGCTTATTAAGGCAGACAGTATACAATTCGAGGCTCGTTTTATTGGGCTTTGTGTGGGTTTTCGGCAGTGAGGGTGGAAAGCTAATTTATGCGGCTCCTGTGAGCCCCTACCACTTCCGGGAGGCAGGGAGTTGTGGCAGACCGCTCAGCCACCTACACTCCTCAGGAGAGACGTCGGGCAACAATTGGTAAGAGACATCTCTGGGCCGGCGCCGCGGCTCAATAGGCTAATCCTCCGCCTGCGGCGCTGGCACACCGGGTTCTAGTCCCGGTCGGGGCGCCGGATTCTGTCCCAGTTGGGGCACCGGATTCTGTCCCGGTTGCCCCTCTTCCAGGCCAGCTCTCTGCTGTGGCCCAGGAAGGCAGTGGAGGATGGCCCAAGTGCTTGGGCCCTGCACCCGCATGGGAGACCAGGAGAAGCACCTGGCTCCTGGCTTCGGATCAGCGCGGTGCGCTGGCCACAGCGCGCCGGCCGCAGCGGCCATGGGGGGGGCGGTGAACCAACGGCAAAGGGAGACCTTTTGTTGTCTCTCTCTCTCTCACTGTCCACTCTGCCTGTCAAAAAAAAAAAAAAGAGAGAGAGAGAGAGAGAGACATCTCTGCACCATGTGGGCGTGCACGTCTAGGGACGTCACTGAGGGCTGCCACAGTCACCAATAGTTACCGAGTCCACTGTGCCAGTGCTGGGGCCACCGAGATGAGTGATTTGGACTGGGCGCGTGGTGTGTGAACACGTGGCTGTCTGGGTAAGACTTTCCCATCGTCCTCTATGAGAATGTGCATCTCACCTGTGAGAATCGTGCTGCCTTTTTGCTTAACCTTTCACAGACGGTCCATTCAAGGAAAGGTGTAGATACAGTATCGATTTTTGTGCATAAATCTTTTTTACCTAAGTATCAAAATAAACCTGTTTTCTGGTGTTGTCCTGTTCGTGTACCTGTTAGATATGCCAAAGTCCCATTTGTTTTCTTGTTAAACACAAGAATTTTATAAAAATTTTAAGGTTTATTTTATTTATTTGAAAGAGTTACAGAAAGGGAGGGAGGGAGAGAGAGAGAGAGAGAGAGAATATCCATCCACTGTTTCACTCCTCAAATGTCTGCAACGTCTAGGAGCCAAAAGCTTCTTCCAGGTCTGCCACCTGGGCTGAGGGGCCCTCGGACATCTGCTCCTTTTCCAGGCACATTAGCAGAGAGCTGGATCAGAAGTGGAGCAGCCAGGACTCAAACAAGCGCTGTGCCTCTATGGGATGCTGGCATTGCAGGGGCAGCCTAATGCATTATGCTACAATGTCAACCCCAATTTTTCTAAAATTTATGGTAATACTCATCGCTTTAAAAAGACGTATTTATTTGGGGTTGACATTGTGATACAGCGGGTCAAGCTGCTTGCATTGCCGCTGTCCCATCTGGGCACTGGCTGCTCCACTTCTGATCCAGCTCCCTGCTAATGTGCCTTGGAGAGCAGTGTACTCGGACCCCTGCATCCACATGGGAGACCCAGATGGAGTTTCATGCTCCTGCCTTTGGCTTGGCCCAGCCCCTTTGGGGAGTGAACCAACGAATGGAAGATTCTCTGTCTCTGTGTGTCCTCTCTCTCTGTCACTCTTTCAAATAAAACCTTAAAAAAATTGTTTATTTGGAAGAGTGACAGATAGAGACCTTCCATTTTCTGGTTCACTCTCCCAGTGCCTGAGGTGAAGCCATGCTGGAGCCAGGAGCTCCATGTGGCTCTCCTACATGAGTAGCAGGAACTCAAGTACTTGGGCCATCACTGATGCTTCCCAGGCCCATTAGCCGGGAACTGGATGGGAAGTGGAGCAGCCGGGACTCAAGCTGGCTCTGATAGGGGTTGTGGGCTTCCTGAGCAGAGGTTTAACCTGCCGTGCCTCAATACCCAACCCCAAGGATTTTGTTTTAGAAGCTGGAGACCAAACTCTAATCTGCTTTGTCCAGCATTGTATGAGATAATTGCCATGCCAGATGGTGCCATGTTCCCTGGCCTAGTGCTGTCTTTTACCATAGGACAAGAGAATTTCAAGCTAGCAAGCCATTTTGACCTGGGCCATCACGCCGTTGTGACTGTCAGTCTGAAATCAATTCATACACGTGGATAGACTTGTTTATCACAACCAGCCAGGCCGTGCTGACACAGAAAGCTCCAGGGCTCAGTGCCAGCGCTGTGGCACAGCAGCTAAAGCTGCCACCTGCAGTGCTGGCATCCCATACAGGCGCCAGTTCAAGTCCCGGCTGCTCCTCTTCCAATCCAGCTCTCTGCTAATGCTCCTGAGAAAGCAGCAGAAGACAATCCAAGTCCTTGGGCCCCTGTACCCATGTGGGAGACTCAGAAGAAGCTCCTGGATCCTGGCTTCAGATAAGCCGAGCTCTAGCCATTGAGGTTACTTAGGAAGTGAACCTCTGTCCTCCTCATCCTTGGCCCCTCTATAACTCACCTTTAAAATAAATAAGTAAATCTTAAAAAAAAAAAAAAAAAAAAAAAAAAAAAAAAAGCTCCAGGGCTCGGTGGCCTGGCACACCCGAGCCCATCCCTGAAGTGTTCCTGGGCCGGGTCAGGGATCTCCCCCTGCGGCGGTGCCTGGGAGTTCCCGCGCCCTCACACCGTGATGTCTCCACGCCCGGCTTCTCAGGGAGCCACAGCTGGCGAGGAGATGCTGTCGGAACCGGTAGCGAGCTGTGGACCCTCACGGCCGAAACGTGGCTCCTGCGGGCTCCCTCCCGTGCTGCCTCAGGCGGGCGCCGTCTGATTTCTCCTTTTCTTCCTCCAGGTGGCAAACAGCAGGATCCAAAGCCTGGAGGCCACGGTGGAGCAGCTGCTGAGCAGCGAGAGCAGGCTGAAGCAGGCCCTGCTGGCGCTGGAGCTGGAGCGCGCCGCCCTGCTGCAGCCTGCGGAGGGGCTGCGGGGGCAGCCTGCGGGCCCGGCCTGTGCTCAGCCCCAGCCCACAGGCGACTGAAGGCCCGGAGGAGAGGGCGCGGCTCCGTCCCGACGCTGTCCAGGCCCTAGCTGAGAGGGACCGGAGATGCTGGAGGAGACAAGGGAGCGTGGAGTGAGCTTCTCAGGGAGGAAACTGGCTGCCGGCACGCAGCCTCACGAGCTCAGACTCACAGCAGCCCAGGGGCACCTGTGCCGCTGTGGCGGTGGTGGTCTGGGTTCTGATCCGTCCCTTCTCTGGTCCTGATTACTGTACTCAATAGCTTTAGATGGCATGGACACGAATAAATGCACCTTTATATTTCCTTGTGGTTTCCTTGCTCAGCATCACTGCCTTTGTGAGCAGCACCCTAATGTGGTGGAATCTCAAAAGCCGGAAGGGCTCCCGGTGGCCCCCTCGTTCCTCCAAAGAGGGCTCAACACCCTCAGTGTCACCAGCAGGCATGGTTGGCCCCCGTCTGTTCTGATTGTGGAAACCCAAGGTGACCATTAAGAGGGACTGAGAGTGATTTGGCTGAATAAATCAGACCCTGGGTACATAAGGAAGTTTGTCATTTTTTTAAATGAAAACACAGCCTATTGCTAGACATTTTTGCTTATTTCTCACATATACTCAGTCAGCCGTGGCCGCTAACGGCTTTCTGGGAAGAAGCACCATTTGGTTAGAGTCTGGAGACACTGCCAGTGTGTGACTGCAGCTGAGGGTCTGCGATGTGCATTTCCTTGTGGTGGTTTCACGTTCCTGCTACGGAGCCACGCATTTATTTTGCTGTCGCCTAATGTCATGCACCTGCGTGTCCCTCTGTGTCTTGACCCCTTGGAGACCAGATTCCTTGCAGAAGGAGCAGGGCACATCCAGATTTCCAAGGGGGTGCCCAAGATTCTGGGGTCTTTCCCCAAAAGAGATGAGGCTGAAATGGTAACCAGTGTGTGGCAGCCGACAGCTTTTCAGAAATGGGACACAATGCAGTGACCCCCCCCCTCACCGCACCCCGGGATGGTGAGGACCCTGTGCCTTCAGCCACCAAAACACGGCTCCCGGCATCAGGCTGCCTGCCCTGCAGTTAGAACGAGCCGGTTAGAGAGCTGTACAGGCACAGGCCGCTTCCCTAACTGCAGAACCCTCCCCCGTTGTGACCGCCCTCACCACGACTTCTCCACGGTGCTTCTCTCTGGTCTCAGTGACCTGACTGCTGGGAGTCCGTGTGAGTCTCCCAGCCATTTCCAAGGGGGATGGGGGAGCTGCCCCTGGCGCCCAAACAGGTGCTTTGCGGTCGAGGCTCCTCCCTCCCGTTCCCCAAGTCGGAGGACCACAATTCTAGTCGGAAGTCCAGTGGCCGTCACCCCAAGTGGTGCCCCCAGAGACAAAGGCACTTCTCAAAGCTCGTGGAAAACGGAATTAAATACAAACTTGTTTTGGTGCCAAAATACCTTTGAAATCCATTCATAGGAAGGAAGTCTTCAAAAAGTTCATGGAAATGCGTGGTATGACTACACCGCTGGATAGACTTCAACAGTTTTTGCTCAAATGCATCTTTTTATTCCATTTTCCCGTTAATTTCTTGCAGTGTGCTCAATTAACTTAAAGTTCACAATCGAAGGCTTCTTTCCACACCACAGCTGGATGGGACTGAATGTTTTCCTGTTGAATTTTGGACACCTTACTACCATTACTCAAAAGCACCGAATCTGCATTCAATAAAGCAATAAAACAAATACTTCAGGCCCACTTTTTTATGGTGTGTGTGTGTGTGTTTTAAATGTTGAGGCTTTGCTTTTAGCCTGGGAATGAAGGAATGCCCGTGACCACCTGTGGGTCCAAGTGTGACTGTCACCTAACAGTCGGTGAAACAGTCGAGATATGGGTGCCTGTCCCCGGGGGTTGGTCTCCATGTGTTGGTGTTGTATCACCTCCACGAAGTGGAGCCCAGCTCACTGCATGCAACCGTGAGTGCTGTGATGAGATCGTGGTGCGCAGACAGGGCAGTTGGCACCAGCCTGCGGGTGTAGGTTGGACTTGGTTTCAGCTGTGACGTCACAATGAAAAGGAGGACAGAGGCATCAGTGTGGGAGGAGTCTCCGAGGCAGGCTTCGAAAGGAAGTTGCACATTGTGTTTTCCCTCAATGCACAGCTAAATCCATAGACACATAAGTGCACTTGGAAGTTGTGTTTTGACAGCACTTAAGCTTCTTACGTATTAGACATTCTTTTTAAAAAACAAAAACAAATATTTATTTGAAAGAGTTACAGAGAGAAACATAGAGCCATCCACTGGTTCACTGGTTCACTCCCCAGATGGCTATGACAGCCAGGGCGGAACTAGGAGCCAGGTGCTTCATCTGGGTTTCCCACATGGGGCCCAAACCCTTGAGCCATCTTCTGCTGTTTTCTCAGGCATATAAGCAGGTTGCTGGATTGGAAGTGGAGTGGCTGGGACATGAAGCAGCGCCCACGTGGGATGCTGGCATCCCAGGTAGTGCCTTGACCTGCTATGCCACAGCGCTGGCCCCGCGTCAGACTTGCTGAGCCTTCGAGCACACTGCTCCATAGACCATGAATGAGACTGTTGAGTGCGAGCCCCACTGCGGTTCCCTCTGAGGGTTTATGTGTGTTCAAGAGGCCCACACCCACTGCTGTGGTCTGAATATCAGTGTCCCCCCCCCCAATATGTATGCATATGAAGTAAGATCCAGTGTGAGGGTGTTAAGAAGTGAGGGCTTCGGGGGAGTAATCCGGTCATAAAACCTCGACTCCTGGAGAGGATTGTGGAGGACACTGAAGACAGCTGCCTCGCCCTTCTCCCAGGTGAAGATACAGCAAGAGGGTGATGTCCGTGGGGAACAAGGCCCTCGCCGGCCACCGGTCTGCTGATGCCTTCACTGTGGCTCCCCAGCCTCCAGGTGGTGAGCAGTCAGTTTCCACTGCTCAGAATTCCCTAGGCCAAGCAGTTCAAAGAAATGTCGAGACAGCATCAGTATTTTTGAAGATAAACTTGCCATTACCGTATTGCCTCATAAACATAAATGATAAACATTGGTTTGGTCCACTGACTGCTTCAGCAAACAGAAGGAAATCTGTTCTCACTGAAGCATTAAAATGCAAGGAATGATGTTATTTTTTGTCATTTGGATCATAGTCATTCTAACTTAAGTGAGATAATACTGTATTTTGATTTTTTTCATTTCCCTGATGATTAGTTACGTTGAACATTTTTTTCCTACCCATTCATTGGCTGGATTGTTAATATTTCCATTTGTTTTACTATTGTTTGAGTTCTTTTTATATTCTGGGAACTAATCCCTTGTGAGGTGCATAGTTTGCAAATGCTTTCTCTCATTTCACAGTCTCTTCACTCTTATTTGTTTCCTTTGCTGTATATGACCTTTTAAGTTTGATATAAGCCAATTGCCAATTTTTTGTTGCCTCTGATTTTGGAGTTGTGTGTAAAAAAATCTTAGTCCAACCCAATCCCCTGAAGCATTTCCACTATGTTTTCTGCTAATAATTTCATAGTTTCAGGTCTTACATTTTAAATCTTGGATTAATTTTGAGTTGGTTTTTGTGTATAGTAAGATATAAGGGCCTAGTTTCTTTCTTGTGCATATAGACATCCAGTTTTCCTGGCATCATTTGTTGAGGTGTATTTCCTTTGTCTAATGTACTTACTTGCTGTCTTTGTTGAACATCAGGTAGCTGCAACATGTAGATTTATTTCTGGGTTCTTTGTTTTGTTCCATTGGCCTGAGTGTCTGTTTTTATTCTGGTAACATGCTCCCTTGGTTACTTTAACTTTCTAATAGGTCTTGAAGCCAGGTCTTGTGATGCTTCCAGATTCTTTGTTTTTGCTCAGGATTGATTTGGATATTCAGTCTTTTGTGATCCCATGTGAATTTCAAAAGTGCTTTTTTCTAGTTCTGTAAAGAATGATACTGGGCCTGCGCCGCGGCTCACTAGGCTAATCCTCCGCCTTGCGGCACTGGCACTCCGGGTTCTAGTCCCGGTCGGGGCACCGGATTCTGTCCCGGTTGCCCCTCTTCCAGGCCAGCTCTCTGCTGTGGTCAGGGAGTGCAGTGGAGTATGGCCCAAGTCCTTGGGCCCTGCACCCCATGGGAGACCAGGATAAGTACCTGGCTCCTGCCATCGGATCAGCGGCGGCCATTGGAGGGAGAACCAATGGCATAGGAAGACCTTTCTCCCTGTCTCCCTCTCTCTCTCACTATCTACTCTGCCTGTCAAAAAAAAAAAAAATGATACTGATATTTATATAGGAATTGCACTGAATCTGTAAATCACTTTGGACCATATGGACATGTTAATATTATGAATCTTGATATGAATGGAAGGGGAGAGAGAGCAGGAAAGGGAAGGGTTGCGGGTGGGAGGGAAGTCATGGGGGGGGGAGCCAATGTAGTCCATAAGCTGTACTTTGGAAATCTATATTCATTAAATTAAAAAAAATCATAAAAAAATAATATAAATACTTCTCATCCATGAACATGGGATATCTTTCCTTTTTTTTTTTTAGTGTCTTCTTCAATTTCTTTCACCAGTGCTTTATCATTTTCATTATAGAGATCATTCACTTAAATTTATTTCTAGATATTTTTTGGTAGCTATTGTGAATGAGATTGCTTTCTTGATTTCTTTCTCAGCAATTTTGTAATGTATAAGAAAGCTAATGATTTTTAAATACTGAATTTGTGTCTTGTAACCTTACTGAATTTGTTTATCAGTTTGAATGGATTTACATTTTTGGTGGAGTCTTTCAGGTTTTTGTATATATAATATAAAATCATGTCTTTTGCAAACAAGAATAATTTGACTTTCTCTTTTCCTATATGGATGCCTTTATTTATTTCCAGTGCCTTATTCCTTTGACTATGACTTCCAAAGATATTTTTAGTAAGAATAGTGAAAGTGGCCATCCTTTTATTAGAATAATTCTAGCTTTTATTGTGTTGAGAAACATGACTTCTAGACACAATTCTTTGAGGGTTTATCATGAAGAGATGTTGAATTTTTTTTTTTTTTTTTTTTGACAGGCAGAGTGGACCATAAGAGAGAGAGACAGAGAGAAAGATCTTCCTTTGCCGTTGGTTCACCCCCCCAATGCCCACTGCAGCCGGCGCACCGTGCTGATCTGAAGCCAGGAGCCAGGTGCCTCTCCTGGTCTCCAATGTGGGTGCAGGGCCCAAGGTCTTGGGCCACCCTCCACTGCACTCCCTGGCCACAGCAGAGATCTGGCCTGGAAGAGGAGCGACCGGGACTAGAACCCCGTGTGCCGGCACCGCAGGCGGAGGATTAGCCTATTGAGCCGTGGCGCTGGCTGAGATGTTGAATTTTATCATTTTATCAGATTATTTTTCTGCATCTATTGAGATGATCATATGGATGTTATCCTTCATTCTGTTGCTACTAGGTTTATTAATTTGCACATGTTAATCATAGTATATAATCATTTATGTTTACTAGTGGGTTTGGTTTGTTTAAAAAAAAAGATTTACTGATTTGAGAAGCAGAATTAGAGGGAGAGACAGAAGGAGATCTTTTGTCCACTAGTTCACTCCCCAAATGGCCACGGTGGTAGGGGTTTGTTGGGTCAGGCCAGAGCCAGGAGCCAGGTCTCCTAAGTGGGTGTCAGGGGTCCAAGTTCTTGGGCCATCTTCTGCCATCCCAGGCACATTATCAGGAGCTGGATCATAAGCAGCACAACCAAGACTCTAACAATGCTCCAATATGGGCTCTGGCTTGCAGGTGGCAGCTTAAACTACTGTGCCACAACACCATCCCAATTTGCTAGTATTGTGTTGAGAAATTTTGCATCTGTGTTCATTGAGGGTATTAGTCTTTTTTGGTGTGTCCTTTTCTGGCTCGTCATTCTTCAATGCTAGCCTTATAGAAGGAGTTTGAAAGGATTCTCTCTCTTTTCAATGCTTTGGACTAGTTTGGGAAGAATTAGCATTTGCTGTTTATTAAAGGCTTGGTAAATTTCAGCAATGAAGCCATCTGGTCCTGGGCTTTTCTTTGTTGGGAAATTTCTCATAACTGATTCAATTTCATTCCTAGTCTTTGGTCTGTTCCAGTTGTCTGTGAACTCATGGTTCAATTTTGGTAGGCTATATGTTCTAGGAAATCATCCATTTGTTCTTGGCTTTGCAGTTTGTGGGTGTATATGACCCCATTGAACCTTTGTATGTCTGTGGTATCAGTGTTTGTATCTTCTTTTTCATCTCTGTTGTTATTTATTTGGGTATTCTTTTTTATTTCTTGGTTACAATAGCCAAAGGTTTGTTGTTTTTATCATTTTTTTTAAAGATTTATTTATTTATTTGAAAGTCTGAGTTACACAGAGAGAAGCAGAGAGGTCTTCCATCCGATGGTTCACTCCCCAGTTGGCCACAACGGGCCGGTGCTGCACCGATCTAAAGCCAGGAGCCAGGAGCTTCCTCCAGGTTTCCCACGTGGGTGCAGGGGCCCAAGGACTTGGGCCATCTTCTGCTGCTTTCCCAGGCCATAGCAGAGAGCTAGATCAGAAGTGGAGCAGCTGAGTCTCGAACTGGAACCCATATGGGATGCCTACACTTCAGGCCAGCGTGTTAACCTGCTGCACCACAGCACCAGCCTCGTTTTTATTTATCTTTTCCAAAAACCAGCTCTTTGTTTCATTGGTGCTGTTTATTCTTACTTATTATTTTTATTTTATTTACTAGTTATTTATGTTTAGTCTCCATTTCTCTCTCCTTTGGTCTTTGTTGTTGTGTCTCTTTATTCCTGCTTTTCTAATTCCTTGAGTTGTATCACCAGGTTGTTTGTTAGAAATCTTTCTTTTTTAAAAAATATAAGCACTTATTGTTTCCTTTTAACACGTACTGTTTCCTTTTAATTTCCCTTTTAACACTGCTTGTGTTTATATCCCATAGGTTTTGACATGTTGTGTTTTCACTTTCATTTGTTTCAAGAAAATTTTAATTTCCCTTTTGATTTCTTTATTGACCCACTGGTCATTCAGGAGAATGTGGTTTAACTTACGTGTGTTTGTACAAATTCTGTAGTACAGATTTGATCCACCTGTGCATTTCTAGTTTTATTCCATTGTTGTCAGAGAAGATATATGCCATGATTTCAGTTTTTAAAATTTGTTTATACTTGTTTTGTGGCTTGACATATGGTCTGTCTTAAAGAATATCCCATGTGCTGACGAGAAGAACGTATGTTCTACAACTGTTGGATAAAGTGTTCTATAAATGTCTGCTAGACCCACTTAGTCTGTGATACTGTTTAACTCCAACATTTCTTTATTGAATTTTTGTTTGGATATCTGTCCATTGATGGAAGTGGGATGCTGAAGACTCCAATTATTTTATTATATTAGAGCCTATCAGTTCTTTTAGATCTAGTAATGTTTGTTTTATGTAATTGGGTACACCAACAGTGTGTACATATATATAAATAATAAGAAAAATAATCCATTTAATATATGTTTACAGTTATTTTTTCTTATTTAATGGATCCCTTTATCTTTACTTTGTGACTTTATCTCTTTTTACAGTCTTTGACTTGAAGCCGATTTCATCTCAGTATGACTACTCCTGCTGACTTTTGTTTCCATTTTCATCTCTTCCAGTGTATGTGTCTTTACTGGTAAAGTGAGTTTCTCGTAGGCAACATAAGCATATCACTTTAAAAAAAATTTTTTTTGGACAGGTAGAGTTAGAGAGAGAGAGAGAAAGGTCTTCCTTCTGTTGGTTCACCCCCCAAATGACCACTACGGCCTGGCGCACTGTGTTGATCCAAAGCCAGGAGCCAGGTGCTTCCTCCTGGTCTCCCATGTGGGTGCAGGGCCCAAGCACTTGGGCCATCCTCCACTGCCTTCCCGGGCCACAGCAGAGAGCTGGACTGGAAGAGGAGCAACCGGTACTAGAACCCAGCACCCATATGGGATGCTGGCACCGCAAGGTGGAGGATTAACCAAGTGAGTCACGGTGCTGGCCCCTAAAATGTTTGTTTTTTTAAAGATTTATTTATTTTATTTGAAAGTCAAATTTACAGAGAGAAGAGGCAGAGAGAGAGCGAGAGGTCTTCATCCGCTGGTTATTCCTCAATTGGCCACAACAACTGGTGCTGCCCCAATCCAGAGCCAGGAGCCAGGAGGTTCCTCCAGGTCTCCCACACGGGTGCAGGGGCCAAGGACTTAGGCCATCTTCCACTGCTTTCCCAGGCCATAGCAGAGAGCTGCATTGGAAGTGGAGCAGCTGGGACTAGGAACTGGCACCCATATGGGATGCCAGCACTACAGGCAGCGGCTTTACTTGCTACACCACAGCGCCAGCCCCAATGATTTCTTTCGTTTAAAAAAATGACAGGGAGAAAGAACTACATGGACAGATTATCTTCCATCCACTGGTTCATTCCCCAGATGCCCACAACAACCAAGGCTAGGCCAGGCCAAAGCCAGGAGCCCGGAACTCAATCCAGGTCTCCTACGTGGGTGACTGCTTCCCAAATACTTGAGCCATCATCTGCTGCCTTCCAGGGCCTGCATTAGCAGGAAGCTGGACTTGGAAGCAGAACCAGGACTCAAATCCACGATAATTCTAAGAAGGGATGCAGGCAACCTAAGTAATGTCTGCCCCCAGCCTATGTTTATGTCAAGCAGACAATTTAACCTGTTTACACTCAGGGTTGTTATTGATAAGTAAAGACATTTTGTTAATTTTTTTCTGGTTGTTTTGTATATCGTTTCTTCCTTTCTTTCTCTCTTGTTCATCTTTGTGGTTTGGTGGTTTTCTGTATTGATTGTGTTTGATTCTCTTTCTCATTTGCGTATCTGCTCTGTGATTACTGAGTTTTGTACTTTCGTATGTTCTTCCCATGGTGGTCATCATCCTTTCACTTCCAGTGTAGGACTCTCCTCACACATCTTGTAGAGCAAGTCTGACGGTGAAGAGTTGTCACAGTTTTTGCTTTGCTTGGAGAGGCATTATTTCTCAGTTGTTTCTGAAGGATTGCTTTGCTGGGCATATGATAGTCTTGATTGGCTTTTTTTCTTTCTGGACTTTGATTTTGTCACCTCCGTCTCTCCTCGCCTGAGCTGTCTGCTGAGAAGTATGCTGTTAATCTAAAGGCTATTCCTTTCTGTGTGAACTGTGCTTTTCTCTTGTGTTTTTAGATCTCTTTGTCTTGTACCTTTGATATTTGACCATAATATGGCTCAGGGAGGATCTTTTTGATTGAGTCTGTTAGGGTTCCTTGAGCTTCCTGAAACTGGATGCTCATATCTTTCCCAAGATTTGGAAAGTTTCTAGTGATTATTTCATTCAATTGAATTTCTATGCCTTTTTTCCTCTTAAAAAAAAAAAAAAGTCTTAACTTATTTGAGAGCAGACAGAGTGCCCCCATATGTTGGCTCACTCCCCAACAGCTGGTGCCGGGGAAGAGCTGAGAACTCAGCCCAGGTCTCCCACATGAGTGGCAGACACCTGGTTATGGAACCGTCACTGCTTCTCCTGGAGCAGAGCCCAGTATGGAACCCAGGGACTCCAGCATAGGACGTGGGAGTCTTAACTGGCGTCTTCACTGCCCATACAAAAACCTGCCCCACATTCCCTCCCACCCCACGCACGGGGTTTGAAAATTTCAATTGTCCAGTTCTTTAGCACCCAGAGTTCTGATTGGTTGGTTCTTTTTATGATCTCTCCTTTTTTTTTTCTTTTTTGACAGGCAGAGTGCACAGTGAGAGAGAGAGAGACAGAGAGAAAGGTCTTCCTTTGCCGTTGGTTCACCCTCCAATGGCCGCCATGGCCGGCACGCTGCAGCCGGCGCACCGCGCTGATCCGATGGCAGGAGCCAGGTGCTTCTCCTGGTCTCCCATGGGGTGCAGGGCCCAAGCACTTGGGCCATCATCCACTGCACTCCCGGGCCACAGCAGAGAGCTGGCCTGGAAGAGGGGCAACCGGGACAGAATCCGGCGCTCCGACTGGGACTAGAACCCGGTGTGCCAGCGCTGCAAGGCGGAGGATTAGCCTAGTGAGCCACGGCGCCGGCCTTTTTATGATCTCTTATCTCTTTGTTGAATTTCTCTTTCATGTCATGAATTGTCCCCCTAATTTAATTGAATTTTCTGTTTGTATTCTCCTATATCTCATTAAATGTCCTTAAAGTCATTATTTTGAATTATTTTAAGATAACACATCAATTTCCTTTTCTTTGGTGTCTGTTGCTAGAGTTACTGTGTTCCATCGGAAGCTTCGTGCTAACTTGCTTTTTCATGCGTCCTGTGTCCCTGCATTGATGTTTGCATCTCGTGAGTCAGTTCCCTCTATGAGGCTTTCATAGTAAAAAAAAAAAAAAAAAAAAAAAAAACACAACTCTCTCCTGGTGATCTGTGCTAGGGTAAGGTTGGATGGGCTGTGTTGGCTTTGGTTCGGGGCAGGCGCTTCAGTGTCCTGAGTAGCTCCTCCAGCTATAATCACTGCTGTGGAGGTGGTCCTCAGCCCTGGGAATAACAAGGCAGCCCACCCTGAGCAGACTGGCCTCAAAGGCCCTGTCCTGCAGAGTCACTGTGCAGCCATCATTGACGGGTACCCCCTAATGGAGCTACTGGCGTGACCTGGCCCCTGTGTGGCAACGACAGTGATAGGTGTCCTGCTCCGCAACCAGGCACGCCACACTGTACATAACTCCCACACAACCCACAGAGCTTCGTGGGTGCCCCCTGCAACCAGGCACAGGGTGCTTGAGCTGCATGCCAACCTGTCCCGTCCAAGAGAGCTGCGTCCCAGCTGGGGTGCAATTCTACACCCGCCTAAGCCTTCTCAGCCGCCAAAGCCACTGCAGCTGCCTCCTAGGTCTGGAAGCTGGAATCAGGCGCAAGAGCCAGGTATTGAACCAGGTTCTCTGGTGTAGGATAAGGGCATCTTATCTGGCGTCTTACGTGCTAGGCTAAGTGCCTACCCCTTCAACTGCTTTTAGGGACTGCACAGAGATGGGTGGGGCCGTTCTGCGGCTTTTGGGTCTCCACGGGACCAAACCACTCAGGGAGGTCTGCTCATTGCTTTCCAGGGTCGTGGATAGTTTGACAGGGCCACCTGCCTGTCCGCTGCCGGGGCCTTTACGGCCGAGCCATTTCGAGTCAGCTGCCTGGCCACTTTCCATGGCCAAGAGGAGGCAGGTGAGGCGGACGAGGCTGTCAGGCTGTTTCCAGGTCAGTGGGGGTGTGGGTGGGGCCTCTAGGCTGTCTCCCCAGGGGCGGAGCTGCTCAGAGCTGCCTGCCAGGAGCTCTCTAGGTCTGAGCGCTGGTGGGCAGGGCTGCGCAGCTGTTTCCTGGGACTGAGGGTGGGTTGGTGGGGCTGCCTGGCCTCCTGGAGTGGTGAGAAAATGGGTGGGGTCACCCGCATTTGTTGTTTTTCTGAGCAGGCTGAGCTGCTCCGAGCGGACTGCTCCAGTGTTCCCGAGGCCGGGCTGCCTCCCAGGACCCCGTGTAGGCGGGGCTCAAGGTGGCACTGTGTAGGCAGGGCCTGGAGGTGGGGGAGAGGGCACAGCACAGGCTGGGCTCCTTCTCCAGGGCAGTGCGGTTGCATGGTGACCCAGCAGCTCCCCCCACACTGGGCTCAGGGCCCACGAGGGCTGCAAGCTCCTGCCTTAAGTGTCCGGTGTGAGTGGAGAGGCGGCACCTCCTGCTTACCTTTTCCCTATGGAACAGAGTCCCTGTGGGTTCAGGGCTGGTCTCGAGAGGATAACAGATGCATATGCTTGGGTCCCTTATTTATTTATTTATTTTATTTGACAGGCAGAGTTAGACAGTGGGAGAGACAGAAAGGTCTTCCTTTTTCAGTTGGTTCACCCCCCCCCCCAATGGTCGCTATGGCCGGCGCACCGCGCTGATCCGATGGCAGGAGCCAGGAGCCAGGCGCTTATCCTGGTCTCCCATGGGGTGCAGGGCCCAAGCACCTGGGCCATCCTCCACTGCACTCCCTGGCCACAGCAGAGAGCTGGCATGGAAGAGGGGCAACCGGGACAGAATCCGGCGCCCCGACCGGGACTAGAACCCGGTGTGCCGGCGCCGCTAGGCGGAGGATTAGCCTAGTGAGCCGCGGCGCCGGCCCGGTTCCCTTATTTCTAAGGCCACTGAGTATCTCCTTGCTCTTCACCGCCCCTGCTACATCTTCCTAGCAGCTCCAGTGCAGTAGCCACTGTTTTCCTCATTACAGGGCCTTGGTTGTGGAGGGAAGTGCACCAAGCACCTCTTGTCAGCCATCTTGCTGACGTCACCCCAGTGTTTGCTTTTAATTCAACGTCAACTACAATGAGCGTGGGATCCCGTTTTCACTTGACACTTCCAGAACACAAAAAGTTGAATTGGTGGTCCTCCCGTTAACAAACATGCAGGTGTTTGCTTCTGGCCACAACTCATTATGGCCCTCCCTGGTTTGACTTAATTCCTGTTATTTCATGCTTTCTCGCTTCCTTAACAGCCTTGTAAATCACCATAAAGCATCAGAGGAGCAAGAGGAACCTGGTATAGCTATAAACAGAACCAGCATCCAAGCCCTGGAGTCAGCTGGAGTCCAACCCTGATTCTTTGTCTGTACGATAGAAATAATCAGAGTTATTTCTGGGATTATTGTGTGACTATTTATGAAAAGCCCTGAGCACTGGGGCTGATACCGAGTTAACAAGCAATAAATGTTACCTGTCATTACATTTTGATGATGTGAGCCAAATGGATCCAGGTCTGGGCATTTAAAATCAACCCAGGCAAAAGTCCTCAATAGATTGTCAACATTTAAAATAGGTAACCTTTAAAATTATTATGATTCCTTTAGCTCACGCCATGCTAGGCCAATATTATTTTATGTTTTTGAAAGTGCAATGACCAAATATAAAATGGGAAACTGTAGGAAAATGTACCTGGATGTCAGCAAAGCTTTCAATGACATCTCTCACAATAGCTTAAATAAGTTAAAGTTCATTGAACTTCAGTTAAAGTTCCGTGGGCAGAAGGACGGTTCACTTGGGTTGATAGAACAGGTTAAACCCCTAAATCTTGTAGATGGTGCCTCCCAGCCCTGGCTGTACATTAGAATCAATTGGAGAGAGTTTTTGTGTTTTTTTGTTTTGTTTTTTTAAGTACCAGGGCCTGAGGGCTCTCCAGGCTAATAAACTCAGACTCTCTGTGGGTAGGGCCCTGGCTTTGCTGTTTTTTTTTTGCTTCTTAAGTTCCCCGGTGATTTTTAAGTTCAGCAAGGACTGAAAGCTACAGCTATAATGGATTGGGATTGAGGCACCCCTAAGAGCTAGAGGTCTAATTGCCTGACCTGAGTTTTAATTTATTCAAGATCCAAATTTGTTTTATTGGTCCTTAACAGAATGAGTTGGTCCTTGTCCATCCAGCAGCACATTTATCTGAGTGACCTATATGTGGACCCAGGGAGTGTGCCTCTCAGGTGCATCAGTGTCACCAACCAAATTTAGTGAATGACAGGACCTTGATCGATGCTGACGAGCTGGGCAGATGACCTGACTGGCGCAAGACGCACTTATGGATGTCAGGTTCTAAATTCAGTGAGTCTCAAAAGCATAGGTCCCAGACCAATGGCATCGGCACATGCTGCAGCTTGTTAGAATCGCAGCAGCTGGCTGTACCCCAACCTAAATCGGGAACTCTAGAGGACAGAGCGGGCAGGCTTCTTTAGCAAACCCTCCTGGGAATGCTGGTGCATGCCAAAGTGTAAGAACTGCTGGTGTGAAGGGGAGAATCCCACGGCACAGATGCAGAGTGGGCGACAGCAGGGTTAGTGACGGCAGTGACTGTGGGAAGAACCTCCTTATCATCCACAGTCTTATTTCATTCTCACTTTCCTGTGGCTGTGAAGACTCATTTTACAGGTCTTGCCATTTGCTTAGCTCCTTGTTCTGCGTTCATGGTATGAATCTACTGAAAACCAGGGTAGTCCCAGACTGTTAAATAGTGAGAAATGCTGAATGTACAGTATAATGATAAAATAATTGCTAAAAAAAATAGTTCCCTTATGTTAGGCAGTGTGATGAGCCACTTAGATGAACGTTAATTCATCTAATGAGGAAAAGATATCATCAAGGTTATTGGTTGGGTAGCCAGGGCTAAAGCGGTCTCATTTAGCTTTTGAACTTCTAGTATGTATGTATGTATGTATGCATTCATTCATTCATTCATTCATCTGAAAGAGAGTACTCCCGTCCACTGGTTCACTTCCCAGATGCCTGCAATACCTGGGGCTAGGCCAGAGTCAAAGCCAGGAGCCAAGAACTCATCTGGGGAGTGAAACAGCAGATGGACAATCTCTCTCATTGCCCTCTCCCCCTGTGACTTTCAAATAAATAAATAAAATCTTTAAAAAACAGAATGAATGGCTTGGGGGTCAGTCAAAAGTCTTCTAAAAGAGCTGTCCTATTTCAAGGTACATTTCCCAACTGACTGCGGAAGGACAGTGCGAATTCCTGTGAAATGCCTGAAACAGCCTTAGCCACTGCCCGCCGTCTCCTGGACGGGGAAAGTTTGATGAAGCAGTGCCGGTGGTTCTCTGGGGCCCTGCACTCTGGGACTTTGCTCCTCTGGGAGACTGCAAATAGGTTAGCATGCATTAAGGACGCTGAGAGGTCCTGTAGCAAGGAACCTAGTTTCTACCTTATCAGTATATGATCTTTTTTTTTTTTTTTTTTGACAGGCAGAGTGGACAGTGAGAGAGAGAGAGACAGAAAGAAAGGTCTTCCTTTGCCATTGGTTCACCCCCAATGGCTGCCACGGCCGGCGCACCGCGCTGATCCAAAGCCAGGAGCCAGGTGCTTCTCCTGGTCACCCTTGGGTGCAGGGCCCAAGCACTTGGGCCATCCTCCACTGTACTCCTGGGCTACAGCAGAGAGCTGGCCTGGAAGAGGGGCAACCGGGACAGAATCTGGCGCCCCAACTGGGACTAGAACCCCGTGTGCCGGCGCCACTAGGCGGAGGATTAGCTTGTTGAGCTGTGGCGCCAGCCCAGTATATGATCTTCTAAAACATTTTTTTCTACGATAGATACGTACGTGCTGCAAGAATGCAAGCATACAACAGAAGCATGCAAAACAAAGACAAAGCTCTCCAGAGGCCCTCATCCCACATCCTATTACCCCCAAGGTAATTACTTATTAGATTCTTTTAAAAATTATTTATTAATTTGAGGGGCCAGCGCTGTGGCACAGTGAGTTAACACCCTGGCCTGAAGCACTGGCATCCCATATGGGTGCCAGTTTGAGACCTGGCTGCTCCACTTCCGATCCATCTCTCTGCTATGGCCTGGGAAAGCAGTAGAAGATGGCCCAGGTCCTTGGGCCCCTATACCCACGCGGGAGACCCGGAAGAAGCTCCTGGCTCCTGGCTTCAGATCAGCGCAGCTCTGGCTGTTGCGGCCAATTGGGGAGTGAACCATCTGATGGAAGACCCCTCTCTCTCTCTCTCTCTCTCTCTGCCTTTCCTCTCTCTGTGTAACTCTGACTTTCAAATAAATAAATAAATCTTTAAAAAATTAATTATTAATTTGAAAATCAGAATTACAAGGAGAGAGAGAGAGGGAGAGAAGTCTTCATCCTCTGGTTCACTCTCCAAATGGCTGCAACTTTCAGGGCTGGGTCAGACTGAAGACAGAAGCCAGGAGCTTCATCCGGGTCTCCCACGTAGGTGGCAGGGGCCCAAGCACTTGAGTCATCTTGTGCTTTCCTAGGTGCATTAGCAGGGAGCTAGCTTGGAAGTGGAACACCCAGGACTCCGGCACCCATATGGGATGCCAGTGTTGCAGGTGATGGCTTAACCCACTAGGCCACAATGCCAACCCCAAGCTTAGATTCTTGTCTCCTCTTCCAAAACTACAGGATGTACATGTGTATGTGTTTAAACAGTCATCCTTCAGTATCCATGGGAGATTGGCTCCAGGACCCCTGCAGATACCAAAGCTTACAGATGCTCAAGTCCCTTACGAAAAATGACATAGTAATTGCATATAACCCATACGAATTCTAAATTTTTTTGTACTTATTTGGAAAGCAGAGAGACAGAGACAGAGCTCTTCCATCAGTATACTTTATATAATCTCTAGATTATTTATAATACCTAAAACAATATAAATAATATCGGAATTGATGTTATGCTGTATTGCTTAGGGAATAATAACAAGAAACAGTCTGTTCAGAAGAGACACTTATTAAAAAGTGTATTTCTGACCCCCAGGTGGTGAACCCATGGAGAGAGAACCCACGGATACAGAAGGCTGCCTGTCTATCCTCTTCTCTGGCAGGAATGGCGGCATACTGTTGAATGGAATTAAGAGCGGCCTTGGTTTTGGACTGAGCTCCAGCAGAGAGACCAGACCAAACCAGGATCGCTTTGCTCATGTTAAGGGCCACAAAATCAAACAGGAACGTTTTCCTCAAAACAAGAGATTCACAGCAACCAATCAGAAAGGGTGCATTTCTCTGAGCTAGCACCATGAGGAAGTCCCTCTGTTTCAACCCTATGAGGAAACAGACTCCTAAATGATCAACCCCCTTTTTTTTTGGTTCCCATCTCTGCTTTCTTCATCCCTTTTTCCTGCTGCAAAGCCAGCTTGTGCTCAGTTCATCATAACAGCCCCTTGTTGCCAAGCTCTAGCGGCAAGTAGATCGCCCAGTGACATTTGTTGTCATCTTGTCTTTCGATAATACTTACGCCTTGGGTTTTTAAAGATTACTACCTTGGGAATATTTTCTTTTTTTCTTTTTTCTTTCTTTCTTTTTTGACAGTCAGAGTGGACAGTGAGAGAGAGAGACAGAGAGAAAGATCTTCCTTTGCCGTTGGTTCACCCTACAATGGCCGCCATGGCCGGCGCACTAAGACTGGCGCACCGCGCTGATCCGATGGCAGGAGCCAGGTGCTTCTCCTGGTCTCCCATAGGGTGCAGGGCCCAAGGACTTGGGCCATCCCCCACTGCCTTCCTGGGCCACAGCAGAGAGCTGGCCTGAAAGAGGAGCAACCGGGACAGAATCCGGTGCCCCGACCGGGACTAGAACCTGGTGTGCCGGCACCACAGGCGGAGAATTAGCCTATTGAGCCGTGGCGCCAGCCGGGAATATTTTCATATTAGTACACGTAGATGCTGATCAGAAGTCAACATTTACAAAGGACTTCTTAATGAATGAGCCAAGAACCACTAAAAATTACATATGCTTATTTCATCCTCAAAATGAAACCACAGGAGAGGTGGATCATCAGTCTGCAGAATGGTAGCTGAAACCATCTGAAGAGGTAATTCACACTGCCCAGCTCGTGAATGGTCAGTTCCCACAAGCCACTCCCAGGAAATGAGACTCAGGAGCCTGTGTTCTTACCAATGCAGCTTCCAATCCGCTCCATTCTCTCTAAGTTTTATTTGGAAGGCAGAGTTGGAGGGAGGGAGAGATCGTCCATCTGCTCATTCACTCCCCAAGTGGCCACACGAGCAGGGCTGGGCCAGGGTGACAGTCCCCGTCTCTCCTAACAGCGCGACAGGATCTGCCCCTCGGCCCTGGCGCTCCCTGACCTTGCTTCGTGCTTGTCCTCGCTGCAGACACACTGGCTTCTCTGCTCTGCCAGCCTCCCCCACGCTCCGCACCACCCGGCACCTGCCGCTCCCTCTGCCCTGGAAGCGCCTGTCCCAGCCAGTCCTTGACTTGCTCCCTCACTTTGTTCCGGTCCTGACTGCCCTGTCGGACAGGTAGCCCCACCGCCACCACCCCGTCCGTTCCCTCCATGCTGCTTATGGCTCTCACGGCCTTGTCCCTGGTTGGCTACTCATCTCTTTGCCTCCTGCCACAGCAAAGTGAGACTTGGCGAGGGCAAGACCCACCATCCTCACCACCACGACGCCCTGGAGCAGCAGCTGGGCCTAGGAGGGGCTCGTGGATTCACTGAAGAAACGAAGTGCGTCTTCTATTTTCCACAGACACGGCCAGGTTGCCCTTCAGATAGATTCGTGCTTATTTTTCAATCCCTGTGCCTGCTCAACTCTCAGCCATATGGATTATTTCCTTTAGGTATCTCGTGCCCAGGGTGTTGGCACAAAGGCCTTGGGGCCCTGGCACACTCACCAGTCGTCCCTGTGTCGCAGTGGGGTGGCCCTCCCCAGCTCGGGTGTGGGCCAGAGGAAACAAAGGGCCGGCCGCACACTTCCTCACGGGGGGGGGGGGGGGGGGGCCTGCACCGGAGGAGTTATGGGACAGTCACACCCATTTAATGTTATTACCCAATTAAAGGAAGGCCCACCAGAAAAATCCCCTCCTTTTCTAAAATATCTGGACTTACACGATGCTTTGGTGGCTCCAACGGGCCTTATCAGCTTCAACTGATCTAGGAAAATAAACATTTCAGAACTGTGATAATACAAGTGGCTCCAGACACGAGAACAGCTCAGTCGCAATGGCTGGTTCTTATAAATAAGCCAAGCAATCGCACGCTACAGAAATAACCAGGATCTCTCTGACTTCAGGGGGAGCCAAATGGAGATGCCTTTGCCAAGTGAATATTCAAGTCATTCCAGAGTCAAACTGTGGTCAGGCGCTGGCTGGGAGCCACCAGCGTTTCGCTCCAACTCAAGCCGGGCCTCCAGTGGGGCACCAGTTCACATGAGCCCTCAAATTGAATTTTTATGCTTCGACTTTAGGGAAAGGACACCGACTGCATTAAAAGGAGCTTCCATTAGGGGTCTGATTAAAACCAAACAGATGCCAGTGAGATGCCAGCACCCAGTGGCAAGCCTGACAGTGGTTTGGTTCCACGGCATATGTGTTGTCCGGCTACAGCCTCTGCTACCTGCATTCACAGTGCCCGGCAAGCCAGCAGGGTCCTGAATGAAGAAAAACAGGCCCAGGCTCTGGTCCATGAGACAGAGGTTTGCAGCATCCCTGGTTGAAATGAAAACAGCTTCCTGTTAACCAGAAAGGGCCAGTTATCAGAAGAACCTCACTTCCTCAGCATTTTCATGTTTGAGATTTTATGGTGATAAGAAAGCAAATTATGGTCAAGGGAGGGGATTGTAGTGATTTCTCTGGAAAGTTCTACCTTTTGGGGCAAGGTGTCCATGTGGCCTTCTTTCGGATGGACCTAGCAGTAGCCCAGATGGGACTGGGGGACCCAGCCTCTGGGTCTGTCCGTTCCAGGTCCAATGGTGCCCCCCGAGGGCAGGGCTGCCTTAAGCCAGGTTGGCCAGAGCAGACCTTTCGGTTCAGGCTGTTCCCATAAATTCCCCTACAGCAGAGGCGCTTGTTCCTCTTGCTCCCCCAGCTTCCAAAGCCGCTCAGTAACTGGCTTGGCAGCCTGTGTGCCATGGCAGCCAACAGTGAGGAGTGAATGCCCGAGAAAGGCAGGCCAACTCCAGGCGTGGGGAGGCTCCAAGGCTGGGCCAGAAATGGTTCCCTGCGGGGTGGAGAATGTGTGAGACCCTGGGCCCAGGACTGGTGGAGCCCAGCCATGGAGTCACACCTTGGCCCTTTCCAGGGTCTGCCAGAAGGTTCTAGCAAGGCAAGGAGCCTAATCCTGGGGGTTAGCAGAGGTGCGTGTGGCTGTTCCTTGCCCAAGAGAAAGCGCCTCTGTGCTCACTGGGAGGAGCCATCTCAATGGGCTCAGCTCCCAAGGAAAGTACTTCTCGGGCGAGGTCTCGGGAAACAATTTCTCCTGTGCGAAGGTCTTGAGCCCCAAAAGGCCACAAACCTTCAAATGCCACAGTCCCAGGCAGCGGGTGAAGGCGCTCAGTGTCCCGAGGCTGCCTGACAAGGCTGCCAATGTCCCTGCAGGTGCTGCTGCCCGGTCTCCGTGCCTTGTCTTCTCTCTCTCTCTCCTCCATGCGATCCCTTCCCCTTCTCTAAGCTTCACTCCAGCTGTGAGAGCTTGGAAGTTAAGGAGAAGTCAGTCTCCTCTGATGGAGGGGACTCCAAGCAGAGCCGGCAGGGTCCCCATGGGCTGCAGTTCCTTGGGGAGCAAATGCTTCTTGTGTTTTGCTCGAAGTGCCCATCACGCTGCCCTGCTGCCCAGACTAACCCCAGAGGGAAGCCCAGCCATGCAACTCTGAGCCCAGCTCTCACCGTGTCCTAACTCCGTCATCAGACTGGGATCCCTCGCGTCGGCACCCTGCCCTCTTCCTGGCCTGCATCTAAGAGCAAGGAGCCTCCCAGACTGCAGCTGGAGATGCCCACAAACAAGATAAACCGCTGGTGGAGTAAAATCTTTAGGGCTGGACCTGGTCCACCGGCCACAGGCAGCCTCTGAGCACTGGAAGTGTAGCTGGTCCAAACAGGGATGTACACCCAAGTATGAAATACCCAGCAGACTTTCAGGACTTCATGTACAATGAGAAAGGGAAATATCTCGTTGATGTCTGTGCCGTTTACATGTTGAACTCTACCATGTTGATACACTGGGTGAAATACAAAACAGTCACACACGTCATTTCAGCTCTTTTGTTTTTGCTCCTGTTCACGTGGCTATCAGAAAATTTGAAATGGTGTTTTTGCTTCACAGTGTACCTCTATAGGACGACGTGACTGAACAGGTGCCGGAAGAAGCATCGGTGCAGTCTTGATGTGGGCGCGTGTTTATTTTTCACTCCATGCACAAAGACAAGCATCCTAAGTGCTGACACGTATAAGGTGCACAGAGTGGTAAGATTTATTCAAAAGGTGGGAAAGTGAGCACGCATGGACATGCGTGAGTGTGGGTTGCCCCACCCATAGAAATCCCTGTCACAAGCCGGCAGCCGGCCAGATAATTGCCCAAAAGGAGAGGGTTGGGGGGGGGCAGTCAGGTGCCGTTAGCGCCTCCAACTGTGGTCTGCAGAGAGCCATCGAGTGAGCTCCTCCCCGTGGCCTCCTTAGGGAGGTGGGGGGTGGCAGCTCTGCAGGCAGTGAAGCCACCTGGGAATTCTATGGCACCTCCACAGTCCCACAGGAGTTCAACATCCACATTTTCCTGATGTCCCTCCCTCGGACCTGGATGAAGCAGATGCATCCTGGGACAGGGGTATTTTGATTGACAAGCAGGCTAGAATTACATGGGGGCTTGAGACTTCCAGCTCAGCAGCCCTGCCTGGCTACCCCATATCAGTGTGCGGGTCTGAAGGGGGCAGATGGGGCAGAGCTGAGATGGGAGGGGAGACTTTCCTTAGCAGGGGTGGGGCAGCTTTTTTTTTTTCAACCACAGGGCATTTGGATATTGATAGCATCATTCACAAGCCACACAAAATGCTCAACTTAAACATTAGCCTGCTGCGAATGAATTTCAAATCCCACCTGCAGTTGCCTAGGCAGGCCTGCCCACATGATCTCGCTGGCCTCTGCAGCTGGTGGCCCGGATGTTCAGGGGATGAGGCGAAGGCTTTCCTTGAACTCAGTGGCGGACCAGTCCAGCCGGGGAACCCCGGGCAGCAAGCCGACTGGATTTGAATCAGGCAGATGACTTTTTACTTCAGCTGAGATAGCTGCCTCCCTAAGCCAGCCAGCCTGCTGTTCTGCCATGGCACATCCGGGGGTTAGGGAATGGGAAGCCAGGACGTGGTCCGGTCTCCAGAGCCCCCTCCACGCTTCAGAGGAAAGTTCCTTTGTCACTGGTGCAGACAGTGGCCCACAGCTGCGACCCCCACACTGCGAAACCCCCCTAAGCACTCACTCCATGTCCCCAGAAACCCCATCTGACTGGCTTAGGAACGGAGAGGGTGAGGGCTTAGGGGCTGGGCCATGGAGGAAGTCAGGACTCACCCCCGCATCTCTGCTCTGTTTCACACCATGGGCAGTGCTGAGCTGAGGCCAGCGGCCGGCAGAGAAGTCAGAGTGGGCAGAGGTCTGCTGAGCACACTGCAGGGAAACAGCAGGCAAGCAAAGCAGGAGAGGCTCAGGGGTACCCCTGTGGTGGCAGCCCTTCCTCAGCTAGGGGGACGGCTGCATGTGCCTGGCTGAGACCTGTAATGTGGGCCACAGTCCAAGAAGCAGACTTGTAACCGCAGCATTTTTTCAGTTAGGGTGAGTTTTCTATGGCCCAACAAGTTTTCCTGGGTAGGTGATTTGCATCTCTGGGTGGAACTGGGGAGGCCATACCACCCTTAGTTTAGGGACTCCACCGAATGTCCTGGGGCTACCCCCTACCCCATTACGTCATATCACCATGATCACCTGGTTCTAACTTCGGGGCTCTGGGGTGTACCCTAGGTTTGGATCTGGCCAATGGTTCTTCTGCTCTGACTCCACTACCTGAGAGCCTTCCAGGACCCTGCTGGCTCCTTCCAGTCGCAGGGCCAGCCCAGGCTGGGCACAGTGCCTGCCTCCCCATGCAGCAGGTGGTAGGCTGTATAAGAGAAGCACCTACATTGTGCTCTCTGAGCTCCCTGCAGGCTGGGGAACTGGGACTTGGACCAAAGGGTCAGCGGAGGTGCTGGTTTCTTTGCTGCTCTGGGCTCAGCCCTGCAGTCCCTGTGGGGCCCCTTGGGGGAGAAACAGACACACTGGGCCTCTGCCTTTAGCCCAGCCCTGCCCACCCCACCCCAAGGCTCCATCTGGCACTTAGGTATTATAAATAGCTGCAGCTAGGGTGTGGCTTGGGTGGGGAGACCTGCAGCCTGCACTCCACCCTGAAGGGGGAACTTTTGTATTTAATTCATTTCTGCCCTTGGAAGCCTCCAGCTATTTAAAATGCCAATTAGGCAGCAGCTGCTGGGTTTCTTTTTTTTTTTTTTTTTTTCTTTTTTTTCCCCCCTTCCCTTTTCCATATCCCAAGTTGGCCTGTGTGATTTTCTGAGGCTGTTGACTTAAGTTTTTTACAGGCTATTGGGTGGGGCGGGCGTGGCCCTGAACGTGGGCTGCCAGAGCTTCACTGGCCCGCAGCGAGGGGCCCAGCCCTTCCCTGTCACTTCCAGCCTGCAGGATTTTGGGTCCGGAGAAGGGAGTCCAGCTGGTTGGTTTCTGCAGTCCCCAAAGTGTTCCGTGCCCCAACCAGATTGCTGGGGTGGAAGAGGTGCTGGGGCTTCCGGCTCCTAGTGTCTGCACGGCTCAGCTGGCCTGGATTGTGCACTGCCTTGTAGCTTCCACGGCACCAAGTCACTGTGTACTTCCTCCAAGGGTAGGGGGATTACGGTGCCTGCCCAGAGATGGGGGAGGGGGACACAGGAGGACTCACACCAGCTTCCTCTTAGGGTGAGACACAGGGCCAGTTCACATGGAAAAAAGAGCTCCAGGATATCTACAATGTATAAGACCAGAATAAATTGGAGGGCTTCCAGTTAGCCACATGCTGATCTCCAAAGTGATTTTTTTTTTTAATGGTAGCAATGCATAATGTAAAGTATACACTACTGCATAATTTTAAAAGCAGTGTAAAATAAAATGCTAGCAACAATAAGCAAGCAAGCAAGTGGGTGTGTCAGCAGACACAGAAACAGCCACACACACACACACACACACACACACACCCTGCAGCAGTCATGGCCATTATTACAGCCCTTTGATGTGTGACCTTATTGCTTTTAATTTTTTTTAAGTGTCTGTGTTTGCATTAGGAAAGAAGAGGAGTATGAAGCTGAAGCCAGACCAGATTTATTCAGAAGAATAAAGCCTGGGAGGGGCTTACTCCCAGGTGAATGCACATTAGAGAGAGAGAGAGAGAGAGAGCACCTTCCCTTACAGACTAGTGGTTTATGTGCTACAAAGTGGCGGGAAGGGTTTGGGGGTCTGAGCTGAAGCTGGGCTGCCAAGATGGAGGGAGAGCTTGGGCTCCTTCTAAATCCTGCGAGATCACAGTGTGAGCGGGGAGGGGTTTGGGCTGAGGCTGAGGCTGAGGCTGGACTCTGGGGCTGAGCTGCTGAGCTGCGGGGGGAGAGCTCAGGCTGATGGCTGGACTCTTCAGATAGGGGTGTGTCTAGCAGTCCAGGCAGGGTGGGGCTGGATTAGCAGGACAGAGAAAAGGGGGCCTGCTTGCTTTATGTATGTGAGAGGTCACTATGGATCTAAGATTTTTTGTCTTTGCTCCATCAGTTTGAAAGACAGAGAGATTTTCCATCTATTGGTTCACTCCCCAAATGCTCACAACAGTCAGAGCCGGAACAGGTCAAAGCCAGGAGCCTGGAACTCCATCTGGGTCTCCCATGTGGGTGGCAGAGATGGCAGTTGAGCCATCACCTGCTGCCTCCCAGGGAGCATTAGCAGGAAGATGGATCACAAGCAGAGGAACCCGGACTTGAACCTGGTTCTCCGATATGGGATGCAGGAGTCCCAAATGGCGGCTTAACAGCTGAGCCACAATGCCCACCACCCTCCACCCCCATTTACATTTTAAAGAATTTATGTAATTATTATTTGTTTGAAAGGCAGGAAGCGAGAGAAACATTCAGATAGATTTCCCATCTACTGGTTCACTTGCCAAATGCCTGCAACAGTTGCATTTAGGACCCAGTGAAGCAAGGAGCTGGGAACTCCATCCAGATCTCCAGATCTCCCATGTGGGTGGCAGCGGCCTAAGTGCCTGAGCCATCACCTACTGCCTCCTGGGTATACATCAGCAGAAAGCCGGACTTGGGAGCAGAGCCAGGAAGTGGGTATCCCACGTGGCATCAACTGCTGGGCCAAATGCCCTCCCCTTTTGGCTCATTTTCTATGTATGTATGAATTGGCATTTGCTTACCTATGTGTGTATGGGGGGCATTTGGACAGTCAGGCCTGAGACTCAGATGCTGCTGGTGGAAGTAATAAAGGAGTGACTGATACCCTGTCTCGTGGTTCTTTGGGTATCGTGGTTATGCCTGAGGTTTGTGTGACAGAAGAGAGAGCTGTCCCTGTATGTGCAGGGTTCCTGCAGAGAGACAAGGGTGACAAGGAAGGCAGAGAGGTGTCATGCCTTTGTCCTCTACCTGCCTGGGAACCAAGTCTGAGTTTCACTCAGGAAAAGAATAAAAGGGCCAACCACAGGCTGAAGGAACTGTTTTCCTGAAGGGCTTGGTGAGACTCGGGGTGGGAGCTGTTTTTAGAAAAGATTTCATGACAGTGTGGGCACAGGAAATCCTGCTTCAGGACCCAATGGCCAAGAGGTGGCTCAGGTTCAGCCAGGGGCGCTCTGGTACCGCTGGCCTTGATGACAAGGGAGTGTCTCTGAGGGCTCGTCTGGTGCACTCCAAAAATGAAGACTTAACCACAGCCAAAGAAACCAGAGGACAATGTGTGGCACCCATGGCCCAGACACCAGGATCCCTTGGAGACCGTCTGGAAATAATGAGACGGCTTCACGTGGGAGCTCCGTGTCTGACATTTAGCAAGGAGAGCACAGAGCCATTGGAATCAGGTTGTAAACATGAGTAATGGCGTGCTTGGTAAACACATCCTGAGTCACTTCGTTCATAAGTAGTTCTTGTTGCTTAGATGAAACCGTGGTGTTGGTTTTCCATGAAATCCACAGAGTCCATTCTGTTACCTATGGAACAACAGAAAGAAGGCAAGATTCCAAGCACTTCCTCAATATTCCTCAGATTCCATCAGAGGTAAGACCTCCGGGCGGACAAAGATGGTGGGCTGTCTTTCAGTCCCGTGGACTCCTTCCTGTCTCGGCATTGTGGAGAAGGAAAGCGAACCTGAGCCCACTTAGGGCAGCATCTTGGGTCTGATTTGGTACCCAACTGAGTAACCGGTTTGAATTCTACAGATCCCAAGTTGCAAGCGTGTGCCACATGTCGGGACCCCAGGACTTACAGCAGCTTTGCCCTCCCTCAGGAGCTGGCGGTGTGACACTCAGGACAGGTGGGGTGTGTGCCACGCCACTGGGAAGATGCGTACTCTATTGTGTCATGCAAAGACCTCAGGCTCTGCACTTCATTCTCACCCCTGTGTCCAGAGTCGAAGTGCTCCAAGGGAAGAAAGGCTGATTCTAGAAGCTAAAATGTTTCCGGGTGACACTTCTTTATTGCAAGATGCCTTGGGCGAGCGGACCTGGGAGTCATGCCCCCTACAGGATGTCAGGGGAGACTAGCGTTTGGCCGCCAGGTGCTGCAGGAAACACTTTATCCAGATAGGTTCTGGCCTTGGGTCCCCGTGGCTTTGAAAATCTCCCAAGTCTGTTCTCTCTTCCACATATGTTCTTCCCTCTCCCCAGCTTGAGAAAGTCTCCCCAGAATCCCATTGATTTTCCGCTTCTTCACGAACTGAGTCCTCGTTATCAAATGTCAACATGTTTTCCAGACACAGTGTTTCAAAATCTTAAGACAAGGAAAACTGGAAAACATATAGAAACAGAGGGTGGGTCTTCACTCATTCATTTTTTTCTTCATTGAGTGCTTGGAGAAATATTTCTTCTTCTTTTTTTTTTTTTTTTTTAATGATGTATTTGAAAGGTAGAGTGTCAGAGAGGAGAGACAGAGAGATCTTCCATCTGCTGGTTCACTCCCCAAATGACTGTGATAGTTGGAGCTGGGCCAGACTGAAGCCAGGAGCCTGGAACTCCGTCCAGGTCTCCAACATGGGTGCAAGGGCCCCAAGTAGTTGGGCCATCTTCTGCTGCTTTCCCAGGTGCATTAACAGGCAGCTGGATGGGAAGCGGAGCAGCTGGGACTCTACGTGGTACTCACATAGGATGCTGGCATCGCACTGCAGCACCAGCCCCTGAGAAATACTTCGTGAGTCCACCATCTCCACTGTCACCACCCGGCCCCACCATCACCCTCCCACTGCTGCAGCAGCTCAACTGTTTCTTAACTGTCTGATTGCTTCCCTCCTCGCCTTTCTCATCCAGGCGATCTGGACGCACACACACTCCCACATCCGCCCTTGTCTCTTCCCGCCCTACTAGAATGCATTTCCTGGCTCTCCTTCCATCCGTGGCACAGAGCATGAACATGAACCCCTTCCCCGCAAGGATGCCGTCAGCCCTTGGCCTCAGCTCCTCCCGCGCTCTCCTGCAGCGACACTGGCTGTCCTACAGAATCTCAACTTCACACACAAACCCACCCTCCATTCTTCAGAGCCCGAAACTGAGCTGGTCCTCCTCCCCTTCCTTCTCCTGAAATTAATTCCAGTTTTTCAGCTGTGGCCTGTTAGCTCTGTTGGTTAGAGTGTGGTGCTAATAATTCCAGTTTTTCAACTCCCAGCTCAGACGTCAGTTCCTCTAAAAGTCTTTCACAGCTTCCAGGCCCGGACAATTACCTTGCAGGGCGTCCTGTTGACACCTGGCTATTTCCTTTCGTATCAGTGACCAGAGTGGTTGCATGTGTGTTTTTCTGCATGCCTTCGATCAATGTCTGTCTCCCTCAGATTCTGAGTGGCATGAGAAGAGCAACTGTGCCAGTTTTGTTCACTGTTATATGCTCAATGCCTAGCACCGAGCCTGACTCGAAAGGGCTGGATAAATATTTGTCAGGTATTTGAATAGAGGTGTTGGCTCGGCTCCCAGGAGTAGATCATCCGCTGGGACAGAGTGAGGTTGTTATTCAGTGCCCAAAGCCCCTTCAGATGCCATCCTCAACGTGCAGCTTCCGTCTCCAGGATCCTTTCCTGCTCTGCACCCCAGGGCAGGGCCGCTGTCTCCCCTGAGTGCCTGGCATGCACTCTGCTACTCCTTCCTTAACTTCGGAAGAAGCTAGGCCTACCCTCAGCCAGACCTTTCGGCTGGCAGGCTCCACCTGGATGCCTGTGTCAGTTCCTGATGGCTGCCACTCAAGCATCACGGACGGGTGACTTCAAACAACAGAACTGTTTCCTCACATGGTTCTGGAGGCCAGGAGTCCCAAATCCAAGTGTCAGCAGGGTTGTGCTCCCTCGGGAGTCTGTAGGGGAGGGAGGGTCCTTCCTGGCCTCCTTTAGCTTCTGGAGCTGGCTGGAAATCTGTGGCATTTCTTGGCTCGTAGATGCACCACTCTTGCCTCAGCCACCACTGTCACATTGCATTGTCTTATAACAACACCAGTCAGGGTACAGCAAGGGCCTACCCTATTCCAGGATGACCTCAAAAACTACTGACATCTGGAGTGACCCCATGTCCAGATAAGTCACATTCTGAGATATCGGGGGTTATGATGGGAATATACCTTTTGAGGGTTCAACCCGTAACAATGCCCAATGGGTAACTCAAGCTCCTGAGGTCTCAAATTGCCCCCAATATCTTTTCCCCATACATACTCATCCTTCTTGCTATAGTCTGAATAGTTGTGACCCCCCCTCAAGTTCATTTGCATTCATCTTTTCTATTATTTATTTGACAGATAAAATTACAGAGAGAGAAGGGGTGACAGAGAAAGAGATCTTCCATCTGCTGGTTCACTCCTCAAAAGGCTGCAACTTCCAGAGCTAGGCCGTGTTGAAGCCAGAAGCCAGGAGCTTCATCTGAGTCTTCCACGTGGGTCCAGGGGCCCAAGAACTTGAGCCATTTTCTGCTGCCTTCCCAGGAACACCAGCAAGGAGGCAGATCAGGAGTGGAGCAGCCGGCACACGAACCAATGCCCCTATGGGATGCTGGGATTGCAGGTGGCAGTGTAACCTGCTGCACCACAAGGCTGGCCCCATTTGTTTTCATTTTAAGTTGCAAGGTGATGGTACTAAGAGGTGGAACCTCCACCCTCATGAATGGAAGTGCCCTTAAAACAGGCCTGAGAGCGCTCCTTCACCCCTCCCACTTTGTGAGGACTCTGAGAAGGCGCCATCTATGAAGAAGAGGGCCCTCATCAGACATTAGAATCTGCTGGCACCTTGGTCTTGGATTTCCCAGCCTTCAGAACTGAGTGATAGGGGCTGGCGCTATGACATAGCTGATTAAACTGCTGTCTGCAGTGTCAGCATCCCATATGAGCACCGGTTCGAGTCCTGGCTGCTCCTCTTCTGATCCAGTGCCCTGCTAATGCACCTGGGAAAGCAGCAGAAGATGGCCCTAGAGCATGGGCCCCTGCACCCGCATGAGAGACCTGGAAGAAGCGGCTTCGGATCAGCCAAGCTCCAGCTGTTGCAGCCGTTTGGGGAGTGAACCAGCAGATGGAAGATCTCTCTCTCTCTCTCTCTCTCTCTCTCTCTGTAACTCTGCCTTTTGAATAAATAAAAATAAATCTTTTTTAAAAAAAGAAATGAATGATAATTTTTGTTTTGTTTTGCATATAAATTATTCATTATGTTGGAGGAGGCATTGTGGCACGGGGCTTGAACTGCTGCTTGGGAAACCTGCATCCCACATCGGAGTGCTAGCTGAGTCCTGGATGCTCAATTGCTAATCTGATTTCCTGCTAATGCACCTGGGAAGGGAGTAGATGATGGCTCAAGTCCTTCAGTTCCTGCCACCCACATGGGAGACCCAGATGGAGTTCCTGGCTCCTGGGTTAAGCCTGGTCCATTCCTAGCCATGGTGGCCATTTGGGGAGTGAACCAGCCAATGGAAAATATCTTTTTGTTTCTCCCTCTCACTCTGCCTTTCCAGTAAATACATAGATCCTTCTTAAAAATTACCCATTCTGAGGTATTTCACTTCAGCAGCTTGAACAGGCCGAGACTCTCCTGTATGCCTTCTCTTGACCGGTGTCACCCAGCCCATGTAAAGCAGAATCCTGGAAGTCATCCTCTTCTCCCTCTTCTATATCTGACTGTTACGATGTCCCAGGTCTTCAGCATTCCTCACATTCATCCCCAGTGGCCCTAATTTCGTATCCTCATCATCTTTAACATAGAGAGCTGTGGGAGTGAGACTGATATTCCTGTCTCCTGCTTCTGTCCCTTCTGATGCATCCTGGATGTCGCTGTATAAGAGGTGTATTTAAAATGCAGGTGTGACCACAACACTGTGTTTAAAACTCCTCCAAAGCTCTACCCTGAACGTGAGGTAGTACAAACTCCTATGCACAGCACATAAGCCTTCATCAGCTCCTTCCTCCTTTCCTAACTCACCTGTTGACCTTTCCTATCTGCATTATCTTCTCCAAACTGGGACCAGCATAGTGGTACAGCAGGTTGGGCTGCCACCTATGACACCAGCATCCCATATTAGAGAGCTGGTTTGAGTCCCAGCTGCTCTGCTTCTGATCCAGCTTCCTGCTAGTGCTCCTGGGAAAGCAGTGGATAATGGTCTGAGTGCTTGGGCCTCTATCACCCACGTGGGAGACCTGGATGGAGTTCTGGGCTCCTGGCTTTGGCCTGGGCCAGCTCTGGCTGTTGAGGCCATTTGGAGAGTTAACCAGCTAATGAAAGATCTTTCTCTATCTCTTGATCTCTTTGCTTTTCAAGTGATAATAATTTTAAAAACTCAGGAAACTGTCTTGTGCCTTTGTGCTTGTAGCAGAGACATTTACTACACATGCAGACAGTGTTCCAGGACATTTAACAACTCTGTGGGTCCTGTGATTAGTGCTACCTGATGGGCTGCACAGGGTGATGACACATTACACCTCTGAGCTAAAGCATTTGAGAACCAGCCTGTTACCTTCCAGCTTTTTCGGTTTTCTTCAAAGACAACTCAAAAGCTACGTGTCCCAGGTGGTACAGCTCTAAGACTCACTAGCCTGGCTCCCTGGGTGACTTTGTAGAGCACAGTCCCGCTCCCCTCCCCACCCCAGCTTCTACCAGATGGCCTATGTTGGACGTATGACTTGAGGGAGAGATGACCCTGAGCTGTGCTCACCTACTTAGGCTTCAGGTCACTGTCACCGTAGCAGGACTTAGGCTATCCTGACTCATGTAGTGCTTTTCTACAAGCCGGCTCCCCTGCTTGCCCTGCCCTCCTTCAGCTGCCTAGGAAAGCCCTACAGTCCTTCCAGCCCCAGAGATCTCGGCTTCTGTGAAGCGGATATGCCCTATTACTGAGTTAACCATTCCCTCCTGGGCTTCCACTGCATCTGTCAGTCATGCTGACATCACTCCTATCACCTGTTATCACAATCATTTAACATGGATTGAATAACAGGATCATGGATGGTGGGTCCCTTGAGACCTGTGTCTTTACAGAGTGATTGGCACGTAGAGGGTCCCCAGGCCATTAAGTGATAAAGAATGAACGAATAAGTAACTGTATGCAATGTGTGGGGGCTGTAAGTGGAGCGATGATGAACAAGAAAACAGGAATGTAGGAACACTGTGTGGGGCTCCAAGGCTCGGAGACATTGGGAGCCAATGGGGATTCTGAGCCTGCGTTGAATGCAGAGAGCTGCTGGCTTCTCTAACGAAATTTCATGTGTGCCCTCAGAAAGATGAAGCATAAAAGGGAGGCCAAAGACGACTTCTGACTCATAAGTGAGTGCGCAAGTGTAGAATCAAAGGGAGTGGTGTTAGTGGACCACAAACAGTAGCACACACCTGTAACAGAACAAGTCAGAGTCACGTGTGACAGGGACACTGAGGACACATGAAACAGGGACTGCGAATGCCGCTCTAGCATCTGTCCGAATGCCTGCCCCATGAGGGCAGTAGGTGCAGACTCAAGTACCGTAGGGTCTCCTACTGCCTCTTCCAATTGTATTTGTAGAAGCAGAATTCCTCTGCCGCCATTGATGCCTTGGGAAGACCAATGATTTCACTGTCCCCTTCAGGCAATTCGGACCTTAGCATTTCAAGTCCCGGGTAATAGTTAAAAGTCCAAACCGATAGAGCCTGAAATCCCCTCTTGTCCCCTGGCTGGGGCCAGCCTCATCTTGGCAGCCTGCCCTGGGAAAGGGGGCGTGGTCCTTTTCCTCTCCTCCCTCTCTCTGCTCACCCCCACCTCCACGCTAGCTGCTGTTTTCCCTCCACGCCTGGAAGGAAGCCCAGAAAAGGGAGAAGTAAAGGAATGAGAGCCTTCTCACGTGGCTGGGTGGCCTCAGCCCTTCGGGCCTGCCAGCTGGCCTCCCTGGGGAGGCCTGGCAGAGGATTAAAGCTGACCCTGTCGTGGGCTCCACAGAGGCCTCCAGCTGGGCCGCTCTCTCCTGCGGTTCCCTTGACCCAGGCTGAAGCGTCTCTGTCCCTCTGGGTGGTCTCATGTGACGCCTGGGATTCCGGAGGTGTAGTGGCCATCCCCTCTCTGCTGAGGTCTGTCCATGCCTACAGGCCCTGAGACCACCCACCCCACACTACCCCTCACCTGCTTCCTTTCTCCGGAACAATATCTGGCTGAGGGATATTCCTCTTGTTCGGCCACCAAAGTTCTGTCGGTCACTAACATTTAAGGGTCATTTGCAAAGTCCCAACACTATATAGCCTATGCGCTTTACATTTGTGATCTCATCAGTGCTCACTGCCCTGTATGTGGCAGGTGCATCTGACCACGAGGCAGGTGAAGCTCACAGCTATGGTATTTATTCTGAGTCCTGTCCTTAGTTCTGTCACCACGTGCTCCTTTGATTGTTATTGATTTTGGCTGCAGAAACAGGAATGGGGAGACTGAGGCGTTCTCTTGCCTTGAACCTGGACTCACTGTGAGACTTAGTCAAGTCAGCGGTTTCTCTGGGCCTCAGTCTTCCCAACCATAAAATGGAGAAATAGAATGGATTCACTCTCTCACACTAAAATTGCATGACTTTAGAGCTAATTTTAGGGAAAAAAATTAAATGCATGTTGTTTGGGGATAGGAAGTAAAGCATGATGAAATTTCGACATCCCAATTAGAACTGACCTTTAAAAGTCTCAAACACTTGGGGCTGGTGCTGTGGCATAGTAGGCTAAGCCTATGCCTAAGATGCCTGCATCCCATATGGGTGCTGGTTCGAGTCCCGGCTGCTCTACTTTTGATTCAGCTCTCTACTATGGCCTGGGAAAGCAGTGGAAGATGGCCCAAGTCCTTGGATCCCTGTAACCCACATGGGAGGCCCAGAAGAAGTTCCTGGTTCCTGGTTTCAGATCGGCCCATCTCTGCCATTGCAGTCATTTGGGGAGTGAACCAGTTGATGGAAGACCTCCCAGTCTGTCTGTAACTCTGCCTCCCAAATAAATGAATAAATCTAAAAAAACAAAACAAAACAAAGTCTCAAAAGCCAAATCTAGGTCTTGAGGGCTGGTGTTGTGTTGCAGCGTGTTAAGCCGCCATCTGCAACGCCAACGCCAGCATCCCATAAGAGTGTAGGTTCAGATCCCACTACTCTGCTTCCCATCCAGCTCCCTGCTAATGTGCCTGAGAAAGAAGACGGCCCAACTACTTGGACCCCTCCACACACGTGGGAGACCCTGGCTGTTGCGGTCATTTGGGGAGTGAACCAACAGATGGAAGACCTCTCTCTCTCTTTCTCCCTGTCACTCTATAATTCAGCATTTCAAATAAATCAGTCTTTTTCTTTGAAGGTCTATGTCTTCATCAGTTGCTTTGTTTACCACTCAAGTGAGAAACTTCAATAAAAAGAGAGGTTTTTTTTTTTTAATTAATTTATTTGAAAGTCAGAGTTACACAGAGAGAGGAGAGGCAGAGAGAGAGGTCTTCCATCCGCTGGTTCACTTTCCAGATGGCCGCAATGGCCGGAGCTGCGCAGATCCGAAGCCAGGAGCTAGGAGCTTCTTCCCAGTCTCCCATGTGGGTGCAGGGGCCCAAGGACTTGGGCCATCTTTTGCTGCTATCCCAGGACATAGCAGAGAGCTGGACAGGAAGTGGAACAGCCAGGTCTTAAACCGGCATCCATATGGGATGCCGGCACTTCAGGCCAAGGCATTAACCTATTGCGCCACAGCGCCGACCCCAAAAGAGAGGTTTCAGGACATGGTTGCAAGAACCTTAAAAACACTTGTTCCTCTCACTCATTAGCTCTACTGCCAGAAATAGATTCCAACAAAGACTCATTTCTGTACCAGAGGGTGAATCAGAGCAGGCTTTCTTGTTTAAAAAGCAGAGACAACTTCTTTCGCTCCATTCCACCTGGCTCACACAGCACCTCATTGGAGAGGATTTTGAACTCCAAAGTCAGAAAGGCCCTCTCTCCTTACCCAGCCTTTCTTTCTTTCTTCTTCTTCTTCTTCTTCTTCTTCTTCTTCTTTTTTTTTTTTTTTTTTTAATATCCTGATACCATTACCACCATCCGTGGTGAATGCTTCCTTGTTGACTTGCTTACTGTCTTTCTCACAACCAGAACGTAAGCCCCATGAGACCAGTGATGACAATCCAAGTTGTATGTAGCTTGAAGCACATGCTTGTATAAATGTAGGCCTTTGAAAAGGAAACCCATCTTAAAAATCAGAATATAAAACGAGGCATGAAAATGAATACTGCTTCAGAAGGAGAGCAGGGCTGTGGGAGGCTCATCAGCCTCAGGGCGAATCTGCCTCGGAGGGGCAGGGGCTGGGTCTGTCTCCTTCACAGCTGTTTCCCCAGGACCCAGAACCGTGTCTGGCACACAGCGGGTGCTCAGGAAATGCTTGTGGAATGAGAGAGCGCCTAACGAGGGAGAACGGGTTAAGCACACGAGTAAGAAGAGGCAGCAAGACGCTACATGCTTTGCCCTCAAACACACTGAGTGCTGGAAGGAGCTGGATCGGAACATAGATGTACTGCCTTTTCCCCTCTGGATTCACGGCTGCCCAGCTAGACTCCCATCCCAGCCTCCCTTGCAGCTAGGTGTGGCCACGCGATGCAGCTCTTGCCATGTGAGAGAGTAGATTTGCTGGAGCCCCTCCTCAGCCCGAGCCTTGAACTGTGGCTGTGCCTCCTCCATGCTGCTCAAAACTGCACGCGCAGACGACTTTGCCATCTCAGGGGGACGGAAGGAATAACTGGAGAGAGCCTGGGTTCCACACTGACCGTGAAGACCAGAGCCTCCTCACTGACTTCACACTGGGACTGGAGCAGAGAAAGTCTTCCCTGTTCTTTAAGTTGTGGGTAGTTGGGACTCTTTGTCATAGTGGCTTAGCCTCGCACTAACATCGCTTTATTTTTCATAAACTAACAACTACATTTATTTCGTGTTAATGCATGACTTTTAAAATAAAAAATCATAACTACTCCAGTTTTGCAGTGCAGGCCCTTTCCATTGCTTTGTCCTGCCTTCTAGCAGCACCCCTGGAAACGAGCAGGTGCCTTAGCCCCAGTCAGGCCCAAGTGCTGTCCGCTGGCTTTCCCCTGGGATTTCCCAGTGCTTCTCTTCCCTGGTGAGGATAACTGTGGCTGAACCTCTGCCACATGCCAGTCTCCGCGCTCTCTGTGACATATTTAGCTTTGTCTTCACCGTGCACACAGATGGTATTATCATCACCCCGCTTTACAGAGGCCCTGAAAGTTTAAACACCACAGCTAAGGGTGAGAGCTGGGAGTCAGACCTACATGGGCTGCGTCCAGAGCTTGCATTCCCAGCCTCACCTCTCTGTTTTCCAGCTATCTCTCTTCACTGCTTCTGTTTCTCCCCCTCCCCCTGCAGGTTATGTGACTCCTCCCATTTTGGTTGTGCTTGACCCTGGTATTCCCTTCTGTAAATTCAGGGGTGGACGATCTTGTAGGCTCCTCGTCACCCTGGTTTCTGTGATTGTGAGTCCTTCCTTCCTTGGCCCACTACCTGTCTTGCAGGACTGCTGGCCTCTCTTTTCACAGAAGGCCAAGCAACAGGGATCAGCTTCGTATTTGAGGCCCCAGAGGGGAATTTTGTAGCTCTGCTGGATTGAACGTGAGGATGAGATTCTGCTGGTCTCCTACTTGGTTTTGCTCTCTACAGTCTCACGTTTGCCTGTTACACAGGTGCACAGGATACAAACATAAAGGGTAAGCGTGGAGGCAGAGACGCTTGTACGCTTGAAGAACTTGAACCCAGCTGACTGACCAGTGAAGAGATTCACAATCTGGAATCCCAGTTGGCCAGCAAGTTGGCTGGTTGTTTCACAAGAGACTAATACATCCAGTGCCCAGGAACTTCTGTCAATCACGGCAAAAGAGGTTTCTTCCAAAAAAAAAAAAAAAAAAGAGCAGTTTGAGGATTCACACATGACTACATGAGAGATGCAGCAGTTCTCTTCCAGTGAACGCCTTGAGCCCTCAGACAGCAAAGAAAGGCAGCTCTCCAGGGTGGCTCAGGTGGGCCTCCCAGCACCACTCCATGTGGACTTGGTCTTGGCCGAAACATGCCAGGGTGTAAGAGGCTCCGGGATGCTCTTAATGCCGGCTGTCCCTCCTTCCTGATTTTACCACAGCCCCCACTTCTGCGAATGACTTGCACAGGGTTGACTCACTATCACTTCTGAGCTAACAAGATGGCAGCCTGAACCCATGTGATCCCAAGATGAGCACTGACATGCAAACACAGGGAAGAGATACACTGTAACCAAGGTGTACCTCTGCCAAATGGAGGATACTGATTGCCCTTTTGTTTTTCAACAAAATTTCCAGATTGAACACCTTGACTTGTGTGACTGAGCACATGTTTCCCGTGCTACAAATCTATTAGCTCTGTGCCTTTTCTGTGGAGTGGGTGGTGCAAAACTAAAATCTAGGAGGAAGAAGCCAGTGTGGCAGGGAAGGAAGCAAAGGCCTTGGAGAGGTCAGGAGCTGAGGCGTGACCCACACTCCAGAGGAAAGGAGAATCTACAGGAGCAATCCTGCACTCTAGTCCTGTTCAGCCAATTTTTCTCTACAAAGGGAAAAAGTTTGTACAGCCCCAAATTAGTGCAGTTCAAGGATCCAAACTGAGATGAAAACATAGTTTGCACTGGGAGTTATTTTAATCCATTTGGGCTGTTAGAACAAAGTACCTTAGACTGGGTGGCTTCCAAACAATGGACATTTATCTCCCACGGTTCTGGAGGTGGGGAAGTGCAAGGTCAAGGTGCTGGCAGATTCGGTATCTGGATGGGGCTCACTTCCTGGTCCACAGATGTCCTCTTCTTGGGTCTTCAAAAGCAGCAGAGGTTAAGGACTCCGTGGGGTTCCTTTTAGAAGGTCACTAATCCCATTCATGGGGTCCACCCTCCGACTGTAACGTTCCCAAAGACCCCACCTGCTAAAACCATCACTTTGGGTTTAGGATTTCAGCCTGGGGATTTTTTATTTTTGAAGGACACACATTCATATCATAGCAGGAGGCATTCGCAGTATTGATAGATCCCACTCAGGGGAAGCTGTGGAATACATTTGAGAAATTGTCAATGACAAGCGTCCCTTAGCTGCACGTCTATCACTCCTAGAGCTCCGGCTAGCCAGCCAGAAGCTTCTCTACTATTTCGTTTCTCCGCCTCAAACTAAGAGCAGTCTCTTTCTGACTTGTCTGGGGCCCTGATGTCAGGCTGGATGAGGAAGGCTGTTGAAATGGGAGCATGAGGTGGCGACTTCCTAGATTCAATGCCCCAGCTCCCCCTGCCCTTCATGACACAGGTTCATCACGACGGGAATGGAAACAACTCGCAATCTCATGAGGAATGAAGGATGGGCAGATGGAAGCCACACAGCCTGGCAGCAATGTCAATTTCCTCTCTGTAATGAAAACTGAATTTCCATGAACTGCTGTGGGAGAGATGATTTAGAAACGGTTAGCTGTGATGGCATCATCTGTGGGCTCTGTGCTATGGCCTGGCTCTGCTACACTGCTGAAGCCCCTGTTCCCTATCTCCCTCTGGGGGTAGAGTGGGGTGGTCCTGGGCCGCTGCCTACCAGCAAAACCGTGCTCCTGCGTGTGTGGAAGATGCTAATGCACAATACCATGGCACTCTGAAGGTGTTTCCTCCTGTCCTTTCTCTAAGGCCTTTCTTTGCTCCATGTGAATTTCTGATTTTGTGTGTGTTTCACATGATGCCCGATGTACAAAACTAACAAATAACAAACCATGTTATCTTATAAGTAGTTAGGATGTGCCAGGCAATAAGCCATAGGAGTTGGCTTATTATTATAAAACATCAGGAGTTGGAAGCCACTTGTTGAAAATGCTAAAACATGAGGGGCTAGCACTGTGGTGCAGTGAGTTAATGCCCTGGCCTGAGGTGCCATCATCCCATATGGGCGCCGGTTCTAGTCCCGGCTGCTCCTCTTCCGATCCAGCTCTCTGCTATGGCCTGGGAAAGCATTAGAGGATGGCCCAAGTCTTTGGGCCCCTGCATCCACTTGGGAGACCTGGAAGAAGCTCCTGGCTCCTGGCTTTGGATCAGCGCAGCTCTGGCCATTGTGAACAGTTGGGGAGTGAACCAGAGGATGGAAGACATCTCTCTTTCTCTGTAACTCTTTCAAATGAATAAAATAAATCTTTAAAAAAAATAAAGAAAATGCTAAAACACCAAGAAGGCACTTCAGTCCCTGCTGATTGTGAGGGAGAATTCTGAGCAAGCTGCAGCTGCAGCTGAACCCATTCTATCAGCACCACCCCCAGGAAGGGGGTAGAATGAGGTGCTGGAGAGCATAGGCTTTGAGGTCAGACACAGCTGGGTTAAAATGTCCGCCTCTTTTTCACTTGCCAGCTTTATGATCTTAGGAAAGTTTCTTAGCAGCTCTGTATCTGATTCCTCATTGTAAAATTAGTGGAAATAAACCTCAATGGATGCTGTGACAAATTACATAATAGACTTGGAATTTTAGCATGGAGCCTGGCACATGGTAGGTGAAAGATGGTGGTAAATATTGTTATTCTAATACTACAGATGAAGAAACAAACCTCCAAGAAGGTAAGTCATTTCCCCTAAGGCCACACAGGAAAATAATTGAGAGTCAGACCTGCAAGTCCCCAAGGCTTGAGATTTGCCAAGACCTTGACCACCATGGGTGCCTGGATGTTACCATGCAAAACAAGGAATAAAGCGAACTCTTTCTTAGGTGTGCTAGTTAACATACTACAACTCCCGCTGCCCTACACACATAAGTAGCTCAACCCATCATTTCAACATAAAATTATTATCTCTTATAAGCGATCTGCTGAAATGGGAATGCTCATTTATCTGACCTGAAATGTGCAGATATTGCTTAGAACGAAGTTTCTAGTAAGCTATGCCATTCTTTCTGATCCTCAGGATCCCTGGCTGAAGATTCAGTCCTCTGAAACACCATCACATTCTCTGTGAGATTCAGTCCATGTCTAGTTCACTTTGTAATTTTCCACTGAGTTCAACACAGAGACACTGGTTCCAAGTCTGTGCCAGTGACATCCTTCCTACCCGGACTTTCCAACAGATTGACATGGAATTGTCTCACACCTTCAACGGGCTCCTAACAACCTGTGAGATCAGTGTCCTTGAGTCATGGTAGATGATTAACCAGAGCTGTTCTTGAGATTCAGGAAGGCAGGGACTGTGTGTGTTTTACTTACCAATGTATCCCTACCCTCTAGCCCAGAGGGCTCAATCAACATGTATTGTGTGAACTCTAAATAAATGAGAGCTCTCAGGCTCACTATGCAATAAACAGTCACAGATGAGTGAAGCCACTAGTCCTCTCCCTCTGTGGTCCTGCATCCAGTCCCAGCAAAACAACGGCACCCCATCTTCCCTGTTGGGAGTTTCCCAGTATAGACTGTGGGGGTGGGGGGGTGCTTGCCTCTTAGAAACCAAAGGGGCGAGATTCTCTCTCTGGGAACTTTGAACAGTTGCCTCAAGGACCTGGGCTGTTCGGAGGCCATTCACTGCAGGGCAGGAGTAGTGTGCAGACCACACGCACCTGCTCGGGGGTTTGCTTCCTTTATCCTGTCCCCACTTTCCACTCATAGATTTCTCACCTCCCACAGCTCCTAGTGTTCCATACAGTCTTTGACTGCCCCTCCCCACCCCTTTGCTTCTTAAGAGAGCATGCAAGCCACACCGTAAGAGTCAGTTCATGGATAGTCTTCGTTTTCATCAAGAGGCCCAAAGAGTCTTTGGTCCATTTGCGAATAGCAATTTCAGAGCTGAAGAGAGAAGGTGCACAGTCAAGGCCAATACTTTTCAATTTGAAATACGGAGACTGAAGTAATCGGAGGGGGTGATAGTGACTGTAAAGTGATTCCGAGGCTCAACACTTCGGCACTGGAAAAGTCAGAGAGAAGTGAGGTGGAAGACTGGCTCCACAGCCACATTCGGTGCCAACCCCTGCTTTCACCATTGCTGGTGCATTTTTCTCAGCAAGAAGGAATGCGCTTTGGCAGGTTTCTCGCCTGACTCTGCAGAGTTCTCTTGCTGCGCTGTTTCTTCACATGTTGTGAGGATTCTGGGTCATCTTCTCAAGTTTCAATCTGTGGATGTGGACCCAGCCATTTCCAAGCAGAAAACCATGGCTCCTGGAAAGAGCTGAGGAAACCATCAGCTGTCATGTTCCACTGGGATCCAATCGCATTTTCCAAGCCCATTCTTTGGATTTGATGCGTCCGTGATGGGAATGAGGCCTTCCCTGTCTGTACCTTGATTCTTCTGTGATAAGACACTGCTTTCATTATTAAATTCTATCAGAAAATATTCATTCTGTGTCTTATGCTTTTTTTTTTTTGGTCTTTATATATCAAAAAGAATGATTTTGATAATGAATTTCATAGGTTATTTTCGGTAGTATAATTGCTATTGGCATCAATAACTCCTTTCTTCCTTCTTTCTGAAACTATTGGAAAAAGAAAAAAGTAGGCCGGCGCCACAGCTCACTAGGCTAATCCTCCGCTTGCGGTGCTGGCACCCCGGGTTCTAGCCCCGGTTGGGGCGCCGGTTCTGTCCCGGTTACTCTGAAGCACCTGGCTCCTGGCTTCAGATTGGCGCAGCGCTGGCCATAGCGGCCATTTGGGGGTGAACCAACGGAAGGAAGATCTTTCTCTCTGTCTCTCTCTCTCACTGTCTAACTCTGCCTGTCAAAAAAATAAATAAAAATTAAAAAAAGGAAAAAGGAAAAAAAGACTACAGAGAACGGCAAATAGAAACCAAAACGTTACCTTTCCTACTAATAAAGCTGACATCAGAGAAGGCGGACTGTAGGAGCAAACAGGCTTCCTAATGCTGAGCCCACGCATTTGCCAGACGCCCAGAGGCAGCGCGGCTCCAACGTGGTGGCGGCTCTGAAGCCACGTTCACCAGGGCTTCCAGAGCCATGGCTTGTTTTCTCGGCTACTTCCGGAAAGGACAAGGCGGCAGGAAGAGGCGGGGCTGCGCGTGCGCATTCTCCACGGACAACCAGCCGTCAGGTAAGTCTTGCTGTCCTCTTGGAGTGGGGTGGATGACGGCTGTGGGAGACCAGTGTGCTAGCAGGACTGACGCCCTGGGCGAAAGAGCACTCAGAGCGGAGAGGAAACACCTCAGAGTGAAACGACTATTACAGCAGATCCCTACCGTTCGCGGCTGTTTCTCCCCTCCAGCCTCCGCGGTGCTGCTTGAACAGTGTCAACTAAGAAAAAACGACCCTGTTAAAAGGCCCGTGGTCGGCTTTTCAGGAGACCTGGGTGCTGGTCGGGCTTGGCTGGTGGGGCCGTCAGTCAGCTAAGTCTTGTCCTGTCTGTCCTCTGAGGGTGAAGCAGAATTTTCTAGATCCAGTCCTGTGGTTTGGGTCCCTTCCCCCTCCTCTGGGAACCTGGCTCTCTCTGGCTATTAACTTGTTTTCCTCTCAGCTGGGTTCCTTCCACAGCCTTTTGAACTTAACCCAAGTCATCCTCATGTAAAAACATTATCCTTACTTGTCCCAATGATCTTCATAGAAAAACTTACTTAAAATGTTGTATGAATGTCAGAAAGGAATGAAATCCTGTCATTTGTAGCAACATGGATGGCCCTGAGGGACATTATGTTAAGTAAGTCAGGCACAGAATGACTAATACTGCATGTTCTCACTCATTTGTGGGCGCTAAAAAGACATGCTGCATAGAAGTAGCAGGTAGAGGGGCCAGCGCTGTGGTGTAGTAGGCTAAGCCTCCGGCCATGGTGCCGGCATCCCATATGGGTAGCTGGTTGGTGTCCCGGCTGCTCCAATTCGATTCAGCTCTCTGCTATGGCCTGGGAAAGCAGTGGAAGATGGCCCAAGTGCTTGGGCTCCTGCCCCCTTGTGGGAGACCTGGAAGAAGCTCCGAGCTTCGGATCAGCCCAGCTGCAGCCGTTGTGGCCATTTGGGGAGTGAACCAACAGATGGAAGACCTATCTATCTCTCCCTAAAAGAAATAGGTAGAATAGTTGTCACTAGAGGTTAAGGAGGCAGGGGGAAATAGAAGTTGACACCAGACAGGAAGAATAAGTTCTAATGTTTACACACAGCAGTGTGACTGTAGGTCACAATTTATTCTGTATTTTATACAGAAGAGAGGAATTCAGAGGTTCCAAATACAAAACAAAGACAAATGTTTAAGGAGGTAAAAACTTGAATTAAATAAGTACGCATTGTGTGCGTCTTAAAATTATCCCACTATACTTCATTAACATGTTATCACATGTCAGGGAAAAGCAAGGAAAACTGTTGTCTGAAGGCATTTCCTATGCTCATGCACCACTCCTGAAAGCAGCCCACGCTGGCTTCTAGCTCTGGGTTACCCCCCGAGCGACCCCCACCATGGGGCCCAGGGGTGTAGCTTGGTCCAGGGAACACTTCCGTTCTCATTGCGATTGATGTCTCAGCGTTAATTCACACTGCTGACTGTTCCTTGCTTTTCAGAGGCTTCACTTCCCTTTGTTTTCCTGACACGGGACTTTCTTGGTTATCTGTCTTTGAGGGCTTTTCTTCCTGCCAGTTACTGTCTGGACTTCTGTACCACCCAGGTCCTCTCTTGTTTTCACTCTGCCCTCAGTGAGAGAATGGTCTGGCAATATGTGTATTCCTCCAGTGGATTTTTATCGTGCACCTGTTGTAATGCAGGCGCTACCTGGCACACTGAGAATTCAACAGTGGAAATAACAACAAATTCCCCACTCTGATGGAGTTTTCAGTCTCATGGGAGAAGAAAGGCAACAAATAAATAGTCACATAAGTACATAATATAACAAGTGGTGATAAATACCATAAAGAAAAATAAATCAGGGTGACATAACACAGGATGTTATATAGGAAGGTCGAAGTCACAAGACATACAAAGAGTTAAGAAGTATTCCCACTTCTTCTATTTATTGGGAAGAGTTTGACTTGTGTTGTGTTAATTCTTTACATGTTTAGTAGAATTCACCAGTGAAGCCATCTGGCCTTGGGCTTTTCTTCACTGGGAGGTGTTTGATTCCTGATCCAATCTCTCTATTTGTCACACATCTGTGATTTTCTGTTTCTTCCTGGGTTCAGGTTAGGTCATTTCTGTGTTTTTAGGAATCGTGATTACATCCAGGATGTGTAATTTGTCAGTGTACAATCATTCATTGGAATCTCTTGCAATCCTTTCTATTTATCTGAGGTCGGTAGTAATGCCTCCACTTTTGTTTCCTGATTTTAGTTATTGGCTCTCCTTTCTCTTTCTCTGCCCATCCAGCTAAGGGCTTGCCAGTTTTTAGAGGGGTGGGACCCCGAGAGTTGTCCAGTGGCAGCACATTGCTGGCAGAACGAAGAGTCCTGCCAGCTAGCATTGTGGAGATTTCCTGGGCACCAGGCGTTACTCTCAGTGCCCTACCTGGGTGGTAGGTGCTCCAACTACTGTTGTTCTTGCTGGGTGAGGAGACTGGGACACAGAGAGGGCAGTGAACCTGCCCAAGATCCCATCACTAGTGGGGTGGAGTCTGACTCCAGGACCCAGTCTTATCCTATGTACTTTGGCCTTTCATAGTCTGTGAGGTCAGTGAAAGAAAATAAAATTGCAACTACTGTCAAAGCAAAGAATGAAACAAAACCTCATCTGCTACACCTCAATATGGTGTTTTTCTCCTTTAGAAACACAGCAGTGTATCGTTTCCATCTTGAAGTGACAAATGATACAACCATTTTATAATCTAATTTTACACCCCCAACCAGTTCCAAGATATTAGCAACCAGGTCTCAGCCATCCCTGTCATACTTTGGGTTTCATAGAAATCTCCAGTGATTTTCCAACATATGCCATTTTTAAAAAAGATTTATTTATTTTATTTGAAAGGCAGAGTTACAGAGCTGCAGAGGCAAAGGCAGAGAGAGAGAGAGAGAGAGAGAGAGGTCTTCCATCTGCTGGTTCACTCCCCAGATGGCCACAATGGCTGGACTGCACCGATCCGAAGCCAGGAGCCAGGAGCTTCTTCCAAGTCTCTTGTGGCTGCAGGGGCCATAGCGGAGAGCTGGATCAGAAGTGGAGCAGCCAAGGACTTGAACTGGTGCCCATATGGGATGCTGGCACTGTGGGCGGCAGCTTTACCCACTACGCCACAGTGCCGGCCCCCAACAGATGCCATTTTATACAAAATATTTTTCCCTTGTAATTTTTTTTCCTTTCTGGGGAAACAAAAGCGTGTTTTAGCAGCAAACAACGCATCTGCTTTTGATTTACTCATACTCAGATTGCTGAAATGTTGCTCCATAAGAGCTATTTTATTCCTCTTCAAACTTTCTTGAATCAAGTTTTTTGCCATTTCCTTCCTTTTGAACACTGAGTAATGTTTTGCTAAGGAAGGAATATGCAGATATCACTGTAGCTAGATTGGTTTAAAATCAAAAGGCAGGGCTTCTGCGGGGGCCTTGAGGAAACTTGCTCTATAGCCCACAGCTAAATCAGGCAGTGATTCAGAAACTCCGGGTATCTAAGGGTTCCAGAGACACAAAGGAGTTTTTGACCATAAGTCATTCCTACATGCTCCACGGTGGGACTGTATTTCCTCCTTGATAGAAAAAAAAAAATGTCAGTGGAGAAGAAACTTCTCTTGTCAGCTCGAGCTTTAAAAAGAAGAGGGAAGTGTGGGGTGAAAGGCTGTTTTTAAGCTCAGGCATATGTTAGAGGGGGAGGAAATGAGACCGAGCGAGAAATGAAGTGCTGACACCGAAGATCCTCCACGGCCTTGGGATGACCCGTGAATCTCGCCAGTTCCTGGAACACACACCAGAGAGCGTGCTTCATGTGAACGGCAAGTTTTGCAAGGAGTCATTGGCACTGAGCGAAGTCAGCAGAATTGGGTGTGATACCCATGTGGGCGGGTCCATAGGGTGAGAACCCCATTTCCGCATCCATCCATCCATCCATCCATCCCAGAAATACCAGGGAAGTCAGGCAGGAAGGACAGGAGGAAAGGGAAGCTGCATTCTCCTGATCCCTTGTTATGCCAGTGATGATGAATAGGCTTCGTCCCCAGACAACGCTGAGAGGCAGTGGCTGCTCCAGGGGCTGTGTCCAGAAGAATTCTGCAGTTTGGTCTGATTCTAGAGCCCAGAGTAGAATCCATCAAGAAGTCAGCTATGGGCGTGATTGGGGTGAGTGTCAGCCGTCACATATGTCCTCAGATGTGCCAGTGCCCCAGCGCAGGGCTGGGTAGGTGGAGGAGACCAAGGAAAGTTGGCTCAGTGCCTATCCAAGGTGGGGAGAGGGCAGAAGAGCTGGAGGCAATGGGGGGATTCAGACTGAGGGTTCACAACTCTGCCCTGCTGGTGACGCTCCCTGCCCTTTGTACACAATCCCCTTGCTACTGTGCTCAGTCAGAGCATCCGTGGGTCATCAGCTTCAACACCGGGAACTCCAGGGTGATGAGAGTGCCGCAGGTCAGACGGCCCCAGCCGCAGCCCCAGCCCCGATGCCGAAAAGGTGGCTGTACTTCCAAAAGCCTTCAAGTCTGTTTTCTCCTCTGGAAAACAGAGTAAAAACTGCTAATTTTTAGAATTGTGGTGAGGAGAATGTGTAAAAACCATTGAATGAATGTGTTTGTTTGAAAGGCAGAGAGAGGAAAGAGAGAGAGAAACACAGAGAAGTGTCCCGTCTGCTGGTTCACTCCCCAGAGGTCCACAACAGCTAGGGTTGGGCCAGGCCAAAGCCAGGAGCCTGGAATCCAGTCCATCCAGGTCTCCAACGTGGGTGGCAGGGACCCAGCCTCTGGAGCCATCACCTGCCGTCTTCCGGAACGCAGATTTGCAGGAAGCTGGTATTGGGAATGAAGCTGGTCCTTGAACCCAAGTGCTTTAAAGTGGGACGCAGGCATGAGGGTTAAGCTTAAAAGGAAGGGCCTGGCTGGCAGCAACACTTGATACATGGTTCATATTCTTACAAAAGTACCCGTGGTGCACCCTCATGGATACCCAAATCAAAACTGCGATATTTGCACGTAACCTACACAATCCTCCTGTATATTTTGCCGTCTCTAACCCCTGATGCATTTTGTTATAGTGGAATACGCTAGAACACCCCATACAGTGTAAATGTGGTGTGGACAGTTGTTTCACTGTATTGTTTGGGGAGTGACGACACGGGGGAGAAGATGCAGCCATCTTGGTCCTAACTCCATTGTCACCTGTAGTTGGGTGACGCTGCAGTTTCTATATATGGAGGGGCTGTGGTGAAGTGAGAGCTTTGTCCCCTCGAGGAGAGCCCCCCAAAAAGTGGCGAGAGGGGCTGGTGGGCCTTGTGCCTTTCTGAGGGGCAGTGGGAGTGGGAGGAAGCGCTGCAGGCAAGGCCATGCCACCAGCAGGAACCAAAGCCGAGTGAGACGCCTCAGTGGGCGGAACCTGGCACAGTCACTTCGCTGTTGGATATTTTCATATCGATTCTGGCCAGTCAGACTGGCTAGCAACCCCAGCTGTGTTGAGGCCTGGGGCTTCCTCAGAGGCCTTTCCTGAGGAGCAAACACCAGCCGGCGAGGCCTGCCTCCTGTGAGCTGGCTTTCCGGTGTCTGAGATGTGCTGGGGGCACCAGCAGGGCTGGCAGAGTTTATCGGAAGTCCTGTGAATTTCATCCCAGTGGGAGGGAGCCGAGTCTGACTGACTGTGTAGGGTCACAGAAAAGTCAGGCCTGGCCTGGAATTCAGCTCTCTTCCTTCCCTTTTGGGTCCTCGCTAATGGCTAATGGCAGAGTCATGGAGAAGGTTTTGGCCTCTGAAGCAGCCACTTCCTCGCCTCTAAAGTCCCCCGGTCAGTTGTCTCTCCTCTGTGTGCTCTGAACATGGTGGGGTGGGGGTGGGGGCCAACCAGAGAGCAGTGCAAAGAAGGAAGGGCCAGGCCCGGGGGTCTGCCTGGAGCAGTGCCTGCCAGGTGGCTTGGGGAGGAGGACTGTAGGATTGGGCTTGGAAGAAGAGTGGGAACCCTGCCACTGGCATGGCTATGGCTGCCGCTGGAGGCATTGCTGGGCTCTGTCTCACCAGCACGTGAGTGCCTGTCCAAGCCTCGCTTTCTCATGTGGGAAATGAAGGCTTTGGGGGTGGAGGGGGGGAGGAAGGTGCTCGTGGGCTCTGTTAGCTCTGCTCTTCTGTCGTCACTGGAGTGGTTCACACGTGGCTGGAGGAGCCAAGGAACATTCTAGAAAAGTATTTGTAGGTATTTGTTCTTTCATTCATGGCTTTGTTTATTTGCACAGTGAAACTTGTACACTTGGTGCTAGGTGCTGAGGATGCCACAATGAACAGGATGGAGTTCCCTGCCCTCCTGGGCTCGTGGGGAAGGTAGAGGAATATGCACATAATTTGAGGAAGAAAGCCATCTTCTTGTAACAGGAGTGTGTGTGACATGCTCAGCCCTGCCTGGAAGGATTGGGAAGGCTGACCCAGGAGCCCGGTCTTGCAGGATGAGTAAAGTGGATGGGTGTTCCAGACGGAAGGCTGGAGCTGCCCCAGAGCCTCTCTCCAGACCCGGGTGGGGCTGAGGGAGACTTTAAGCAGGGAGTGAAGGGCAGAGGAGGAGACGCGGATGGTGCAGTGCCACTTCCTGTTGAGGTTGCTGCTCATCTAGAGAGATTTTTCCCGTCTTCTGCATCCTGAGAGACACATGGAACTTCTCATCAGGATGGCCCCAGGTCAGGTCACTGAGTGTGGTTTGCTCAGGCCAAGCACAGGAGGGGGTTTCTGGTTGCTGCTTCTTGTACAGACCCTAGCTAACGCTTGAGAGCATTATAAGAACGTGGTGATCTTACCCGTTTTCAGGCCCCTTGCAGAATGGGGAGAACATGATCACCCATCTCCCTAGCAAGCATACCTGCTTTTTAACATAGAACGCCATCAGCTTCCAGAATCAGCTCTTCTTCCAAGCCCAGTCCTACAGCCCAGGTGAAGAACTCCCCGCCTGGGGCAGCAGACGCTGCGTACAGTGGTGAAGACGCCATCTGGGATGCCTGTATCCATGCTGGAGTGCGTGGGTTTGAGTGCTGGCTCTGCTTCGGGTTCCAGCTTCCTGCCACTGTGCATCCTAGGAGGCAGTAGGTAATGGCTCAAATATCTGGATGCCTGCGACCCTGTGGGGGACACCTGTGTTGAATTCCAGGGCTCCTGCCTTAGGCCTGGCCCAGCCTCAGCTGTTCTGGTCATCTGGGGAGTGAATCATATATATCTCTCTCTGAATCTGTGTCTTTCAATAAATAAATAAGAAAATAAGACAAACACCCCCCCCCCAACCTGACCTTAGGCTGTAGTCATGGGGCTGGAATGACCCCATGAAACACAGGGCTTTACAGTGAGCTGGCTGGACACTGGCTTTCAGCATGGAGACCCCTGACGGACAGAGCCTCCGTTAGTCATGGCCCAGGGTAGGGAGTGCATGGAGTTGATTGGTGGCCCCAGTGGTCCTGGATCTCAGCAAGTTCATTGCTGGCCAGAAGAGCAGTAATGTGCCGTGAGATCAGTGATTGGCAAGTGGGTTTTGCCAGATGGCTCACTAGCTACACGCAGGGGTCTATGATAGTCTGAACACTTTGCATTGACTCGAGTTGGTGTTTCAGGGAGAGTGGGAGGGACTGTGCTGATGACACAGGGGACCAAGATGGGAAAAAGCGCAGAGAGACCGTGTGGGCAGTGAGAGTAGGGGCGTGTGACTCGCCTACAGCAGAGCTTTCAATGGAAGCAGAATCCCTTCTCAGAGGTCTAGGGATGAGGAAAAGAGGCATTGCTGGGGGGGGGGGGGGGACCAAACCAGCAGGGTGCACAGTAATCAAGATAAATGGTATTTTAGTGCAATTAAATATTTAATTTAACTAGTTTATTTATTTGAGAGAGAGAGAGGCAGATGACAGATGAACAGAGAATCCATCCACTGGTTCACTCCCCAAATGCCCACAAGGCTGACACATGAAGCCAGGAACTTGATGCAGGTCTTCCATGTCAGGGACAGGGACCCAACTACCCAGCCATCACCTGCTGCCTCCAAGGGTGCACACTAACAGAAAGCTGGAATTGGGAGAGGAGCCAGGACTTGAACCCAGGCACTGATATGGAATGTGGGCCTCCCAGACAGCATCTTAACTGTTAGGCCAATGCCTAAAAATAAAAATTGATGTGAAAAGTCCATGATGAATAAAATACAGAATTCTAAGTGCAGATAGGATGCAATCCTGTACTTCATGACTGCTCACTCAGCTCATCCTAGTCCCAGGCCCTTGGCTTTGTACTCAAAAAAATGCCTGCTCTCAAAGCCCCAAACTTTCACTGGAGCAGCACCTGTGACTTTCAGTACACTTAGTGCTGGAGTGCTGCTGAGTTGTTCTTGTAGCTCTCCAGGAATGTGTCTGGGCGGTGTCCATCAAGTTCCATCCCGCGCATCTGCCCATCTGCCCACCTGCCCATCTGCCCACCTTGCCTTTGCCCAAGGAATAGGTGTTGGCAGTGACCCAAATGTTCCAGCAGGTGGCACTGTTGCTCCAATCAACTGTCCCTGAAAAGTGGATCCTGTGGCTGAACCAGAGATTTAAAGTAGTCACTAAGTTGCGGCTATTTTTCAAAAGCCTTGAAAGAATCCTGAGCAGCAGCTGGGGGTAAACAGTGATGCGACGTGAAGAGGACTGGAGGAATATTCTGGAAAGCTTGGAGCAAGGTAAGCAGGGCCAGATTAGTAACCCCAAGCTGGGCTGCTCTTTAGCAGGTGAGAAAAATGAGAATTGTAACCCCCCCTCCCACTTTGTTCTCAGATACAAGATAAACACACGTGACAGGGTGAGAACTAAGGGGCTGAAGGTTCTCCTCCAGGTATGGCCTGGTGGCAACAGCTCAGGCGGCCCGCGGGACCGAGCTGGAGCGCTGGCTCCGCTGCTCGCTAGCTGCGATCTTGGCCCCAGGACCGGGCTCTGCCAGGCCTGAGATTCTTCATCTTTAAATGGGGATTATTGCGGCCGCTCCCCTGAGGGCGGTTAGAGGATTAAACAAACAGAGGCACACAAGGCTCTTTGCAGGCTGCCTGGCACTTACTATGCATTCGGCAGAGGAGAGGCGTTGCCCTCCACCAAGGCTGCGTGGCTCGCTTCCTGGGCCTGCCGGCCTTCTCCCCCTGTCTGCTGCATTGATTAAAGGAGATGCCCTTCGAGTGACCCAGAGAAATACCTTGATAATGAACCATGGCTTCAGCAGAGTCAACCAGAAGAATTTCCCACCTGGCTAGAGTTTCACAGGTGTAGTTTTTGAACCAGGAAGCCAGGCTGGGTTCCTGAGCTCCCCTGCAGAGCCGTCCTAGCCTCTGTGACTTGGGGACATCTGACCACCAGGTGGCTGATCCCACCTAAGCCAGGCATTGTTGCAGAAATCACCGGTGGACATGGAAGTGGACCCGAACCTTTCCGTTCCCCCGGCCCATTTCCTAACTGTTCTGAAATCTGAATTCACCGAGATGCTCCAGGTTGTTCTTCAATATCGGTGATACTGGTAATAGTTCCTGTTTACCGAGGCTTATTTTGTGTCTGTGGCTTTAGTGAGCATTTTGCATACACAGGCTCATTGAGGCCTGTGAACCACCTGGAGAGGTAAGTGAACCCATTGTACAGGCAAGTAAATGTAGGTTTAGGAAAGCTTAGTACCTTATGAGGGCTTCCTCAGCCAGGAGTTGGTACACATTTAGGTCTACCTGAGCTCTTTTATTTTTCCTTACTTTTGTTTTCTTTGAAACACACACACACACACACACAAAGAGACATCTTCTAGGTGCTGACTCACTCCACAGATGCCAGCAACAGCCAGGGCTTGGCCAGGCTGAAGTCAGGAACCCAGAACTCAAGCTGAGTCTCCCATGTGGGTGGCAGAGACCAGATACTGAGCCATCATCTGCTGCCTCCCTGGGTGTTCATTTAGCAGGAAGATGGAATCGTAAGCAGACCAGGACTTGAACCCAACACTCTGATGTGGGGTTTGCGAGTTCAAAGAGGCATTTTAACCAGTGCATAAAACACCTGCTCCTATCTGACTTTTAACTCTGCCTCCCATCCACCCTTCCATTCATCCATCTGTCCATCTCCCTCCCTTCCTTCCTTCCTTCCTTCCTTCCTTCCTTCCTTCCTTCCTTCCTTCCTTCCTTCCTTCCTTCCAGCTGTCCCTCCATCTACTACCTGGTTAAACACAGCTATTCAGACCTAATTAAAGCAAGTTCCCTGAAGCCCCTTAGGGTGTAGGAAAATTATTGTTGGCCTGAATGAGGGTTCTTGCTTTAAAGTATAGATACATGAGTGGACTTGAAAAAGTTTGTGGAAAAAATAGAATTAAAAGACAAGCTTATTTTGGTGCAAAAACATTGGAATCCATGCATACTGTTTCATAATATGAACTAGCTGTGTGCTTTCAGAAGAGCCCTGGTATGCAAGGCTGTGCCTCTGCAGGTGCACACAGCTTGTGACTTTCTAAGTAGCACACTCTTACCTTGGGCACCGCAGCCGGGCTGTGAGCCTCTCTTGTTCCTGCCACACCTCTGGGATTCCCTAGAGAGAGTTTTGTGCTGTGTTGGCTCACTGGGGAGGACAGCCAGACAACGTCATTCTCCGTTCTATCCTGGGATCCCTTGGCTGGCCTGGGACAAGCTAGTTGGCCAGAATGTTCTCACTTGTCAATGGGTTGCTGTTGGACAAGAAAGGATGTGTCAGAACAAGATCAGCTTGACCTTGGCCTCAGAGAGAAGAGCAAGTGCTGTCTTCACAAAGGGAAAAATGTCACCAGCCACCCAAAACCTGGTTTCACAGTGCCCAGCTGGAGAAGACAGCCACAGGTCTGAAGCTTGGAAAATACAGTTCCTGGGGTCAGCTGGGAGCCAGTGTGGAGAACCTAGAGTTCCTCTCACAGCATGTTTGTTTTCTTCCCCCCTAATGCAGTTCTTAGCCTCCAACTTCCTATTGTAGCTCAATTCCCACTAACAAAATTGTCTCTATTACAGGAGCCCCACACAGAATCCACTGTGCTGGAATGAGGGCACTTCAATTAGTCAATTAGGAAGTTAGCTCTTTCCTGGACTTAAAAACCATTTTGTCAAATTATTTCAATGAAAACAGGGTTGACTGTATTTAGTAGCTTTATTTTAAAAAGTCACTTTTTGGTTACATTGTTACAAATTAATTTGATCTTAAATGTCAGTACAGTTTATGGATTAAGAAAGAAAAAAATTTTTTTTTCAGATACAGATCCTTTTATTAAAACATAAGCCAAAAGAGTATAGTAAACTATGGAATACTGCCATTCCTTTGGGAGGTAGATGGAATGAGAAGGCTTCTCCTGCCTTGAATGTCTGCACATCTCCATGTGGAATGGCTTGCAGGAAGAGGCAGCACCTTGCTCGTGTCTTCACCCTCAGCGGCTGGCCTACACTTGACCGGGGTCTTCAGACTACAAGTGTTATTGATTGGGGACAGGCGTTTGGTACAGTGGTTCAGTCACCACTTGGACACCTACATTCCATACCAGAGTCCTTGGGTTCAAGTCCTGGCTACCCTGCTTCCAATACAGCTTCTTGCAAATGCCTGGGAGGTAGCAGGTGATGGCTCAAGTACTTGGGTCTCTGCCACTTGGGTCCCTGTCCTTCCCCGACCTGGGAAACACTGATTGAGTTCCAGGCTCTTGGCTTTGGCCCAGCCCAGTCCTGACTGTTGACGGCATTTGGGGGATTGTACTTAGTAGGTGGGAGACCTCTTCACTCTCTTTGCCTTGCAAATAAAATAAAAATAAATAAATAAACAAGTGAACAAGCTAAAGTTTACTAATTGGAATTAAGACCTGGTACAGGATTCTCCTTTATCTGATTCTGTGAAATGAGATGGGTCAGTCTTTTGTCCTTTCCATTCCCGATCAATACCAGCTTCCTTGCTCAGAAAGCACAGCTAAGTAGCATCACCAGCAGAGGGGGAAGAGAACACAGACCCCACCCCTTCTCGTTTTGTTACGGACCACGGAGAAAGCCCCTGACCTCTGCTGAGCCGCAGGTCTGAACACCTGCTCCAGTGGGTTGGAAGCTGTGCATTCACAGCTTCCCACTTAATCCCCAGAAAGTCACAAAGCCTCTCATGTCATCGCCCTTTAAAGATGCGGAAACTGAGTCTTAGCATGCCAGGTAACTGGCGCCAGGCGTGGCGCTGGGGTTCACACGTGGGACTTGCAAATGGAAGCTCTTTGCGTGATGCCAAAGCGCCTCCTGACAGCAGGGACCCGTGTGGCCGGGGGGCAGCCAGGCTCCAACTCAGAATGACACCCCGGGTTCGCAGCTTCATGAGCAAGGCCGTGTCTAGGGAGCCAGCCGGCAGGTGGTTGGCCTGCCAGGGAGCCAGCCTGAGCGCTCCAAAACGGAGCTGGCTCGGGACTGAATAACCAGCTTCGCATTTGAGGTGGTTTTGAGTAGGAGGGACTCGAAGGCTTGTCTAGATGGAAGATACTAACTTATTCCTGTTGATTTTTTTTAAATGATTTATTTATTTATTTGAAAGGCAAAGTTACAGAGAAAAAAGGAGAAAGGTCTTCCATCTGCTGGTTGGTTCACTCCCCAAATGGCTGCAACGGCCGGGGCTGGGCCAGGCTGAAGCCAGGAGCCAGGAGCTTCTTCTAGGTCTCCCACATGCTTGGGTGCAGGGGCCCAAGCACTTGGGCCATCTTCCACTGCTTTTCCAGGTCATTAACAGGGCACTGGATTGGAAGTGGAGCAGCTGGGACTTGGACCAGTGCCCATAGGGGATGCTGGCACTGCAGGTGGTGGCTTAACTGCGCATTTATTTTAAAAGGGCCCTATCTAAAGCTGCTGAGGACTGCTTAAGTCTGATATAGGAAGACAGGTGAGTTGCAAGCCCGTCGATGAGAAAGTCATTTCCACCTGTCAAAAGAGCCCAGAGAGGCCTCATAGGTTCTACTTACAGCCTCAAAAAGAAAACCTCATTTCTAGCCCCACCCCCCACCATGCCCCGGTAGTGACTCTAATTAAATTTCTGTTGAGCATTTTTTAAAAATCCGATTTGCATGCCGCTAAGAAGTGCCATGAATGTCTTGTTAAGGTGCCCATTTCCTGCCCTCATGCAACCCCACGAGGTGGTGAGCTCCTGGTTTAATCCTTGTCTTTGCCTCCTGCACAGTCATCAGCCATCTCTGAGCCAGAGAACCCAGTTAACCCATCAGGAAAGCAGGGCCTGGTGGGGAGCTGTGAGGGTCTGAGCCGCAGGGGTTCCTCCACCAGGAGCTCCCTTGTTGAATCTGGCTGCTTACAGACTCCCAGGACCGTCCTTGGTGCCAGGGGATCTCAGGTGCTGAGTTGATTACTCAGCCCATTTCAGTCGCCAGGTGAGTTGAGGCCAGTGTTTCTCCTTGGTGTGGCAAGTGGAAAGGAGCGAGGGAGTGACAAGGAGAGTCTAGGGGATGCCACAAGGCAGGCCCACGGCTTGCTCAGTGGCCCTCAGCAGGTCAAGGACATTTAGCACGAAGCTTGCAGGTAGGACAACTCAAGAGCTAGGTTGGTTTTACTGCGTCCCCACTCTCACCACCTGGAAAGGGTCTCTGGGCATGTTTTATACAGGAAATCCATCTCACATCTTGATGCCTTGAGCTTCCATTGGGTTCCTTTGAGAGAACTCTCTGGATTGGCTGCATATACAGCGGCCTTTATTCCCACGGCCCCGGCGAGTCTGGGGTCAAGGCGCTGACAGGGGTGGTCCCTTCCAAGGGCAGAAGGGCCTGCTCGCAGCCTTCTTGCTAACTTCTCGGGATTTGCTGGCACGGTTGGCCTTCCTTGATGTGCAGATGTGGCGAAGAGATCGCGGCTTTCATCTTTACCTGTTCGTGTTTCAGAAGGGCACCACGATCCCCATCTTGAAACTGACTCATCTGCAGCATGCGGTGCTGGGGTTAGGACTTCAGCATGTGCATTTTAGGGGACACAATTCACAGTGCAACCCACGAGCCTCCCTGTAGCACTTCTTCACCAGTGTCTGAAACCGGAGCCGTGGTCATCCATCTACTTGCTTCCCTGGGGTTAAACTGAAATCCCTGGGAGCTCTTGGGGGAAATGATGCCAGGATGCCCAGCAAGACTGCAAGACCCTGGGAAAATAGCATCGCCAAGGCGCTTGGCTCTAAAAACAAGTTGATTACAGAACGTGTTACAACGTTCATGGGTCCATATGCGGTATAGGGATGTGTCGGAGAACTAGAATGGGTAGCAAAGGATCATTTATTCATGTATGACTCTGTAGGGTCCAGATACTCTTTCTTCCTGATCTTCCTTGCCAAATGCATTGTTCACAAGTGCTCTGGGCACCTGGTTAATTTTGTTTCTCCTCCCATTTTTCTAAGAGGAAGGTGGCAACGTTGTTATTACAGTACCATGGCTTCTGGGAATAGGTTTGTAACCCAAGAGGACAGAGCTGCTCCCTTGTTGATGGTGAGCTGACTCCTCCAGTGGGCTCCCTGGGCTCCTGTGCCTCCCCTTGGGTGATGGACATGAAACGCCACTCTTCCCCAGTATGCAAGGATTGCGAAGGGGAATTCTTTCCTGCCAGTAAATGTTTTCTAGCATGAGTGTAGACTGTCTTCACCTGAGTTGTGAACGCACCAGGCTGTCATTACTGCCTACCTGGAGCTCTTTCCTGGGGACTGCCGCCTACCACGTGGCACCGCCAGCCCTGCAGGCAGCTATCTGTGGGATGATGGACATGTGTGGCCCTGCTCCTGCAGGTATCTGCCCTGCTTGGCTGGCAGGGGCAGCATCACATCATCACATCAGCAGGAGACGAGAGAGGACGTGGGTCAGCAGGGCCCATTGTGTTGAGGAGCAGCAGCCTGGAGAGCTCCTGGGAAGACCCTGGAGCCCGAGGCAGAGGTAGGTAGTGTATCAGGTGTCCTCGGTGGGGCCTGCAGCGTGAGCCATACTGCTCCTGGTTCTCAGCTCCCTGGATCTGAGGACATTCCCACTTTGGTGGCCCAAGCAGATACTCAACATCAGGGATTGGCTTCCAAATCAGGCGTCACCTTGTGGCCCCACCTGTTGTCCTAGAAACAGTATTCTGGACAGCAGCAGTGACAGGTGTTGTGACAGCCACAGAGTTGGAGTCCTCAAGCTCTGTGGGCACGTGTGTCCTTGTCCCCACTCAGGATGCCCTAGGGGAAGACCCCAACAGCTCCTGCACAGCCAGGGACCCATGAAGGACCAGGACAGTTTTGAAGAAGGTGCCCCACTGTGTAGGGCTGTGGCTGTTCCTCTTCCTGGGTGTCAGGGCCACACTGATACCCAGACCACAGCCCTGGGCTGAGGGGTAGGAGAGGAACCTTCCCAGGTGATTGCAATGTTTAGCCGGGCTTGAGAAGCCCTGGGATCCCGCCTCCTGAGCCCCAGGCTTGCCAGCACATTGGAGTCACCAGGTAGGTTTAATAAAGTCCAACACCTGGGCTCCGGGCCTTGTGTTTGTGATGCAGTTGGTTTCTGGGGTAGTCTCACATTGGGATTGGGGGACCGACCCTTCCACTGAAAATGGCTTTTTAAAAGCCCCCAGGCATCCCTGCCTGCGACTGGTCAGCTGTTAAGTGCTGACCTTGGTGTTCCTTTTGATGCTGGTTTTGCAGGGGATCCCACAGTACCACTCCATCAGTGCCTGATTGGCTCCTCACCCACACTGGTGGCAGACAGCACTCTGGGGAACTAGGACAAACTGCATCACCAGGAAAAATATTGCCACCATGGTCGCACCTGGGCAATGGGCCTAAATACCAGTGTGGAGAGTTCAGAGACAGCACTCGGGTCTCCAACCCTCTGCTGCAGGCTTTCTCGTCTGCCGTGGACCACACGCTGATTCCACTGGGGACCCCAGGGGTGCAGCAGGTAAGTCTGAAGCTGGGGGACCATCAGAACCTGCCTCCTGCATGGAGATCCACTGCCCTTGACAATGTGTGTCTGGAGAGGCCAATAACCGTACCAGAAATCAAAGCCATCTTGATGTCACCATACCTGAGAATATCATCCATCATAGTGCATAATATCTGTGATTGACACAATGCAGACGAGTGTCTCAGGCATTTCAGGCAAGCTCTGCCTGTTTCAGACCATAAACCCATTCACTCCCGTCTGCTGTGGTAGTGGTAGGTGCTGTCTGGTGTAAATCACTTCCTGTATGTGTGTATGCATCTCCGTGCTGGACCTATTCTTCCCCCAGGTTACTGGAACAACCTTTTTTTTTTTTTTTTTTTTTTTTTTTAAAGATTTATGTATTTATTTGAGCAGCAGAGTTACAGAGAGAGGGAGAGACACAGAGAGAGGTCTTCCATCTGCTGGTTCACTCCCCAAATGGCTCAACAGCCGGAGCTGGGCCAATCTGAAACCAGGAGCCAGGAACTTCATCCAGGTCTCCCATGTGGGTGCAAGGGCCCCAGTACTTGAGCCGTCTTCTAAAGCTTTCCCAGGCCATTAGCAGGAAGCTGAATGGGAAATGGAGCATCCGGGAGGCTTAATCTATGCCACAGTGCCAGCCCCAACCGGAACAACTCCTATTTGCTCCTGAAAACCCTCCTCCGATGTCCCGCCCCTTGGCGCACCTCTGTTCCCCTCCCAGTTAGAGGGCATTGCCGCCCGCTCAGTCCTTGCGCATGGTATGTGGTTCTGCCTTTCCCCGTTCCTCAGTAGCACAGCTTACGTGCACATCTATCTGGTTCATCTACAAGCTGGCTCCTCTTTGAGGGCAGACATTATGGTTCATCCATTTCTCTTCCCAGTGCTTAGCACCAGGTCTGCGGTAGAGCAGACCTCGTAAGGATTTGTTAATTAAAAGTCCTGGTTTTCATTTGAAAAAAAAAAAAAAAATCGCTGTGATGTCCCAAATGCTCCCAAGTTGTGGCTACTTGAAATCCAAAAGGAGGTTGCCGATGCCTTTTTTCTGAGTCAGCTGTGGGACTCTGTGCCCAGAGAACCCAGAAGTGAGGCTGGGGGTGGGGGTTCCCTGATCCTGGGCCCCCAGGGAGGGGGAGCCAAGAGGGCAGAGGAAGGCGGCCCAGAGCAGCAGCTGGCCCAGCTGTGGGGCCGGCAGCCGCCTACCCTCCTCGGCTCCTCCCATGCACTTGGAGCCTCTTGGACAAGCCTGGCATTGTCTGCCTCCAGTGTGGGGTCAGCGGCCTTGCAGGAATGGCATGGTTCTACTTCCTTAAATAGTGACTTGGGAATGAAATGAGTAACGCGTCTTTAATTAGCCATGCCCCAGAGGCCTGTTGGGGGCTGGGAGAGGGTGGGCTGCCGGCCAAGATCAGCACCGTGTGGCTGTGGCTGCCGTGGCGTCTCCACCAAGGCTCGGTGGGGTGCTTTCTCTGCCCACGGTGGGCCTGGCTGCCCCTGCTCCATTCTGCCACCGCATCTGCACGATGGGCTGCTCATGGAAGGAAAGACGCTAACCTTGTCTGAGCATCTGCTGTGGGCCAGCTCTGTGCCAGGCACAGGGAACTGCGGAGTCAAAGATGGGAGTGGTGAGAGCCGAAGCCGGGCAGCGGGGGCCCCGGAGCAGCGCCGCAGTCAGAGGCGGGCGCGCGCACAGAGCAGCTCCAGTTCTTCGCTCTCCTAGAGAAAATATCTTCCAGCCCTACCCCGCATGCCACGTCTCTCCTAAACACCCTTCTTTGCTCCTGTCTCTTTGGTTTTCTCACCCCGGCCTTTGCGCTTCAGTGACAGAAGAGGATGATGTGGCAAGGGGACATCTGTCCGCAGAGAGTGCCAGAGGGTGGAAAGCAAATGGGAAGAGAGAGCCTTGTTAGCTGGGGCAGGGAGGGGGGCAGGCTGGCAGTGCTTCTGGGTTAAGATTTTTGCCCTGACACTTGGGAGCGGAGGTGTGGCCACAGTAGAGCTGGGGTGTAGGGTGCGGAGGAGGTGTGAGGGACAAGCCCTGGGTGGCCGTGACCACTCCCAGAGCGTGGAGGGAAGACTAGACCTCACCAATGACAGAGGGATTTCCATTCAGAGGGAATGAGGCCCTGGGGGGACTGGAGTCCCTAATCTGTTGCCCAGCTTCTGCTCCCCAGGCTTTCCTGGGGTCCCCCTGGGGCCCTAGTAGAAGGATGCTAAAAGGCTGGCAGGGTACCAGGGGAGAGGAGACTGTGCCCGGATGAATGTCCTCTTCCCGAAGAAGAAGAGAATGCCTAGGCAGGTCTGGGCAGGGCAGGGCAGGGCAGGGCTGCCTTGGCCCAGACCACCTTGGCTCTCCAAGGAATGAGCTGGAAAGCTTGCCTATAAACACAAGTCCCTTCTTCCTTGCCCTGGGCCTCACCAGCCCTCACGAGGTTTGTTCTTTTTTTTTTTTTTTGACAGGCAGAGTGGACAGTGAGAGAGGGAGACAGAGAGACACAGAGAAAGGTCTTCCTTTGCTGTTGGTTCACCCTCCAATGGCTGCCGTGGCCGGCGCGCTGCGGCTGGCGCACCATGCTGATCCGATGGCAGGAGCCAGGTACTTATCCTGGTCTCCCATGGGGTGCAGGGCACAAGCACTTGGGCCATCCTCCACTGCACTCCCGGGCCACAGCAGAGAGCTGGCCTGGAAGAGGGGCAACCGGGACAGAATCCGGCGCCCCAACCGGGACTAGAATCCTGTGTGCCGGTGCCGCAAGGTGGAGGATTAGCGTAGTGAGCCGCGGCGCCGGCCCGAGGTTTGTTCTTAAATCTCCGCTCAGCCTGGGCTCCACCTATCCTAACTTCCTCACTCTGTCTGCCTCCCTCCCCACAGACTGACTTGTGCTTCTGGGTTCGTGTGTTGAACTGTGATTGATAACAATGATGTTGCTGGTGACCAAGAATCCTAGGAAAACAGTCTCAGGAGACGCCAAGCCTGGTCCCTGGGGCCAGTGGCATCAATATCGCTGGAGCACTTGCTGGAGGTACAGGTTTGGGGCCTGTCGAGGGCCTGCAGAGCCATAGGGCAGGGATCCGTGGTCAGGGTTTGAGCAAGCCCTTTGGCCTGTGTGCAGGTTCTCTGGGCTCAGTGGAGCTGGAGGGGCTGCTCAGTGCCATGGGGTTAAGCTGATGAGTACAGTGGATCTCCCCCACCCCAATTCTGCTCAGAATGGACGCAGAAGCACCGCCTGCCTTGCCCAGACACCCTGTCAGCTTGACAAAGGCCAGATGTTGCGTCAGAGGTGGAATTCTGACCCCTGGGCAGGAAAGTGAACCTTGGCTGTGCTGGGTGGGGGAGGGGTACAGGCTTCAGCAAGGCCAGGGTTCCCGCTGCAGGGGTTTCAGTTCCAGGATCACAAACACATCTCTGCCTTCGCTACTGGCTCTAGGGCAGTCCCCCTGCGCTCCTTCCCCTCTCCGCAGCTTCGACGCCTAATTCTTCTCCAGCTTGGAGCCCAGCAAGGGGAAATGGACTGTGACAGAAGTAGGAGAAATTCAACTTCGCTGAGAGGGACTTTCTGAGGGCGACGCCTGGAACAGATTTTGGGGGCAGCTTGCGCAATCACCCTTGGGCCCCTCTTGCAGTGTGTTGTGGTTAAGGCTGGAGCCTGAACTGGGCTCCCTCTGGGCTTGCTTTTGATTGAGCTCTGGGAGATTTAACCTCTGAGTGTCTCTGTGGTCTCGACCATCAGTTGGTTTTTGCCATTTGATTTATTTTATCATTTCAGAGAAGAGAGAAAGGGAGAGAGGAGAGGGCTCCCATCTGCTGGTTCACTCCCCAAATGCCAGGGAAGCGGGGAACTCCACCCAAGTGTGCCACATGTGTGGCAAGGACCCAGGTATTTTTTTTAATTTATTTTATTTTATTTTTTGACAGGCAGAGTGGACAGTGAGAGAGAGAGACAGAGAGAAAGGTCTTCCTTTGCTATTGGTTCACCCTCCAATGGCCGCCGCGGCCGGCGAGCTGCGGCTGGCGCACCGCGCTGATCCGTTGGCAGGAGCCAGGTACTTCTCCTGGTCTCCCATGGGGTGCAGGGCCCAAGTACTTGGGCCATCCTCCACTGCACTCCCTGGCCACAGCAGAGAGCTGGCCTGGAAGAGGGGCAACCGGGACAGAATCCGGCGCCCCGACCGGGACTAGAACCCGGTGTGCCGGTGCCGCAAGGTGGAGGATTAGCGTAGTGAGCCGCGGCGCCGGCCCTTTGACCCAGGTATTTGAGCCATCACCTGCTGCCTCCTGGAGCACACATTCGCAGGAAGCAGAGACAGGAAATGAACTTAGAAACTACAATATCAGGTGCTGGCTTTCTGAGCAGAGTATTTTTTTTGAAAATTTATTTATTTATTTGAAAGGCAAAGTTAGAGAGAGGCAGAGGCAGAGAGAGAGGACTTCCATCCACTGGTCCACTCCTCAGATGGACGCCAATGGCCAGAACTATGCTGATCTGAAGCCAGGAGCCAGGAGTTCCTCCGTGTCTTCCCACGCGGGTGCAGGGACCCAAGGACTTACGCCATCTCCCACTGCTTTCCCAGGCCATAGCAGAGAGGTGGATTGGAAGTGGCGCAGCCGGGACTTGAACCGGTGCCCATATGGGATGCCGGCACTGGAGGTGGCAGCTTTACCCACTGTGCCGGCCCCTGAGTCTTAACCACTGAGCTAACACGCTCACCCCTTGAGTATAAATTGGGAGTCACCATTGAAGACCATGGCGGGTGTGTGCGAGGATTAAAGGAGATAATTCATTCTAAGTAAGCACTGTCTTGGTGCCTGGTCTGTAAGAGCTCACTGAGTGTCCAGTGTGACGCAGGCGTCCCACTCAACACGCGCTTGCAGAGCTGGGAGTGGGGGATTCACATCCCGGCCTGAGACAGCCGGAAGACCCCAGAAGCAGGTTCTGCGGCTGTTCTGCGTGATTAAGTTACAGGGGAGTGGTCCTGTTTCCAGGGCTTACTGCAACTCCGGGCGGGGCCTTTTCACAGCAGTTTCTGATTTCTGGAATGTTTTCTCCTTTCTGGTCTGTTGTCATCCAGTAGGCTGTTAATAGGGAACCAGAGGGACTTCAATTGCTCTCCTGGACAGAGGGAGGAAGCAATTTAAAAGCCACGGGAAATGAGGCTCCTTGGGTAGGATTACCAGGCTTCACACCAGGTAGCACTTCCGGAGCAGGCCCTGCCAGGAGTAGCTGCTCAGCAGGTTGGGAGAGTGGGCAGTCACGTCATCTGCCCCTCCCTCCGTGCATGGCCAGCAGCAAAAACCTGAGACAGAGTGGCAAGGCTTTTCACTGGGGTCTAAGCTTATAGCTGGCATCTGACTTCATCAGTGTCGAAGTCTGGCAGGGGCTCATCCCCTTGGCTGAGCTGCTTAGAGGAAGAGAGACTGGGATTTGGGATTTTTCCACTCATGCTTGTTTTTAGAGAAAAAGCACCCTGGAGAGCTACACTTCAGACCTGGGACCACATACTTACACAGAGATGCGTGCGTTTTCTTCATGCCCCTTTATATACCCACATGAGTTAGGCGGCTTCTGCCCCATTGAGATCCGATCAGTTTCACAGTGAGACTGTTGAGCTCCAGGGCAGGTGCAGACCGTGGGGAGCAGGGCAGTTTGAGCAAGCATTAAGGTCCACTCTGGCAGAATCCTCCAGCCCGGCAGGAACAGTGCAGAAGACCAGCAGCAGCAGAAATCTGGACTTCATGTTTCTGATTTTTGCCTATGTGGCCCAATGTCCCCCGCGGATGCGTCCCCTCCCCTGCTTTACATCCCCTGCAGGGAACTCCAGGTCACCTCGATGGCTGTCCACTTCTCTGTGGCTGTCATTAGCACCTCTGCTGATTAGGTGAGCTTTTAAGACAACCAGCATTTTAAAATGGGAACTCACAAGACAGATCAGCTTGGGAAGTGGGTGATTCTTTGTCTTTGCTGTATATATGGGATGGGTGTTTCTCACCGAATTCTTTTCATAGGCTATTTTTCTAGAGCTCAGAGCAGCTGTGCATCTAAAGACGCCTCAAGGCATTGATTTTCAAAACTTCTCCTCAGCTGTGAGCTCTTCCAGATTTTTAGGCTCTCTCCTCTGCCCGGCACTGAGCTCAGCACTCGGCAAGGCCCGGCAGGTGCGCCTCCCTGCTTGCTGTACTCAGCCCAGCTCGCTCAGGGAGGCACAGGGGCTCTGGAAGCAGCAGCCCGCACCTGCTCTTTCCAGGAGCACACGGCATAACCAAACAATCCCTCTCCCACTCAAGGGGGCAGGTAACCGAAGAGCAAGGTGGATGTGTCTGCCCCACCTGGCCTTCTCTTTGTCTGGGATAATCTGTGAGAAGCTGGAGACCGCCCAAGTGTGTCTGCTGTATGTCTGCATGGGTGAGCCCCTTCCGCTGTGTCATGAAAACAGGCAAAACATGAAGCAGGAAGAAAACCTGGCTCATAAGAAGAGAGTACTCTGAGATTTCCTACTGTCTGGCTTTCTGCCTCTCAGACTGAGTCTGGTTTATTTGGCTTTGAAGGAGTCTTAGATTTGTACCTAAAGAGAGTTATTTAAAAGTGAAACACGGGGCCAGTGTTGTGTGCAGTGGGGTTAAGCCTCTGCTTGTGATGGTGGCATCTCATATCAGACTGGCCCTTCCAGTCCTGGCTGCTCCGCTTCTGACCGAGCTTCCAACTAATGCAGCTGGGAGGGCAGCAGATGATGGGCCGAGTGCTTGGGCCCTTTGGGAGACCCAGATGGAATTCCATGTCCTGGCTTTGGACGGGCAAGCATCCACCCTTGGAGTCATTTAGAGAGTGAACCTGCAGATGAAAGATCTCTCTCAACAAGATCTTCTTGACATCTCCAAGGACAATGCTTGGCACATAGTAGGTGCTCAGTAAATGCTGGGGACATGAATGGCTAGATGGATGGATGGCTATCATCACCCCTGTTTTGCTCCTGACCTTGAGGGAAATGTATACAGTGATGTGACTACATTAGTGTCTATACTTGGGACAAAGCAAAGTTGAGAAAAATCCTTTCCTTGTAGAGAGAGATTACATTCTAGCAAGGGCGACAGATAAACAACAGATGAATTATATGTGGCATGTAAGTGCCGTGAATAAAAGCAAAGCAAGCCAAGGGGCCTGGGGGTGTGGGAGTGGAGCAGGTTGTGGTGTTAAGTAGGGAGGTCAGAGCTGGCCTCGGCTGCAGTGTTGGGCCCCTCCCCAGCCGCCCCACTGCTTTATTGGAACCTTTCCCTTGGCATTACTGCCTTATGCCTCGTGTTCATGTGCATGTACACACGTGAGTACTTCAGCAGGTGGATGGGAAATCTGGATTGTGAAACATTATGAATTTGAAAAATTTTGCACCAAAATAAGAATCTTTAATTCCTTATTTTATGGATTTATAAGATCTAATTATTTGTAAGAAAGAGCTCCTCTGTCTGCCAGTTCATTTCTCAGATGCCTGAAATGGCTGGGACTGGGCCGGGTCTGAAGCCAAGAGGCAGGAAGGTACACAGTGTGAGCCTCCCATGTAGGTGGCTGGTGCACTGGCAGGAGGATGAGGTCAGGAGCTAGAGCTGAGAATCAAACAGGATATGGGCATCACATAACCACAAGGCTACATGCTCCTTTCTCCCTGAGTTTTTACAAATCACAGGTACATGTGTGTATGTGTATATGTAACATAAATGCACAAATATATAAAGTACTACTGGAGATTGGCTGCTGCAGGACCCCTGTCGCTCCCTGTCTTCGTGGAGGAACGACACAGGACCCTGCGCTGTTCTTTTGTCTGCTCGGCCCTCCCCGGGTTTGCTGCTGGTTCTTCCCGGGTTGGCTACCGACCCTTCCACCTCCGTGGAAGGGTGGTTCCCCCTGCCACATTCCCCACTTCCGCGGGGGAGCGGCACACCACCGGCCGGCTCTCTCGGGGGCTGCACAGGTGTTCCCCTTAGATGTTCCTGGTGCATGTTGTCTCTCTCCTCCTTTATAGTCCTCTTCCACCAATCCCAACTCGGCTGCCCACACGCCGAGTACGCTGCTCTCCTCCAATCAGGAGCAGGATCAGCTCCTGGAGGTCATCACTCAGGTTGGCAAGAGGCAGCTGCGTAGAAGCTGTTTTCTCCTCTCCCAGCGCCATATTGTGGGAGAGCAGATGCATAGAATAAGTCTTAATTCCAGTAACTTAGTCTAGTCCGAGTTGCTCCCCACAGACCCCCATGGATGCTAAAGGGTGCAGAGGCTCAGTTCCTTGGTATAGTATTTGCATATAATCCACACAAATGTTCCACACCTTCCAATCATCTAGATTATTTATGATGCTTAATGCGATAAACATTTTGCATAACTAGCTGCACTGTATTGCTATGGAATGATGATGAGAAAAAATTGTGTTCATAAAGATGAAATTTTTTCAAATATTTTTTTTTAATCTTTTATTTAATGAATATAAATTTCCAAAGTACGACTCATGTGTTACAATGGCTTCCCCCCCCTCAAATATTTTTAAAAGATTTATTTATTTGAAAGGTATAGAGGGGCTGGCGCTATGGCGCAGCAGGTTAACACCCTGGCCTGAAGTGCTGGCATCCCATATGGGCGCCAGTTTGAGACCTGGCTCCTCCACTTCTGATCCAACTCTCTGCTATGGCCTGGGAGAGCAGTGAAAGATGGCCCAAGTCCTTGGGCTCCTGCACCCATATGGGAGACCCAGAGGAAGCTCCTGGCTTTGGATTGGTGCAGCTCTGGCCATTGTGGCCAACTGGGGAGTGAACCAGTGGATGGAAGACCTCTCTCTCTCTCTCTCTCTCTCTCTCTCTCTCTGCCTCTCCTCTCTGTAACTCTTTCAAATAAATAAATAAATCTTTTAAAAAAGAAAGGTATAGGGAGGATTGGAGACAGAGAGAGAGATCTTTCATCTGCTGGTTCACTCCCCGAATGGCCACAATAGCCAGGACTGAGCCAGGCTGAAGCCAGGAGCTTTTTCTGGGTCTCCTGTGTGGCTGCAGGGGTACAAGCATCTTCTGCTACTTTCCCAGGCACATTACTAGGGAGCTGGATTGGAAGTGGAGCAGCTGGGACTAGAATTGGTGCATCCCATTTGGGATACCAGCACTTCAGGCCAGGGCCTTAGCCTGCTGAGCCACAGCACCAGCCCCTCAAATATTTTTGATCCATGATTGAAGCTACAAATGTGGAACCTATGGAGAAATAACTGTCCCCTACCCCACAGCCACCCTGCCTTCTATTTATCTGCTCTAATACTAGAACTTGAGCAGATAGAAGTGGCTTCAATGCTTGATCAGTATTTATGTCTTTCTCAGCATCTAGGACATAAAACATGGCCAATAAACAAGGTTTCAATGAATGAATGAATGCTTAGGAACTGATGTGCTGAAGAGAATTATACTGGCCCACTTATTCCTGCATACAGAAGTAATTAAGTTGGCCTGTTTGCTGTGAGTGCACATATATGGTGGCGTCTCTTTGGGAAGCAGATCCCTTCCAGCCTTTGTTCTTAAGGCAGGCCAAAGAGCGAGCTGCCCCAGCAGCCTGCAGGGATGCCTATGGGGAGTGCTTTTTTTTTTTTTTTTTTTTTTTTTTCTTGACAGGCAGAGTGGACAGTGAGAGAGAGAGACAGAGAGAAAGGGCTTCCTTTTTCCGTTGGTTCACCCCCCAATGGCCGCTGCGGACAGCGCACCACGCTGATCCGAAGCCAGGAGCCAGGTGTTTCTCCTGGTCTCCCATGTGGGTGCAGGGCCCAAGGACCTGGGCCATCCTCCACTTCCCTCCCGGCCCATAGCAGAGAGCTGGCCTGGAAGAGAAGCAACCGGGACAGAACCGGCACCCCAACCGGGACTAGAACTCGGTGTGCCAGCGCTGCAGGCAGAGGATTAGCCTAGTGAGCTGCGGCGCCAGCCAGGAGTGCTTTTCTAAGTAGTGTTAATTCTAGCTTCGCCGTGTGTGCCTGGTAAATGCCGTTGCTTTAGGAGACTGATCAGTGCTTTGGTGCCCCTCCAGCGGTAGTGTGGTTTATAACAGGTAGTTACTTGTGTCAGCCCACAGGAAAGCAGTGGGATTTGGACGAGTCACCCTCTGAGAAGCAGACAGGTGCAGAGAGGGGGTGCAGACGCATAGGGGCGGAGTGCCTGGACATGGTCTCAACCTGACTTGGAGGAAGCCCTGCCCACACCTTTCTGACACCCCTCCCCAGTGAGAACACCATAGTTCTGTGTCTGAGAACCTCAGGATAAACTGACCTCTGTGTCCTAAGTGCCATGCTGTATGTAGTCTTTTTTGAAATTCCATAGGGGAACAATGAAAATGGCACTACTAACGATACGTCTTCCATTTTTACCAAACCCTACTAGCTGCCAGTCCCTATGGTTAGTTTGTGTTCAGCATCTCCAATTTTTTTTTTTTAAAGATTTATTTATTTGAGAGGCAGAGTTCAGAGAGAGAGAGAGGTCTTCCATCTGCTGGTTCACTCCCCAGATGCCCGCAAGGGCCGGAGCTGCGCCGAACCAAAGCCAGGAGCCAGAAGCTTCTTCCAGGTCTCCAACACAAGTACAGGGGCCCAAGGACTTGGACCATCTCCTACTGCTATCCCAGGCCACAGCAGAGAGCTGGATTGGAAGAGGAGCAGCCAGGACTAGAACCGGCGCCCATATGGGATGCCGGCGCTTCAGGCCAGGGCTTTAACCCGCTGTGCCACAGCGCCGACCTCAACCACCTTCATTCTTGATTACTGCACCTTGCTTCCTTCATAAACAGTTACTGTTGGTGACCACTTCTTTCCCTTCTCTCTTGTTTAGTGTCTTTCTTCCCAATATGTCAGCTCCATTAGGAAATGGATGGGTTCTGTTGTTCTAGCCACATCTATACCCAGCTCCTGGCATGGAGTAGATGCTCAGCAGGAACTAGTTGAATTGGATGGGTGGGTGGATGGATGGTTGAATGAGTACTTTTCATCATCTTTTTTCTTTTTTAATTCCCAAAAATTACTGAGCACTTTCCTCACTGCTATTTGTCTGTACATGTTGTGTAAATTATTTCTCTTTGTAGTTTTTGGATTTTACCTGTGCATTTGTCTCTTTTAAGGGGCAGGTGTAGATTTGCGCTCTCTGAACCACAATGGCAGGTCTTCTGTTTCATTCTTTTCTGTCCTACTAGATTCTTATCTGCCATCATCTTGTAGCTCAGAAGTAAGATTTTGTGTTCTATACCCTAAATTAACATATTGGAATAGCAAGTCCAGGTGAAAATGGGAAAGTTGACGTGATTATAGAGAGCAAACATAGAAGGGAACAAATTCATGGAGGGAGACCCTGAAAGCGAGGCAGAACATAGAAGAGAGGGGATACGAGGACAGCTGTGGACCATGCCCCAGACTTCCTTCCAGATAGAAGTGCCAAGAGGTAGACAGGAGATGTTGTCTTCACATCCATAGCAGGTCCCGCCTCCAGGTATGCCACAATCATGATGCAAGCTTGCAACTGTCTGTTCAGACCACACTCTGCAGATCAGCAACACCAGTTGCCCCAGGAGCTGGTTTGAAATGTAGAATCTTGGGCCTGGCCTTGAAGCTACTAAATCAGAATCGGTATTCTTGATAAGTCATTATAGTCAATTATAAGAGCAATACATTTTGAGAATCACTAGTCCACTCTAGCTACTGCAGGCACTTCATGTTGCTGAAGGCAAGGGAAGCATGTGATAAGTTATTGGCATGTGTTCCCAGCAACGTCATCTATCAGGAGGGAGACAGTCTTGTGTGAGCTCTGCTCTGGCCCACCAGGAAGACTGAAGTTGAGATGGGCTGGGACAGGTAAGGTAATCTTCTCCTGTAACAAGTTCTTAAGAGCGGACCTGGGGACTTGGAGCAGAGTTAAAAACTGTAGGCTTCAGAGAAGCCTGTGTGGAGATCTGTAGGGATGAGACAGATGCAAGGATTTTTACAGGAAGATGGTGGGAGGCACCAAGAGTGCTTCCTCTGCTGTGTATGAAACTGGAAACGGTTCCTGAAAGGAAGAAAAGGAAGTGGCATCTAAACAGGGAGGTGGCTGCCCAGCATAACTTACAGAATCCAGATAGGAACAGAGGGAGGACCACAGGGTCAAGCAAGACTTGAGAACTGCTCAGGTCTGTGCTGAGTGGCAGGTGGTTAAGACCCCATTTGTGAGCCACTCCCCCAGAAAACCCTGTAACTTGTTGAGATGTTAAACACAGGAAGACTTCCTACGGGTAGGTGTGGAGCGAGAGGGACTGGAGAGGAGCATCCCCTCTGTTTGGAAAACAGTGTCGTTGCCTCAAAGACAACTTCCCTGACCACTAGCCCACCCCTGTGTCCCTCTCTCCCTTCCGCTTTCTGCATTTATTTCCTAGCATTTGTCACTGTTTAGAGGGATCTAGTTTACTTATTTTCCTTTTATTCACTATCTGCGTTGCCTTCCCAAAGTCGAGACTTGTGACTTCATTGCTTTATTGCCCACCGGATTCTAAGAGCGAGGGCAAGGTCCAGAAGATGCCAGTCGCCATGGAAGTGTGAATGAGGGAATGAAGTCTGAGAAGAAGCCAAATGCCTCGGCCCTTGTGAGCTCTCTTCACTCTGCCTGCCCGGCAGAGATCGGGAGATGAGGTGCTGCATGCTGCAGGAAGAATAACGGACTGCTGGAGAAAGGGGAGAACAGCTCCCCCTTCTGGGGCCACACGTGTGACAGGCACCGTGCCAGCTGGCCCTCCCACTGACAGGAACTGGCGTTCTCACTCCCCTTAAGAGACGAGGAACCGAGACTCCGTGTGCTCACCGCGCCTGTGAGGGAACGCCACACATTGAGTAATTTGTGAACAGTAGAGTGCATTTGGCTCACAGTTCGGGGAGGCAGAGGAGGCAGGGAAGTCCACACGCATGGTGCCTGCAGGGATCTGGTGAGGGCCTCCATGCTGCGTCCTTAAGGGGCAGAGGAGTAAGCTGGCGTTGTGAGACAGCGAGGGGTGCCAGGGGCCATTTTCTCAAGAGCTCTCTCCCTCCCGCCACAATAGCATCCATTCATCTGTTCATGAGGACAGAGCCCTCCTGACATAACCACTTCTTAAAGATCCCACCTCGCCCCATGGATACAACGGCAAGTAGACTGCAGCAGGAGTCTTGGAGGTATTCAAACCACAGCAGACTCAAGTGACTTGCCTCAAGCTACTCGCTGGTAAGATGTAGAAGCCATGTATGAATTATGGCTTTCCACTTCCAAAACCCATACTCTTTCCATTACACTGAGGCTTGTTGGGGACTGTAGGAAAGGAAAAGTGAGCCCATTTAACTACTTTAAATAAGCTGAAATATCCAAGCCCTGGGCAAGATAAGTATAGATTATCACAATAATGGCACTTGAGCTCATTGAAATAGTCTGTGGTATACAGCAATAAACACTTATTTCTTGTTCGCATGTTTGTGGGGCTTGGCTGAGCTGTGGATTGGGTCAAGGTCTGCCCCTTGAATCTTTCATCATTCTGGAACCAGTAGCCCTCCTGGGCCATGTCCTTCTCTTGGCAATGGCAGAAGCACTATGGGATGAGCAGAAGTGCCTAATACATAGGGCTTATTCATTGGAGGGGCACATTGTTCCTTCTACTCACATTAGGCGGACTGGAGCAAGTCTCAAGCCACCAGGCCCAAGAGCAGTGGGATGGGACATACGCTGCATCTCCAGTAGGAAGAACTGCAGAGTCACATGGCAAAGGATATTGATCCTGGGATAAGTGAGCAAATGAGAATAACCGTGCAGTAAACCTTAGATATGGATGTGGAGTGTGCATGGTGTGTGGGCACTGGGCCACATGCTTTACACACACTGCAACAATCCTATGAGGCAAGACTGTTGTTATCTCCATTTTTCAATGAGAAAATCTGAGCTCAAAGTTGTTAGGTAGCCAAGGTTCCACTGAAGTCAATGGGTTACCAGAGACATTCACCCAACTCTGGCGCCAAAGCCCCTCTTCCTAACCCTGAAAGAACTGGCAGCTGGGATGCCGGAAGGGCTACCAGTAATGTTTCTTTTTCTTTTTCTTTTTTCTTTCTTTTTTTTTTTTTTTTTTTTTGACAGGCAGAGTGGACAGTGAGAGAGAGAGACAGAGAGAAAGGTCTTCCTTTTGCTGTTGGTTTACCCTCCAATGGCCGCTGCGGCCGGCGCACCACGCTGATGCGATGGCAGGAGCCAGGTGCTTTTCCTGGTCTCCCATGGGGTGCAGGGCCCAAGCACTTGGGCCATCCTCCACTGCACTCCCTGGCCACAGCAGAGAGCTGGCCGGGAAGAGGGGCAACCGGGACGGAATCCGGCGCCCCTACTGGGGCTAGAACCCAGTGTGCCGGCGCCGCAAGGCGGAGGATTAGCCTAGTGAGCCGCGGCACTGGCTGGGCTGCCAGTAATGTTTCAAAAGCAGAGGATGAGAAGGAAGATGCCAGGAGACTACACACACAAATGGGTGAATTTTCAGGAAGTGGAAGGTATGGCTTCCTGAAATGATATGAGCTGAAGTTCCTTTTTGTGTCAAGGGTGGGTACTTTGTGAAAATGCTCTAGGGGAAAAGCCACCATCCTGTCTGTGGCTGGGCTGATAAATCACGTGGGTGATGGATGGCTGGAATCATCTGAATGTCTTGCTGCTAGTCCCTCAGCCCTCACGGGTAATTTCCAGCCACCCCCTTGGCCTCCAGTCTTAGTTTCATGTCTGTGGTTGTGCTGCTCTTCAATGTTTGACTGTTTGAACTCTCAGCTTGCCTATACCTTAGGCCTTTGATTTGGATCCTCTCACAGAGAGCATGGGAGCTCCTTGCATGAATGCCCACGGATTCCTGCTGCTCACCCACACCTCTTGTGTGCACTGTCAAAGTCTGGTGCCTGCCCCCCTGCTCCCTTTACCAGTGTGGCATGCCAACAGGCTCCTCCCTCAGCAGGGCACCTTCCTGGGAATATTCTAGAAAAAGTTCAGAAAAAGTGTCTTGTGGGCATTTTTAAGGTGATCCAGGGGAAAGTGTGAACTCAGTAGGGATGAGCTTGGCCCAGAAAACCTGATTTCCTTGGTTAAAACATTGGACTGCTGGATCCAGGGAGGGTCACCAGGGGAGAATCTCTAATTGTAGAAGGTTGAGAAATGTAGGGTAATTGAGGATAGATAGGTTGGTGCTTGACTGGTTAAAAAATTAAGCTGTTATTAATCAGATGTGCTGATTAATGGCAGCCAGCAGGAGGCTGCCAGGGGTGAACAATAGACCTTTGTCTGCAACCAGGGCCTGCTCTAGGCTTCTCTCTGCTCCTTCCTTTCCTCCCTCCCTCCTCATTTCTCTCCCTCTATTATTCTTTTTTTCTAGCCACCACCCCCTGTCTTTGAATAACTCAGGTTAAGATACAGGTTTATAAAATTGATGACTTGTATACACAAAGGGATAAGCTAATAAAATAATAATGCATACGTATTCGTATATATTTTATCAATCACCTTATGGAACCCTCCTCTATGTAAGTCTCCAAACACTTCCATGTGACAGGATTGACTACATAATTAAGTTCAGGGCTTAATTAAATTCCCCAAGATCCCACAACATTGTACTGCAGAGCCCCAGCTTAAATTCTAGTTTTTCTGATTCCAAATTCTGTGTTCTTTGCAATGGGCCACATTAAGCAAGATAGAATTAATAGAAACTTTTTTTCTTTTAATGTACCAGCTACCAGCGGAGGGGCTCTCAGCATCTCTCCCCCGGTTCCCAGACCTGTGATGGCAGCGCATTGCACTGCCTCACTCTTCAACAGAGCTGATGTTGACAGATTCATTCTGCTGGAGGAGGACAAGAATATGAACTTGGAGCCCACTCTCATAAAGCTATCAATTCCTGGTCTGATTCTGGGGCACCTGTGGCTTAGTTCTAAAGGCATGACCTTCAGACCTCTGCCTGGGGCCAGTGCTGTGGCTTAGTGGGTTAAGCTGCTGCCTGCAACTTCAGCATTCCATGTGAGTGCTGGTTCATGTCCTGGCTGTTCCACTTCTGATCCAGCTCCCGGCTAATGTGCCTGGGAAACCAGCAAAAGATGGCCCAAGTGCTTGGACCCCTGTTACCCACATGGGAGACCCGGAGGAAGCTCCTGGTTTTGACCTGGCCCTGCCCTCCTCCCTCTTCCTCTCCCCACTTCTCTTTAGTTGGATGCCCTTGGGCAAGGAATCAAAACCTCAGTAAGCCTCAGTTTCTTTGAAAATGGGGAAATTAATGGTACAAATCTTGGTGGATAGTAATGATGATGACATGCGCTGATGCTTGTGAGAATACTGGCATAATGCCTGGCAAGTGGATCTTAGTAGACTGCAGCTCATTTTCTGAGCTGGGAAGTCACGGGTGGTGTACGCTCTCTACCGTCGGCATACTCTCGTCCTTTCTGGATCTAAATTCTGGCTTTGGTAATCCAGAAGACTTGGGTGGCTTTTTATTCAGGAGGTCAAAGCACACAGTTAGCCATGTTTGTTCTTCCACACCTTCTAAAATTACAGAAAATAATAATTCTAATATGTCAGGAAGCTGGAACATCATGTGGACATACTTTCTTAGAGCCACAAGTCAGGCAGCAGATGGATTGAGCACCCCACTTCCTTTTCTTTAGTTCTTGGGTTTGCTGGAAAGACAAGGAAGAAGGGCGGGGGAGAGGAAGGTGCAGGAATTGTAGAGAGGACGTACCTCTGAGTCTCTTTCTGAATGTTACAATGGTCTTTTCAGAGTCCCTCTGACTTCTGGGTGATACAAGAAATCTATTTTCCTAGAATTCAATACTCTCTTCTATTTGTCTGAATCTTTACCAGAACCAGCTGCTGCTTTTTGAAGTTTTCATCAATAGGCATTTATTCACTTGACATCCTAAAACGTTGCTTTAAGCAAGGCATTATTTTATATATCATAAAGGTAAAAATGAAGTAAATATTTTCAAAGTAATGTATTTTAAGCTATTTACCAATAACAAGCTTTTACCTAAGGCAAGAAATGAACTCATCTGGGACAATAGGTTGCAGAACTGACTAATTTACTTTGCACACGACTAGGTAATAATTTACTCAATGTTTCCTATGTTAGGGATTTTGTCTAGAGTGCTGTGGGGAGTCAGCAAAGCATGGTGGTCAGATATTACATATCCTTGTCTTATTTACAGGTTAGGTTCCGACAGTGGATTCTGCAAGTTTTCAACCTCTTGTTTCCCATTATTGAATATTAAAACGTAATGTTAGGCCGGCGCCGCGGCTCAATAGGCTAATCCTCCACCTAGCGGTGCCGGCACACAGGGTTCTAGTCCCAGTCGGGGCGCCGGATTCTCTCCCGGTTGCCCCTCTTCCAGGCCAGCTCTCTGCTGTGGCCCGGGAGTGCAGTGGAGGATGACCCAAGTGCTTGGCCCCTGCACCCCATGGGAGACCAGGAAAAGCAGCTGGCTCCTGGCTTCAGATCAGCGCGGTGCGCCGGCCTTGGGAGCCACTGGAGGGTGAACCAACGGCAAAAGAAGACCTTTCTCTCTGTCTCTCTCTCTCTCACTGTCCACTCTGCCTGTCAAAAAAAACAAAAACAAAAAACAAAAAAACAAAAACGTAATGTTAGTCATTTAGTCTAGCACTCAATGCTTTACCTTTCTGTGAATCGCTCTTCCTCCTGTTTTCTTGACTGTCAGTGATTGCATAGCCACAGCATCCTTTGCCTTTTTTTAGCAACCATCCATCTACACTACCAACAATATACCCTTCCATCCACACAAGCCAGTTTCTTCCCTTTCTCCTGTCTAATTATCTCTTTAGGGTTCACCAGAATCATGTACTTCTAATTCTTCTTACCCTTTTTTCTTTTAAAAATAGGCTTTATTTTATTTTATTTTTAAAGATTTATTTATTTGAAAGGCAGAGTTACACAGAGAGAGAAGGAGAGGTAGAGAGAGAGAGAGAGGGAGAGGTCTTTCATCCGCTGGTTCACTCCCCAAATGGTTGCAATGGCTGCAGTTGTGCCAATCTGAAGCCAGGAGCTTCTTTCGGGTCTCCCACATGGGTGCAGGGGCCCAAAGACTTGGGCCATCTTCTACTGCTTTCCCAGGCCATAGCAGAGAGCTGGATCAGAAGTGGAGCAGCTGGGACTGGAACTGGTACCCATATGGGATGCTGGCAATGCTGACCCCTTAAAATTAGCTTTATTGAGATATAATTCACATGGCATAAAATCCACCTGTGTTAAGTGTACAATTCAGTGATTTTTTTTTTAAGGAAATGAACAGTTTTAAGAATATTTCCATCACCCCGGGAAGATCCCTCATGCCCACTTGCAATAATCTCTTTTTTCAACCCCAGGAAATTATACATATGCTTCCTATCTGTATTAATTTACCTTTTCTTGATATTTTCTGTAATTGGTATCACATTATGTTTAGTCTTTTATGTCTGGCTTCTTTCTTGCTTGGCTTGATGAGTCTGAGGTGCATCTATAGTTTAGCATATATCAGTATTGAGCTGTTTCTTACTTCTGACTATTGTTCCACTGTTTGGAGACAGACCCCATTTTGTTTACCCATCAGTTAGTGGACATCTGCATTGTTTCTACCTTTTGACCATTGTGAATAATCTTGCTATGAATATTTGTCTACAAGTCTTGGTGTGGATATGTTTTTATTTGTCTTGCATAAAAGGAGTGGAATTGAGTATACTCTTTTTAATTGTACTTTTTAAAGTATGATGGTGGGCAATATATAGATAAAATACATTTTTTGAACAATTAAAGTTGGTTGATCATTTGATTCCAACATGAAACACTTACTTGAGACACTTATAGTGGGGTGTTCCTTTATATTTTGGAAATAATGCTAATCATTCTACCATTTTGAATATAGGAAGAATTATATATTTCTCTGTAAATAATTGGTGAATATTAGCATTTAAATTTTTTTAAAGATTTTATGTATTTGAGAGGTAGAGTTATAGACAGAGAGAGGGAGAGACAGAAAAGTCTTCTATCCATTCATTTGCTCCACAAATGGCCGCAATGGCCAAAGCTGGGCTGATCCAAAGCCAGGAGCTTCTTCTAGATCTCCCGTGTGGGTGCAGGGGCCCAAGCACTTGGGCCGCTTTTTTTTTTTAAATTTTTATTTAATAAATATAAATTTAGAAAATACAACTTTTGGATTACAGCGGTTCCCCCCCCCCATAACCAACCCCCCCATGCAAACCATCCCATCTCCTAATCCCTCTCCCATCCCATTCTTCATTAAGATTCATTTTTAACTATCTTTATATACAGAAGATCAACTTAGTATATACTAAGTAAAGATTTCACACCCACACAGACGCACAAAGTACGGCCGTTTTCTATTGCTTTCCCAAGCCATAGCAGAGAGCTGGATAGGAAATGGAGCACCCGGGACTTGAACCGGTGCCCATATGGGATGCTGGCACTGCTGGTGGCAGCTTTACCTGCTATGCTGCAGTGCCGGCCCCACAATATTAGCATTTTTAAAAGTTATGCTTCTGGGGGCAAAGCTACCACCTGTGATGCTGGCATCTCATATGGGTCCCAGTTCAAGTCTCAGCTGTTCCACTTCTGATCCAGCTCCCTGCTAATGGAAAGCCTCAGAAGATGGCCCAAGTGCTTGGGCCATGCCACCCATGTAAGAGGTGCGGAAAAAGCTCCTGGCACCTGGCTTTGGCCTGGCTTAGCTCCAGTTGTTGCAGCCATCTGGGGAGTGAACAGGTGGGTGAAAGATCTCTCTCTTCCTCTCTTCTCTGTGTTAACTCTGACTTTCAAAAAGATAAGTAAATCTTTAAAAAAAATTTACGCTTTGAATACTTTGTTTCAGAAGCATAGAGAAAGACCAATGAATTAGGAGTCAGTAAAATTTGATTCCTATCTCTGTTACTTTTTTTTAAAAAAAGATTTATTTATTTGAAAGGTAGAGTTTGTGAGTGTGAGTGTGTGTGTGTGTGTGTGTGTGTGTGTGAGAGAGAGAGAAACGCTTCCTTCCTCTAGTTCACTCCTCAGATGTCCACAAAAGCCAAGGATGAGCAAGGCTGACACCAGGAGATTGGAACGCCATCCAGGTCTTGCTTGCAGGTGGCAGAGGCCCAAGTACTTGGACTGTCATCCACTGCTTTCCCAGGTGTATAACAGGGAGCTGGATCAGAAATGGAGCAGCTGGGTGTCAAACTGATGCTCATATGGGATGCCACAGCATAACCCACTGTGCCACAACACCAGCCCCATCTCTTGTTTATTTCCCGGGGAAGCCCTTGGCAAAATCACTTGACATCTCTGAGGATCATTGTCTTTCTCAGTAGTGAGAGGTGATGATGTTTCTCCTGCCCGCTGCACGGCATCAGTGTTCACAGAACCCTCAAAAGCCTGAACTCTAGTGGTTTAGTCTCAAAATAGCATTGTACTGAAGAGGCACAGTTCAGTAGCCGGAAGTGCTTACGAAGCAGTCCCACTCCTCCCGCGTGTCTCCTGAAGGGCAGTGACGAGACTGGATGCACATGGCACGCACTTGCAGGAAGTCCCCTTTGCTTGCACACAAACGTGTCGTACGCTCAGCTTCTCAACTCCCAGGTCGTCTTTGCCACCCACCCTGAACCGTCCTGCATTGCTTAATTCTCCCCTGAACACACTCCTCCTTGTTCTCGGTCTTTATCTGTGTAGATTAATTTGGCCTCATTGGCAGCTTCAGGATTTCTCTTGGGTGGATGAAGGAAGAGATCTGAGTGTTGAATCTTTCTGCTTACACTATAAAGTGCGAAACACAAGGAAAATTAAGACCATAATGGTATCATTGTAGTTGTCAATGTTATTCATAATAGAAAGTGATGGAAGCCTTGAACCACAAGCAAATAATTTAGCTGCTAAAACACTAATAGATTCAAACTGTTTATTTTTACTCATTTTAGATTAATTTCCTTTCATATTTTAACATCTCTGAAATGTATCTTTCAGTGAATAATGTTTTATAGTCACCATTAGCCATCTGTCCCCATTTTTAACATCAATGAAATCTTTTGTTTTTTAAGATTTATTTATTTATCTGAGAGGCAGAGTTACAGACATAGAGAGGCAGAGAGAGAGAAAGAGAGAGAGAAAGAGAGAGAGAGAGGGGTCTTGCATATGCTGGTTCACTCCCCCAAATGGCTGCAACAGCCAGAGCTGGGCTGATCTGAAGCCTGGAGCCAGGAGCTTCATCTGGGTCTCCTTTGTGGGTGGAGGGGCCCAAGCCATCTTCCACTGCTTTCCCAGACCATTAGCTGAGAGCTGGATCAGAAATAGAGCAGCTGAGACTCAAACTGGTGCCCATATGGGATGCCAGCACTGCAGGTGGCAGCTTAACCACAGGCGGATGCTTCACCTACTGCTCCACAGTGCCGGCCTCCAGTGCAGCCTTATAGTCAGCGGAGTCTTGGGTAAAATATGGACTGTGGCCTTCACGCTGAGTAGCCGTATACTGAGTGCCACAGGGAGGCTGTGAGCTGTGACAATAGCTGGGAGGAGGCTTCCTGGTTGGTGTGGAGGCAGCAGCGCGGGCAGCTTACCCTCAGGCAGGGAAGGGGTCCTCGGTGGGGTGGGACTGTGGCCATGTGCCACAGGGGTTTGAATAACTAACTTGACTCTGGGGATACCGGTGACAGGGAAGTTGGGCATTCTATATCCACTGTCCGTACCACAGTATGGCATGCAAGCTGGTTCCTGATTACTTCCTGGGCACGCAGGATTCTTCATAAACCAACGTCTATGTGGAGTAGCTTATCTAGAAAATACAGTTAGAGGATCCCTTATGCTTGAGATCAGAAGTGTTTCAGATTTTGAATTTCTTTTTTTGATTTTGGAATATTTGCAGATACCTAATGAGTTATTTCAGGCCTGAAACCCAGGTCTGTAAACAGAATTCACTCCTGTTTTGTTATACAGCCCATGCGTATCACCTGAAAGTAATTTTATACAATTTTTCTAATAGTTTTGTGCATGAAGCAAAGTTTTCTTAACACAGAATTTTCCACTTGTGGGGTCATGCTGGTTCTCAGAAAAGTTTTGGATTTTGGAGCGTCTCAGATTTTAGGGTGAAGGACGCTCAGGTGGTATACAGCAGGCCTAGTGTCCCTGTGCCATTCTCTCCTCACTTGCTGAGGGCTACTACACCATGCCGCAGAGCGCCCACGGGTGAAGTAGGGAGAAACGCTTGTGGCTGATGCCACATGATGGTCTGTCACCCTGCCTGCCAGCTAGCAGCACCGTGAATGTAAGATAATATTATGACAAGGAAGTTAGAAGCACAGGAAATGAAAACAATACGGCAGCCTGGGGTGGAGATCCAGGACAGCAATGACTTCCCAGCAGCCGGGGTCTGTTTGGAAAAGCACAGGTTGTACAAGCAAACAGCAATCAGGGCAGAAGCCGAGCATGCGCACTCCTCCTGGGGCGGGGCCCAGGCCAGGGAGTGGAAGCTGTGAGGATGCAGAGGCTGTGTCTGGCGGCCAGGTTTCCTGAGTCCAGGTGGGTGGCAGCGGATGCTGAGGGGAGCAGTAAGAACACAGAATTGCTCACCTTCTAGAAAATGCATTCTGGTCTGTTGATTGAGTGCACACTGCGACAGTTTTCACCTTTGACTTGATGGTGGCTTTGCCAGAGAGTTGAGTTGAAATATGTGGAGAGCGTTTAGGACTTGGATCTCTTGTCCAGTGTTCTGTCCCTCCAGGTAGGTCTAACACCTGGAAGCCTTGGGCTCACAGTTCTGGGTACTAAAGGTGGCTGCCATCGTTCTGAAACCCGCAGGGACCCCGCAGTGACACTGAGGAAGGTGTGACATGCATGCCATGCTCTCCCAGCCCAGACCTGAACCCTGCATCCACCTGCGACCCATGAGAGAGCAGTGCTGAGTTTAAACAGGCCCAGTCTTAGGTTTGGGGAGGGGGAGGTCAGCAAGGGAGAAACGGAACCAGGAAGAATCGTTTGGCCCCCACTTTTTGTTTGCCGTTTACTGAGAGATTTTTATCTACCAAGCACACGGTGATTGGCCTTCTACCAAACTCATCTCATGTAACCCTGCCAGAACTCACTGAGGGCTCCTGGAGGAACAGAACCAACGGCAAAATGCAGGGGGGTCTTGGAAAGTGTGTACTTATATTACGAGAAAACTACGCATGGATTTTAAAACATTTTATATTGAAATACACTTTTTCATTCTATTTTCCATGAACTTTCTGAAGTACTTTCATGTATATATCAAAGAGAGAGAGAGAGAGAAAATGAAAATTTATCTTTTTTTTTTTTTAAGATTTATTTGAAAGTCAGTTACAGAGCGAGAGGAAGAGACAGAGAGATTGTCCATCCTCTGGTTCACTCTCCAGATGGCCATACACCCTGTAGCTAGGCCGATCAGGAGCCAGAAGCTTCATTCGGGTCTCCCACATGGATGCAGGAGCTTAAGGACTTGAGCCATCCTCTGCTGCTTTTCAGGTACATTAGCAGGGAGCTGGATGGGAAGTGGAGCAGCCGGGACTTGAACCGGTACTCATATGGGATGCCAGCACTGCAGGTGAGGCTTAACCTTTTATGACACAGTGGTGGCCCCATATCTACCTTAAGGAAGGGGCTCATGTGGTGAGAGTTGTTAGCAAGTCACCAAATCTGCAAGTGGCCTGTCAGCCGGACCCTGGAGAGCCTGATGTTGAAGTTCAAAGGATTCCCTCTTCCTGGGGTGGTGGTGGTGGTAGTTCTTTGCGTTCCGCTCAGGCCTTTAACTGATTGGATCCAGCCCACTGACATTATGAAGAGAAATCAGCATCACTCAAAGTCCACCAATTTGAATATTAATCTCATCCCAAACACTCTTGTAAAGACATTCAGAATAATGTCTGACCACATGTCTGGGCATGGAGCCCCAGCCAAGGTGACAAACAGTATCAAACATCAGAGCAGGTGCTATGGCATAGAAGGTTAAGCCTCTGCCTGCAGTGCTGTCATCCCATATGGGAATGGTTCAAATTCCAGTTGCCCCACTTCTGATTCAGCTCCCTGCTAATGCGCCTGGGAAAGCAATGGAAGATGACCCAAGTGCTTGGGCACCCTTGTGGGAGACACCTGGATGAAGCTCCTAGCTTCAGGCTAACCCAGTCCTGGCCATCATGGTCATTTGAGGAGTGAACCAGTGAATGGAAGATCTCTCTTTTCTTCTCTCTCTCTCTCTCTTTCCTTTCTCTCTCTCTCTCTCTTTCAAATAAATACATTGAAAACACAACACCACAGGTATATAGTACGTCTGTTTTACGGATGAGGTAGCTGAGGCTTAGGTACTTTAAGGACCTTGACTGAGGTCACAGAGGCAGTAAGAGGCACCTGTGAGTATTTTTGCCCTTCCTGTTTGAAACCCAGGCATGTCTGTATTCAGAGCTGCCACCTGTGGTACTTTGTGCTGTTGTCTCCTTCTGTGCCATAGTGCTGACAGGATCTGAGACACAGGAGACTCAGGGTCAGCAAATGAGCTACTGTGGATAAAGAGTGGGAAGAGCCTCGAGTGTTGGCCAGGGGACAGCTTTTGAGGAGGTGCCAGTCATAATCCCAGGAGACACAACCCCAAATACCACAGTCCTGAATGTCGTGATCCCAAAAGATCAAAATCCCATAAATCTAAAATCCTGAAAATCATAATCGCAAAAGTTGGAATCTTGAAAACCACAATTCCCAAGGGGCAGGGAGCAGTAAGGGACTATGCTAGAGGGCCAGACAGCCACAGCCAAATTCTGGAGAAAGGATTTGGCCACGCGATGCAGCGACAATGAAAAGTCCTGCTCGATGATGCGCCTCCTGTCTTTAGTGCCCTCCTTCCAGCTGACGAAAACATCACCTGTGCTTCTCCACATATCTGTGGTCCATGAGTGCATGTGTAATGGCTTTCCATGCATCCAAAATAACATAAAAGCATGGCACCGAAGTGGAGATGATTCAACAGGAGACATTGATGTCAGTGTACGTGGAGTCTAAGAATTTCAGAAAGTGCAGCGCCACATAGAAAATGAGTGTGAGTGTGTTTCCCAAGGAGAGCCACACCCTCAAAAGAAAAAGCACAGCTATTCATCACCCTCCAGGACTGGAAAGTACGGTTAACAATCATGAAAGCCACCAGCTCCCACAGACCGCTCCTGTGCGACTGCCCATCGTCAATACCTACGGCACAATTTTTTCCATATGTCAAATTTTCATTCCATTTTTTTCCCCACACTATGTAAAGCCATTGGTGTTAATTTTTGCAGTTTGCCTCTTTATCTTTCCTCCTCACATCATTGCCAATTTATAGTGACGCACAAACTTTTAGAGAGTTCTAATTTTATGAATTTGTTGCAAATTCGACTCCATGGTGGTACGCTCTCACCACGTGGACTTTGTGCATCAGCATCGTGCCTGCACATAAGAATGTCATTACTTCCTCCGTCAGTGAAGAGATGCCTTTTTTGCGCATCTGCCTCTGTGAAAGGTAAAATTTCTCGACATCTTGGCTCTCTGGACATCTGCGGATGATAGTGACCTTGGTGGTCTTTGAGCAAACTCGTCAGAAAGACTGTGGTGTTTCGGATGACAAAGCTGGGTGCACAAGGTTACCATCCTTCGGCACAGACATTTATCCATTTTACTTTTTGACCTATTTCTTTATGAATAGGGGTTGTCTGAGTCTGACTGTTGCATCCGTGGGACTGTCACCATTCAACCTGGGTGTTTATGCTTGTGAAAATATAGGTGTTGTGATTGTTTGTTTTGTTGTTTAATGTAGCCTAGGAAGTATCCTGTTTTACATGTTTCCCAAATTTGAATGTTTCCCCTTTGAAAAATGTAAATGAAAGTCTTTTAAAGAATTTTTAAAATTGTTTTTTCAAGAGTTCTATTTATTAAATTTCCAGATTTTGAAAAGTAATTTGAGAGGCAGAAAGAGAGAGGACAGAGGGAAAGAGAGGGAGGTCCCACCTGTTGGTTCACTCCCCATCTCTGAAATACCTCTGTTGGGGCTGAAACACAGAGCTAGAAATTCAATCCAGGTCTCCCATCTGAGTCCTAGAGAGCCGCCAGCTACTTGAGCTATCACCTGTTTCCTCCCAGAGTGTGCATTAGCAAGGAGTTGGAGTCAGGAGCTGGAGCCAGGAGCTGGAGCCAGTGCTTGAGCCCAGGTACTCCAATATGGGCCAGGGGTATCTTAACCAGTGTCTTAACTACTAAGTCAAATGTATGCCCTGTTTCCAGATTTTAATCCTTTGGTATTTTCAGCTTTTGAGACAGAACTTTCAAGATTTCAGCATTCAGTTTTATGACATTCGGGATTGTGATTATGTTTGGGATTGGGGATTATGTCCCAAACCCTTTTGAAACCTCTGAAATCAAGTAGGAGAGGGACTGAGGGACTGTGACTGCTCACACAGGCCACAGCACACCACAGCTGGTTGGTTTCCAGGTGGTGAGCTCAATTCCTTAAAGCACCAGCGACAGTGGTCCGGGCAGGAGCAGCAGTAGGTGAGACACAGAGAAGGGAAAGACCGAGAGCCCCAGCACCCAGGAAGGAGGACAGCGGATGGGGAGGAAGCTCACGCTCCAGGAATCTTCGCATTTGGATCAGGAGCAGGGGTGCGCCCTGGACCTAAACAACATGCTGTGCATAGGAGGAGACTCGCTGGGGCCTGGCCAAAGACTGGCCAAAGGTGAGACTGATCCAGGAGCTGAGAGGTCAGCATCCAGTTTGCCTTGGCTGATGCCAAGCGCAACACATCAGCTCTGGGGGAGCTCTGGCCCCGTGGGACAAATCCCTACTCCGTCAAGTTTGTCTCCCTCAGGATGAGCTGCTCACTTCCCAGATCTGGAACAAAGCCTCAGAGGCTGAGTGTCTCCCAGATAAAGTTCCAGGGATAGTCAGGGGACTGCGGGGAGGGTTGGGGAAGCAGCTCTGGAAGTTCCCGGACAGCAGCACAACTGAGCATGCTCCTAAGGTCAACAGCAGATGTAAAACCGGCTCCAAGCAGCTACTCAGAAAGGGCTCCCGACGTTACAAAACCTTGAGCTCATGATCAAAAGAAACTTCACATAAAAATCTGTATTCTAGGGCTCTCATGTCCAAAAGACCTGGCAACACAGGGCTGGTTGAGTTGAGCGGCTGTAGACGAGTAGAAGTGCTGGCTACTGGACCGGCGCCGCGGCTCACTAGGCTAATCCTCCGCCTAGCGCCGCCGGCACACCGGGTTCTAGTCCCGGTTGGGGCGCCGGATTCTGTCCCGGTTGCCCCTCTTCCAGGCCAGCCCTCTGCTGTGGCCAGGGAGTGCAGTGGAGGATGGCCCAGGTGCTTGGGCCCTGCACCCCATGGGAGACCAGGAAAAGCACCTCGCTCCTGGCTCCCGGCTCCTGCCATCGGATCAGCGCGGTGCGCCGGCCTTGGCGGCCATTGGAGGGTGAACCAACGGCAAAGGAAGACCTTTTTCTCTGTCTCTCTCTCTCTCTCACTGTCCACTCTGCCTGTTTAAAAAAAAAAAAAAAGTGCTGGCTACTGCGGCTTACATCTAATCATTTCCACAGTCCCCACCCCTCCCTGGAAGCCTCGTGCACACTAGGACTTTGTTTACCCCACCCAGTCAGCTTCCTTCCTTGACTTTTGCCCTCCCTGCTGGATAGCAGCGTTTCCTGGGAGGCCCAGCGAGGAGGTGTGGCTTGTCGGAGCTGAGATCCATTGGAATGTATCAGAACTAGGACTTGAACCCAGGTTCTCTTCTCCATGTCCAGGAGACACTGTTGTGAAGTCACTTTCTCCTGATTCCAGCCTGGTGTGCACTGTGTGACAGTTGTCCCAGGAACCTTGGGATACTGCAGGGCTGTGGGAAACACAAACCAGAAAGGGAATGTGGAGGTGATGCCAGTGGGGGGAAGGGTAAGACTCTTCCTCCCTCCCTCCCTCCCTCTCTTCCTTCCTTTTTTTCTTTTTTTTAAATAGAATCTGTGACTTGGGACTCAAGGAGAGTTAAGGAAAGGTCCCCAAACACAAAGATCAAGGAAGCACAGTGTGGCAGAGAAGGAAGGAAATTTGAGCTGTCCCAAGATTCAGGCCATCGTAAGCACCAAAATCCCTCTGAACTGAGACCCCAGTTGCTACAGAAAGTCTTGCTCAGTCAGTGACTGGGGACTATCAACACTGAAAAACAATGGACTCAGGTTTAAGTTGCAATTATTTTTTTCAGATGGAAGATTAAAGTTGTAAGTTAGAGTACACGGAAGTTCCATTTTTAAAGCATTCGTTCCAAGGTGGAACAAGTGCTGTTGTAAAAATCAGATGCTAATATAAGCATAGTGCCTTGAAATTTAAAATTAATTTCATTTGCAGTATCTCACAAATCATGAAAGGCTCATGTCTGGTTTATGGCCAGTGAGGTCTCCCCTGGCAATGTTTAGCTCCCCTGCTAGCGTCCTACCGTCTTAGACAGAGAGCCTTTTCTTTTTCTTAAAATTTTTAGAATTTTATTCTATTCATTTGAAAGAGAGAGAGAGAGTGTGTGTGTTTCCCATCAACTGGTTCACTCCCCAGATGCTTGTAGGCAGAAGCCAGAAGCTAGGAACTCATTCCAGGTCTCCCACATGGTTGGCAGGGACCCAGTTGCCTTCCAGAGTGTGCATTAGCAGGAAGCTGAAGTCGGGAGTGAAGCCAGGACCTGAACACAGGCACTCTGATAGGGGATGTGGGCATCCCAAGCACTGTGCAAACACCTGCCCCAGACAGAGAAACTTCACCTCCAGTGGCCTGCTGAATTCTCTGTGGCCCACAAGACCAGATTTGTTGCTCGGAAAATTTTGTTGTTGTTGTTGATTTGTTTGTTTTTGGTTTTTCAGGGAGCTGCTTTTCTGTTTCTGGCAACCTTCTACAGAAATTAGCAGCAGAGGTAATTCTCTCCTGGCCAGGAGAAGAGTCTGCCACTGAGGCTAGTCTACTGAACTCTAGTGACGTGCAAAGCAGTTGCTGGGTGCTGGGAATAGAGTGAAGAATGAGAGCTATGGGGCCCTTTGCTTGGTCTTACCATGTGTTTTGATTCACTGTGTTGACAGTGTATGAAATTTCTAATATAAGGGCACTTCAAAAAGATCATGGAATAATGGAATGCAAAGATAAATTTATTTTTGTGCGAAAGAAATCCATGCATAGTGTTTTTGTGATATTCATTTTTTTCCTGAATATTTTGAAGACCAACTGTATGCATGGATTTTAAGATTTTTTTTGGTACTAAAATAAAATTATAATTTACCTCCATTTTCCACAAACTTTTTGAAGCACCCTTGTAGCCTTCTGCCTTCCTTCAATGTTACTGCTGGGTTTGCCAGAAATATCAATCTCAGCCTGCGAGCCATATATATATATGCACATATATATCCTTCCAAAAATGCCATGCTATGTACAAGTGCTTCAGCCAGCAGGACTGGAATTTGCACAGCACACACAGGATGTTTTAAAGCTTTTTCCTTCTAGTCACCTGTTGTAGCACGAAGTCAGCCTTGGATGGGTCCTCTCTGGAGGGGAGTAGGATAAGACCGTGTTCCCTTATTGTGCTGGCCAGACTCTCCAGGGTGACCCAGAATAGAAATGGTGAGAGTGATGATTGCTCCTGTTCTGAATCTTGAAGGAAACACGCCTGACCTTTGAGTAATGGCACATTTGCCATGTACCGTTATGTTTTGAGTAGGTCTTAAAAATAGCACTTAAAATATTTGAGAGCCAGAGAGAGAGAGGGAGACAGACATAGCTGCTAGTTTACTCCCCAAATGTCTGCAACTGTGGGGAGAAGGGAAGAGAGGGTGAGATCTCAATTCAGGTCTCCCACGTGGGTGGCAGGAACCAACCACTGAGTAATTTTCCTAAATTTTTAAAAAATAGTCAATAGACATTGAATGTTATTGAATACTGTCCTGCTCCTGTATATGATCGTGAGTGTTTCTCTTTTGAGCTGTTAATGTAGACACTTCATTCTGTTACCTCTTCTTTTTCATTATCTATTGATGGAGACAGCTTACTGGTGATTTATTTAAGATTTTCTGTCAATATTATGAGTAACATTTCCATGTAATTTTCCTTTTTCAAACTGCCCTTAGTTTTTGGTATGAGTTATTCCCATCTTATAAAATGGAAAAAGTGAAGTGTTTTTCTATTCTGTGGAAGAATTTATCTAAGACTGGAATGATGTTTTCTTTGTGGGAAGATTTTAAGCTATGATTAAATTTTCATAAAGATGTTAGTTTTTCTTTCCTTTGGACATTTCAGTACTTTATATTTTTACAAAACTTCTTCTTTCACCTGTTTTTAATTTGGGGAGCATTAGTTTATAATACCCATGCTTTTAATGTCTGTAACAACTATAGCCATGTTTACTTTTCTCATTCATATCATAGTTTTAACAAATTATTGCTTTTTTTTCCCTCTTTTGATCAGTACTGCCAGAAGTTTGTCAACTGTAAGACTTTTTAAAGAACCAATGTTGGATTTATTGATCCTCTGTATTGTTTGTTTATATTTAAGTTTATTCTGTTCTAAATATTATTTCTTTTTCTACACAGTAGATTTATTTCTAGTTACCCTTGTAATGACAATGTTGGTCTTTAATGTCTCACATCTATGCAGGGGACTCCTTTTGTGGCTTATGTTGAATGAGACCTATTTTCTAAAAAATGTTTTTAAAAATTATTTTTGTTTGAAATGTAGATGGGGTGAGGGAGAGGGAGGAGAGGGATAGAGAGAGACAGAGAGAGAGAGCGCGCGCCTCCATCTACTGGTTCATTTTTTTTTCTTTTTTTCTTTTTTTAATTTTTTTTGACAGGCAGAGTGGACAGTGAGAGAAAGAGAGAAAGATCTTTGTTTTGCCGTTGGTTCACCCTCCAATGGCTGCCAAGGCCGGCATGCTACTGCCGGTGTACTGTGCTGATCCGAAGGCAGGAGCCAGGTGCTTCTCCTGGTCTCCCATGGGGTGCAGGGCCCAAGCACTTGGGCCATCCTCCACTGCACTCCTGGGCCACAGCAGAGAGCTGGCCTGGAAGAGGGGCAACCAGGACAGAATCTGGCACCCCGACCGGGACTAGAACCCGGTGTGCCAGCAGCGCAAGGTGGAGGATTAGCCTATTGAGCCGCGGCACCGGCCCTGGTTCATTTCTAAAAGCCCACAACAGCTGGTGCTGGGAAAGGTTGAAGCTGGAAGCCAAGGACTCAGTCCAGGTTTCCCACGTGGGTGGCAGGGAACTAAGCACTTGAGCCATCCTGTGCAGCCTCCCAGGGTGCTTATTAGCAGGAAGCTGAAATTGGGAGCAGAGCAGAGACTCAAATCCAGGGACTCCAATATATGATGTGGGTGTCTCAAGCTGTGTCCTAACCACTGCACCTAGTGCCCACCCCACAACCCAGCTCTTGAGTTCTCCCTGTCAAAACCAAAGTTCAGTGATGCTAGGGTTGGACTCGAGCCCTCAAGAGCAAAAAGAACTCCTGTCTAAATTCCCACTTTTGCCTTATTTCTGGCCTTTGCGAAGTCCTTATTTTATTACAAGGTCAGTGATACAGTTACAAAGATGAATATTTGATGAAGACCTTTTGGAAAAGCATATTAACCATTTTGAGTAGGAGAGGTGCTCTGACCCACTGTACTGCAAGAAATAGGGAATGTTCCAATCTTCTTTCTCCCTGCCCCCATTTCATTTGCATTTTGCTTTAGTTTCTGACTTCAATTCAGGTGTCTGCATCTGATGCCTGGTCTTTTGTATCTTCTTTTTAAAAGAAACTAATTTAAATTTGTACTCATGTATTTGAACAGCAGAGAGAGAAAGAAAGAATATGAGAATAGGAATTTCCCACCTGTAGGTTTATTCCCCAAATGCTCACAATAGCCAGAGCTGGGCCAAGTTGAAGCCTGGAATTCATGCTGGATCTCCCACATGGTTGGCAGGGGCCCAAGTACTTGAGCCCAAGTACATTGCCACCTCCCAGGGTGCACACTGGTAGGAAGCTGGATCAAAAGCAGAGCTAGCACTTGGACCCAGGGATCTGGTATGGAATGTGGGCATTCCAAGTAGAGTCCTACCTGCTGTGTTAGTCACCTGCCCCATTGTATATCTGCTAAGGTGGCTTCATGCCCTTCAGAATGCACCTCTCAACAACCTTTCTGCTGCTTATATTGGCATCCTTCCTTATCCAGCCTATAGACGTCCTTATGCTCAACTTATCTCTGCTTCTGCACTCTGGGAAGGCAAGGGAGTGGGACTTTGGAGTGAGAAGGACTAGGGGATGAGATGAGTAAGACATAAGACTCTGCATCACCACAAATACCCAGTGCTGAGGTTGCTACACACACACACACACCCACACCCACACCCACACCCACGCCCATGCCCACCCTATCCCAACTTCACCAGGTATCTCCCTGACAATGAGGCTAAAATGACCATAGGCCACACTTTTGACTGATCTCCATTTGAAAGGTTCATAATACAAAAGTTAGTTTCTTATGTATACACACACACACACACACACACACACACTTTCATAAGTATAAGTATGTCTTGTAGCCTTTTCTTATCATTTTTGTTTCATTCCAGTCCTGAATTCCTCATCATCTCTCCTAGTTCAGTCTCAGCCTCCACCAAGTAATCTATGTCTATGGTCCAGGAGGGAGTTTTTCTAACTTTCCTCCCTGCACTTTTAGCCCTACAAATGAAGATGTGTTAGTACTTACTCTACAACAATAGATTCATATCATACACACTCCTATCTTTATTCAGTAACACCTAATGGGAATCCTCTAAACCAACTGATGGAGCTCTAATTAATGCTTTTAGTGGTCACTCGAATCTCCTGCTGTGTGGATATATATCGGTCATTCCCCTACTGATGGGTAATTGTCTCAGGTTTTACCATTACAAACAAAGCTACAGTAAATATCCTTGTAAGCACGTCCTATCTGTGGGTAGTTTAGGTTTATGGGATAGATTCCCAGAAGTGGCATTGAAAGAGAGGAGGATATATGATATTATTAAATGTTAGTAGGCATTGTCATACTTGCTTCCAAAACGTTATGACAGCTTACATTTCTTCCTCCTCTTCAAAAGTTTTATTTTGAAAGTCAGAGTTACAGAGAGAGAGAGAAAGAGAGAGAGAACTTCCATCCACTGGTTCACTCCACAGATGGCTGCAATAGCTAGGGCTAAGCCGGAAGCTTCATCCAGGTCTCCCATACAAGTGGCAGGGATCCAAGCACTTGAGCCATCTTCCCTGCTTTCCCAGACCTATGGCAGGGAATTGGGTTTGTGATGCAGCCAGGACATGAACCGACACAGGCACAGATGGTGGCTTAATCCACTGTGCCACAATGCTGGCCCGGAAAGTCCCCTCTTCTGCATCCCTTTGGCACTTGATGCTTTCAGTGTAAAAACATGTAGGTGTGAGTTAATCACATCTCATTGTTGTATAAAATTTGCATTTCCCTATGCCTAATTAAACACTTTTGTTATTGGGATTAACTGTCCCCTGCATTGACAGTTTTCTTTTTTACATGTTTTTCTGATTTGTCTTTTGCCAATTTGTAAATGTTTTTTATTACAGATGTTAATCTGCTCAGTCATGTGTGTCATAAATTTATACTGAATCTACTATTTTTATTTTATGACAATTTTTTGGCCCACAAACTTTGAAAAATTAAATATGTTTATCTTTTTTAAGCTTCTGGTTTTCAATATAATTTGTTAAAAATATTTATTTATTTATTTGAAAGAGTTACAGAGAGAGAGAGAGAGAGAGAGAGAGAGCTCAAACTTCCAGGTTCACTCCCCAATTGGCCACAACAGCCAGGGCTGGGTCTGGCCAAAGCCAGGAGGTTGGGGCTTCATCTGGGTCTCTTACATGGGTGACAGGGACCCAAATACCTGGGCCATCTTCTGCTTTTCCCAGGCCATTAGTAGCAAACTCAGTCAGAAATGGAGCAACCAAGACATGAACCAGTGCCCATATAATATGCTCTCCCTCTCTCCCTCCCTCTCTCTCTCTCTCTTCATCTCCTTCCCCTCCCCTTCCCCCTCTCCCTTCTCCCTTAGCTCCTTTCTCTATAACTCTCTTTCAAATAAAATAATTTTTTAAAAAGATTTAATTCAAAATGGCATTAAATATACATGCATATTAATTTTCCAGAATTGATAATTTAAAAATTTTAATGATAGTTAGCTGGGCATAAAATTTTGGGCTGAAAATATTATTGCTCAAAATATTCTCTCCTTTTTTTAAAACCTAGCAGGGCATAGCCTCTGAAATCCAAGTTGGAGGAAAACATGGTCCTTTACTTTTTTATTGGGAAAGATTTTCATGCCTGGGAACTTCTCCACTTGATCACACCACCTTAATGGTAAGGTGCAGTGTGTCCAGACATGAAAGATACTTGTGCATACTGGGGCAATGATGGGATTCTGAAAGGACACAAGAGGCCCCCTGAGACAGGAGTCATTCAATCATTGAGGGAAGTATTTGGAGCTGGCCGGTTGAACTTGAAAGCTCCTCAAACCAGAAGTAGGAGTTTGTTGGGCACTCTATGAGCTACTGTGAAGCTGAGACTAATGAAGGCTGAGAATTGTGCTTCTGTCTGAGATACCACTATTTGGTAGCTCCGTCTGTAGGCTAAGGTCATGGCAAAGAGGCCCAGAGCTGTTGGTCCCAGTTTAAAGTGGATAGTGAAGTGGAGGAGCAAGGCTTTATGATTGGGTAGACTCAGTGACAGAGCAAGGACAAAAGCCTTAGATCTATTTTTCCCTTGCTGGTGTGAGTGAGCTGAAAACAAATCCCAGCCCCCTACTTTCTTTCTCAAAAGCTCCTTGTCTCACTTCCCCCTCTCCTGCATTCCAGAGACCTGCATTATAGCTGGGCGGAACAACTATTATAGCAACAGAATGACCAGGAGCCCAGAGGGAGAATCTTAAGGAAGAGGAGAGAGACTTATAAGGAAGTGCCTTTCCCAGCTCTAGAAACAGGACAAGACTTGAGAGATCCATGATAGCCTCAGAGTCCAAGTGCTGACAAGGAAATCAAAGCTCAGGGAGGTGAGAGGACTGGCCCAAGAACACACAGCTGGGTTAACAGCGGAGCTGGAATTTAAATCAGGTCTTCTGGGGCTACGCTGTGGCATGGAAGGTTAAGCCTCCGCCTTTAGTGCTGGCCTCCCATATGGGTGCTGGTTGGAGTCCTGGCTGCTCTACTTCTGATCCAGCTCCCTGCTAATGTACCTGGGAAAGCAGCAGAAGATGACCCAAGTACTTGTGCTCCTGTACCATGTGGGAGACCCAGAGAAAGATCCTGGCTTCTGACTGCAGCCTGGCTCAGTCCCTGCTGTCGGGGCCATTTGAGGAGTGAACCAGGGGATGGAAGATTCATTCTCTTCTCTCTCTCTCTCTGCCTTTCAAATAAGTTTAAAAAATATTTTTAAATTTATTTGAGAGGCAAAGTTACAGAGAGAGAAGGGGAGAGACAGAGAGAAAGGTCTTCCATCTGCTGGTTCATTCCCCAAATGGCTGTAATGGTTGGAGCTGGTCCAATCTGAAGCCAGGAGCTAGGAACTTCTTTTGAGTCTCCTATGTGGGTTAAGGAGCCCAAGCACTTGGGCCGTCTTCTATTGCTTTCCCATGCCATTAGCAGTAAGCTGGATCAGAAGAGGAGCAGCTGGGACATGAACCTGTGCCCATATGGGATGCTGGCACTGGCCCCAAATAAATTTTAAAAATTAAAAATAAATTTAAAAATCTTTTTAAGAAATCAGGTATTTTATCTTGAAGATTTGCTTTTCTCATGAGTTGTAATCATAATCATTGAACGCTTACTATATGCTGAGCACTGTTCTAAGCACTTAACATGTAACAGCATGTTTCACCCTCACAAAAGTCCATGAGATTGAATCTATTATTTTTCTCTGTTTTTCATGTAGAGGAGGAATTGAATTACAGAGAAGTTAGCTACCTCTTGCAATGTCACATGGCTATAAAGTGGTAATAGACCTTGGATTCAAGCGCAAGCCTAGCTCAAAAAACCTATACTGTTAACCTTACGTTATACAGACTTTTGATGTAGGATTTCTGTCATCCTCTATTTTGCTTTCCATTCTTTGTAAGATATATACATATTTTAAAATGTCATTCATTCTTATTTGAAAGGCTAAGAAACAGAATCTTCTCCCCCCCTCCCCCACATACATACATAGGGAGAGTGGGGTTGGGAATTAATCTTTCATCCATAGTTTCACTCCCTAAATGCCTGCAACAGCGGCAGGTGGGCTAGGCTGAAGTCAGGAGCCAGGAACTCCATCCAGGTCTCTCACATGGGTGGTAGGAATCTAAGTACCTGAGCCGTCACTGCTGCCCCCTGGGGTGTGAGTTATGGGATGCGGGGGTCCAAATAACTGCTGTGCCAAATGCCCACCCCAGACACATAATATTTTGGTATACATATTCATATTCATTTGCTTTTTTCCCCCAGTGTGCCATTTTTATAGTTGCTCCTCGGCCACTGCAGTGAGTTTGGCTGAGTAAAGTTGTGTAATTAGCCCTAGGCCAGGCTAATCACATTACAAGGTTTACAAAAACTAACTAAACACAAATGAAGAGTCAGGGAAGAGAGGCAAGGTAAAGAGGTGCAGACTTCCTGGAGTTTACATCCATCTCCATGTGTGGCTGCTGGGCTCCTGGAATTACTCCATACCTGTCGCTCCCCCTCTTCGTGGAGGAATGACACAGGACCCTGCGTTGTTCTTTTGTCTGCTCGGCCCTCCCCGGGTTTGCTGCTGGTTCTTCCCGGGTTGGTTACTGTCCCTTCCACCTCCGTGGAAGGGCGGTTCCCCCTAGCCACTTTCCCCACTTCCGCAGGGGAGCGGCACACCGCCGGCCAGCTCTCTGGGGGCTGCACAGGTGTTCCTTCAGATAGATGTTCCCCTTAGATGTTCCTGGTGCATGCCGTCTCTCTCCTCCTTTATAGTCCTCTTCCACCAATCCCAACTCTGCTACCCACACGCCAAGTACGCTGCTCTCCTCCAATCAGGAGCAGGTCCTACAGTTTATTGGTTGAACTGGAGGCAGCTGTGTAGAAGCTGTTTCTCCCTTCTCAGCGCCATATTGTGGGAGAGCAGATGCATAGAATAAGTCTTAATTCCAGTAAGTTAGTCTAGTCCGAGTTGCTCCCCACAGATCCCCCTTTCTTTTTATTTTTGGTGTTGATACGCGCCTGTCATTGGTGCCCCACGGCACACACTCTGCTCTGCTTGCTGGAGTTGCCCACAGGTGCTTACAAGCCCTACCAATCAGGCAAACCAAATCTGGGTCCTCTCTTCGCCATGTTGTGAGGAGGTTTTTAGGCGCTGATGCGTGCCTGTGTTCGGTGCCCTGCAGCGCATGCTCTGCTCTGCTAGAACTGCCTGCAGGTGCTTACAAGCCCTAGCAATCAGGCAAACCGAATCCAAGCCCTCTCATTGCCGTATTGTGGGGACACTTATTGGTGTTGATTCGTGCCTATCTTCGGTGACCTGCAGCTCATACTCTGGTCGAGCTGCCTGCTGGTGCTTATCGCCTTACTAATCAGGCAGACCGAATCCAAGCCTTTTCATTGCGGTATTGTGGGGAGACTTATTGATGTTAATTCGTGCCTGTCTTCGGTGACCTGCGGCGCATAAGCTGCTAGCCGCCCGCAGGTGCTCACCACCTCCCTACTCAGGCAGACCGAATCCAAGCTCTCTCATTGCCATGTTGAGGGGAGGCCTTATTTTTCTCTATTTCTCTATCTCCGGGCATTCCTATTTCTCCCATTTTACTTCTATCTGCCAGCATTCCTATTTCTCTCATTTTACTTCTAAACTTTGTTTCTCTTATCCCTGCTGCTTCCCGGTGCCCGCCCCGAGGCTGCTTCTCGGCGGCTTCCCGGCTCTGAGCCGCTTTAGCCCGCGCTTCTCTCATCTGCGCGGCTTCCCGGCTTCGCGCGCCCGCACCACGGCCTCGCACTAGCCCCACGTTCCCTATCTATTCACGCCCCGTGCTCTCTCTGCACGCGGCGGCTTCCACGAGTCACACAGCACAGCTTACGTATCCGCCACCACCGGCATTCAGTCCAAGTTCCCCAGGCTAACCTGGCGAATTCCAACCTGGCGGCCCACGTCTCTGCCTCTGGTTCCAGATTTTCGCCTTTTGCTCCCCGGGCTGACTTGAAGAATCCCAAGCTGGCTTTCGTTTCCGCCTTGGCCTGCCCCCGCAGCTTCAATTTCCCTAACATTTTTCTCTACCCGGTATGTTTCCCCAAGCTTTCTTCCAACAATACTCCTCCCTCATTTCTCCTGGCTTCTCCCCACAGTCCGTATCCGAGTCTGTTTGTTCTAGCTTTCACTTTCGCTTTCGACCTTAGAGATTTCTCCCAGCTTCCCCCCGTAGTCCGTATCCGAGTCTATGCCTAGGCTTTCGATAGCTTCTTCCGGCACCTTTTTTGTCCGGCTTTTCCCTAGGCTGTTTGCTAGTCTCTCTCTCCGATATTTTCCCACTTCTTCCCGTTTCTTCCCTCCTAAGTTTCCTATCCGAGTCACGGCACCATTATGTCGCTCCCCCTCTTCATGGAGGAGCGACATTAAACCCTGCCTAGGCTTCATATCCGAGTCACGGCACCATTATGTCGCTCCCCCTCTTCGTGGAGGAATGACACAGGACCCTGCGTTGTTCTTTTGTCTGCTCGGCCCTCCCCGGGTTTGCTGCTGGTTCTTCCCGGGTTGGTTACTGTCCCTTCCACCTCCGTGGAAGGGCGGTTCCCCCTAGCCACTTTCCCCACTTCCGCAGGGGAGCGGCACACCGCCGGCCGGCTCTCTGGGGGCTGCACAGGTGTTCCTTCAGATAGATGTTCCCCTTAGATGTTCCTGGTGCATGCCGTCTCTCTCCTCCTTTATAGTCCTCTTCCACCAATCCCAACTCTGCTACCCACACGCCGAGTACGCTGCTCTCCTCCAATCAGGAGCAGGTCCTACAGTTTATTGGTTGAACTGGAGGCAGCTGTGTAGAAGCTGTTTCTCCCTTCTCAGCGCCATATTGTGGGAGAGCAGATGCATAGAATAAGTCTTAATTCCAGTAAGTTAGTCTAGTCCGAGTTGCTCCCCACACATACCCGTCTGGTCTGTCCCAGATTAAACAGAATTGGCAAGGTGTGGATTTCCAGCTGTGCTGGGGCTCCCTCGAGAGCAATAGGAACGATCTAGAACAGAAACCAGTATCAACTCTGAATGATACAATAGTGTTGTTATCTGCTTTTCCAAACCAATAGAATGTAGACACACCAAGAGAACCTGGATGTAAACTGTGGAATATGGGTGATTGTGTCCATGTGGACTCTTCAGCAGAAACAAAGCTCTACTCTTGTGGGGTGCGTTGGTAGTGGTGGAGCCTGTGCAGCCAGGGAGTGTACGGGAAACACTCAGCTCAGTTTTGCTGTGAACTAAAACTACAGAAATAAAGTCTCTTTTTTTTAAAAAGATTTATTTATTTATTTGAAAGTCAGAGTTACACAGAGAGAGGAGAGGCAGAGAGAGAGAGAGAGAGAGAGAGAGAGAGAGAGAGGTCTTCCATCCGCTGGTTTACTCCCCAGATGGTTACAACGACTGGAGCTGTGCCGATCTGAAGCCAGGAGCCAGGAACTTCTTACAGGTCTCCCACGTGGGTGCAGGGGCCCAAGGACTTGGGCCATTTTCTACTGCTTTCCCAGGCCAGAGCAGAGAGCTGGACAGGAAGTGGAGCAGCCGGGTCTCAAACCGGTGCCCATATGGGATGCCGGGACTTCAGGCCAGGGTGTTAACCCACTGTGCCACTGGGCCAGCCCCAGAAATAAAGTCTTAAAACAAGGACACCAAACCAGTGTCAACTGAGGTTTTGCCATGATGTGGTGATGCGCTCACGTTATGGAAGAACTCAGGAATTTTCTTCTAATGGATTCAAGCCATATTTTTAAGCATTTTTAAGTGCAATGAATGGTGCTAGACCCGGCTAGGGACTCATACTTGTGTGGTGAGCCTTGGTCTATGCTCAGGATCCTTAGGGAGGCAGACACATGTTGACGTCGACACAAAATCCATCTCAAGCATCACGTGAGATGTTGCCCCAAAATGCAGAATGAGAGGGAGAAGTGGGTTTCAATGGGTAGCATCTGGAGAGTCATCTTAGCACGGTGGATTAATTTACAAATAAGACACTCCATTTACACAGGCAGATCTGTGGGAGTTAGGGGAGGAAACAGGACCGTGCCCCCTCGTCTGTAATTCCTACCAGCTGTGTGACTTTCCACGTGCTGTTTCATCGCCCAGGGACTCTGCTGCTTTGCCTGTTAACGTGAGGATGTTCACAGCAGTGCACCTGCCTCGCAGGTTGGCAGTGAGTGTTTTAGTTCAGCCTGTGGCACACAGTAGGGGCTCTGTAAACACTGCAGATAACTGTGTGTGCCTGTGTGTGTTATGGTTTGCTGGTGGGCATGGATTTGGGGAGCAGTGAGTGGGGAGAGCCAAGGGTGACTGTGTACAGGTCAGTGGGTTGAGGGGAGTGGTATTGGGAGATAAGACTAGAAAGCTACAAGCCAGCCAAGTGTGGGTATTTCTCAGCTGGAAAGTGGGAAGCCAGGAGTGTTTTCAATCCATGATGAGAAACTCCCTTCTCATCGTAGATTAGAAAAAAATGTCCACACTCTGTGTTTCTAGACTCCAGTATCTACCCAGTCTCTATTCAGTGTGACAGATTGTGCCACTCTCTCAAGTTCTTCCACCAAGCCTATTTTTTAAGGTAGTCCTCCCCATCTGTTTTGAAGCCTTGAGGTCAAAGGTTATTTGAGCTATTAAAAAAAACCACAACCCCCAAACTCTTTCTCACCCAGTGACATACTCCAAAGTTTCCTCACACAAGCTCCAAAAAATAATGGGGTTAGGAGAGAGGTTTACAGGGTCAGCAGAAAATATCAAACCACATGAGACTTGATTCTCTTCCATGGAATTGTTTTCCTCCCCTGGTACAGTGCCCTGTAAAATGGTAAATAAGGTATCGGAGCTAATAAATCAATCCCAGAAGGACCTTTCTGCTGCCAAGCCACCCTTCAAGAATGGAATCCTCAGGGCAGATTTGGGGAATTGAAATCACCATCTGCGGAGCTGCCAGAGTGCTCTGCCTCGGCCTGCCAAGTTCACGGTGAACTTTCGTGCACTTTCTTTGCAGCTGTTAGAATCAGGGGCCTTTGTGAGAAGCAATTCCAATTGACAGCATTATTGAATGTAGGATTTTAGGGAAATCTACCAGGCCAGTGCAGGTATTTAGCCCCTGAAGCAGAATTGCCAACGTGAAAGCTATGGCCCCGGCAATCTCAGATTGAAAGCTGTTTGGAGCTCAGCCTGGAGCCACCCTCCTTTATTAGTGTACCCCTGAAGAAAATCCAAGTCTTCAGCCTATTGGAGGGGGGTGGTTATGATCTCAAGTCAATGATTTATGGCATGATTACGTTTGTTTTCTTTCTGAATTAACCCATGTGACCCATGGCGTTCGCACCTCGTGTTAACCATTACACACATACAGGAGCCCTGGATTTATTTGGGTGGCAGAGTTGGAATGCCTGGTGTTTCACTGTAGAGTGAGAGAACTGTGTGATCCATGGTCCTTACCAGGGGTGAAGGGCCGGGGGCCCGCCTGCCCGCCTCTGGTTTCAGCAGGAATCTCTGCTGCTGAGGCTCGTGGGGTCCGGGAGGTTGGCGGGTGCATCACCAACCACACCTAGATCCTGCAGACCCTGTGTCCTGCTTCTCCCCAGTCCTGGCATCTTCCCTTTGAAGTGTCTGCTTTTCTTACAGTAAATAGTAGTTGTTTGCCCCCCCCCCTTTTTTTTTTACTCTTCTATCTCTTTCCATGCTTAATGGAGACAGGAAAAAGGGTGGTTGGTAGAAATACTCTCGCCAAGTTAGTTTTAGATAAAGTCAGCCCAAATTTGGGCAAGACAATGGCAAATCAGCAGTCAGTTTCTCTGGTACTCCTCTTCCTGCTAGCTCCTTCTCTCCCCCACAATTGCTTTTGCAGCATTGCCTGAAGTTGTATTTTTTAAGAGCTGGTTCTAATGCCATGGGGCAGGGGTGGGGTGGGGTGTTTAGTTCATGTTATCTACATTTGGAGAGGGTTTCTTTCACGTTATTTGTTCCCTTTAGTAGAATGGAGCGGGAAACCAGGATTGTGTGTGTATGTGTGTGTGTGTGTGTGTGTGTGTGTGTGAAGGCTTTGCTTTATTTGTTTTCTGAGTTGATGTCTACTTTCTTTTTAGATTCACATAGTGTTAAAGCAGGATGTGGCTTTTAAAAATGTGGATTGAAAGGGAGCTTGTCTTACTCCGTCTGGGCCCCGATAACAGAGCACCATAAACTCGGTAGTGTATAAACAACAGAAATCGATTTTTCACAGTTCCGGAGGTGGGGAGTCCATGATCAAGGCTCTGGCAGTGTCCTTGTCTGGTGAGGGCCTGCTTCCTAGTTTACAGCTGGCTGTCTTCACCCCCACCCCCATGTCCTGACACTGCAGGAGGGGGAATCCGGCTCTCTGGGGACTCCTTTATAAAAGCACTAATCTGAGTTGCCAGCCGCCCCTCTAATGATCTAATCACCTGCCCCAAACCCCACTTCCAATTCCTATCATATTGACAAAAAAGGTTTCAACATAGGAATTTAGAGGGGACACAACTATTCAATGTGTAACATTCCTTTTAGGCCCCCCAAATTCATATTATCTCATGTAAAATATATTCACTTCATCCTAACAACCTTATGTCAACGTGACCTCAAAAGTCTAAAGTCCAAAGTCTCATTTAAATATTATCTAGATCAGATATGAGTGAGTCTCATTGTATAATTCATCCTAGATAAATTCCTCCCCAGCTTTGACCCTGTGGACCTGATTACGTCCTTCCAAAATGCAATGGTGGGGGACGGCACTGTGGCATAAGGGGTTAAGCTGCCATCTGCAGTGCTGGCATCCCATATGGGTGCCAGTTCAAGTCCTGGCTGCTCCACTTCTGATCCAGCTCCCTGTTAATGTGCCTGGGAATGCAGCGAAAGATGGCCCAAGTCACTATGCCCCTGCACCCATGTAGGAGATCCAAAGGAGGGCCCTGGCTCTCCTGGGCTTGGGCTTGGCCCAGCTTTGGCTGTTGTAGCCATCTGGGGGGTGAACCAGTAAATGGAAGATCTCTCTCTCTCTTTCTGTCTCTCCTCTCTCTCTTTACCTTTCAAATCAATCAATCAATCAATCTTTTTTTTAAAAAAATGCAATGCTGGGCCAGGCACAGGCTAGGCATTCCAGTTCCAAAAGTGGGAAATAGGAAAGGAGAAGTGAGCTACAGGTTGTAGGTAAGTTCAATACCTTAAGGCTCTAGAAGAATCTTCTTTGGCTCTGTGCTCTGCCTTCCAGGTTCCCTGGGGTTGGGGCCCTGCCTCCACAGCTCTCCTGGGCTTAGGCTTGTGGATCTTCCATGGAAGGAATGTCTTTTGTCCATCCTATATCCATGGGACACCAGATTCTTAATCACCTAGTTAACATCTTCCAGTGGGTGTTCTGTAGGCTTGTTAAATTTAAGTTATCCCAATTCAAACTGTTGACCTTGCCCAGTGCAAACTTGGCCCTCTCATATCTCAATAAGTGGCAGATCCAGCCTCCAGTTGTTCAGGCCAGTTATCATCAAGTCATCTTGATGCTTCTCTTTCTTTCAAACTTCACATCCAAACCATCAGCTATACCTTTAGAATATTTTCTAAATCCAACTATTCAGCTCTCAGCACCTGTGCCGCTGCTCTCCCATATAATCTTTTGCTTGGACTACTGCAGTAGAATCTATTTCAGTAGAACACGGCTTTGCTGCTTCTGTCCTTGTCTTGCTTCCCATGGTCTCTTCTCCATAGCCACAGAATGGCTTGCAAATGTGCATCAAATCAGATCATTTCTGACCAGCGCCTTCTAGTCACTTCCTAAATCACTCAGTAAAATCCAAAGCTTTCTCTCGTGTCTTCCAAATCTCCCCTGATTTGCCTCACCGCTTCCTTGATCTCATCTGTTATTTCTGCCCTCCACATGGACCGCCTTGCTGTTTGTTAAACATGTTGGCTGTGCCTCTGCTCCCAGTCTGACTTACAGTTTTGTACTCTTCTTCCTGGAGTGCTTTTTCTCGTTCAAAGTTGCCTCACCAGAGAGGTCCTCTCTGGACACTCTATCCGCAGTGTCCTTTGCTGGCACTCCCTGGCCCCTCAGGTTCTGCTCCGTCCTCCACACCTACCACCTCTACCTGTGTCTATTGTGTTAGTTTTACCACCCACCTGAATAGACTGTGTAAACAGATTATTTATTTTATTTACTTTATCTCACACTGTGCCTAGCACATAGTAGGTACCCATTCCTCCATGAGGTCTACCAGGGAACACCCTGAATGGGCTTTACAGGCTGCCGACTCCTGGGGAAGCTGTTGGGGTCTAATAAATAAGTGAAAAGACGAAGGGACATGGGATGGGGCAAAACTGTGGGTCAGATCTTCCATTTCCTACAGCAAATGGTTCAGCACTTCTGTATTTTCTAAAGAAAGTGAGATAATATCAGTCAGAATTTCTTGCATTAGATCAATAACTCATGTTATTGATGTATCTGGGTGTGTGTGAAATCCTAACAACCTTCCCCAATTTCCAGCAGTATCAGAATGAATAACTGTTCCATGTTTGATCTTGGCCAGACATATAATCATCCTTACTCCTGGCTGTAATCATTACATGACCCACACCCTCAAATCGAGAGGCCAGCAGTGTATTCTGAATGCCACAAAGAAGGGCCCATGTTCTCATGAACTTCCAAAGACGGTTCTTGTTACTGGCTTAGAACCTCGAATTCATACTTCAAGTTAGTTGGATTCTCATGGGCTTTAACACAACAACCTTAACAACAATAATTTTTTAAAATACTTAAAAGAATATTTCAGGGAACCAATTATGAGGTATCTTAGTAAGAAATCTTGCATGTATAAACCTAAAAACTGGATATAATAATAATCCGACTTCATATTAAGATGATGGATGCGGCATCCTTACTGAAATTAGCTTTCTTCCCAAACACAACTAACAGTATAGCAAGACGTTTTTGAAGCATAAATCCACAAGGACAGGGAGAACAGGAGAGGAGACAGGAGGAACGTAATTTGGGAAGCTGGACAAGAAATGGATACATGGGGACTCAGCAGGTTGGAAAAAGCCACAGAAGCAACTGGCAGTGAGGAAAGCAGCCAAGTCACTGGCACCAGAGGCAGAAGAGCTTCTGGAGTCGTGTGTGAAGGAGGAGCTTCCACGAGGAGTAGTAACGTGAAAACCATTTGAGAAACCACTGGATCTCTTGATCACCTTCCCCCGCCCATGCCTTTGAGGGTCTTTTTCTCATAGAACTGAAAAGAGTTTGGAGGTCAGAAGACGTTTGGTTGGGGACACTAGGTAGATGGGGCACCAAGACCTGAACAGGAGGATGAAGTGACTGCATGCAAATGGAATGCCAGTGGTACAGATTTCCTCTCCCCAGCCAAGCCAGGAGGTTCTTTCAGTGAGACTCAAATGGTCAAGGGGAAATGAGCAAAATGAACACCTCAGGGAGTGAGCAAGCCTCAGTAACTAGCTGGGTCTTGGATAGATCTTGGCAGGCTGATATTCACAATGTTTTCAAGTAGCAAGAGCATCAGCAGATCAGAAAGAAGCCAGATGTGACAGTCCAAGTCGTACCCAGATCTATAGGGTAGATGTCGTGTAGGCTGGGCACCGTGCAGCCGTGGGCAGCAGCTCCAGCCATATCGTAGCATCCAAGTTGAGCATCAGTTCTAGGCCTAGATAATCTGCCTCCACCTCTGAAGTGACCTGCATGCCTTCCAGGAAGAGCTTAGGATACCCTACAACTGTGTCCTTTGTGCGTGGTTACTCCAAGATTGGGAACACGTTTCCCAGAGCAGAGTCACTCTGCTGGTCCCCGTTTTTCTTGCTGACGGATGGTACTACTCAATCCATTTGGGATTCATGATTGCCAATGAAATAAACCCAAGAAGCAATTCCTAAGGGAGACGATAAGTATTCCAAGCCATCTCCAAATCAGTGTAGTAGACAAATGATGTTAATTGAAAACAGTTTGGCTCAGCAAAACTCACAAGCACAAATTTCTTTCTGATGTGTTCGCTCAATTAATTGTTGTAACATGTATCTTGGGTTCTTAAAAAAAAACCGGTATCATTTGCTTGTCGGGAAGGGGGAACTAGAAGAGAGAGGAGGACCTAGAATCCTGTGCTAATAGGCATCTTGCTCTTTCCTCCCTAATTACCTGAGCGCTTACCCTGAATAACCATCAGGCTTGTCTGAGAAAACACTAGCCTTTAATTTAACAAGGCTAATTTATTTAAAGTCTGAATTCTTCAAAAAAGTCACAGCTATTAACCTAGTGCCTGATATATATTTTAAGCCTTCAGAATGTTGCATTTCAACTACGTTTTCTTAATTTATTGTGGCTGATCCAGAAAGTGCTGTGTGCTTATCTTTATAAACAGTCTAATTCCTAAATCATCTGCTAGCTCCTCAACTAGCCTTCACGGGGGTAGAGCAGGAAATGCATTTAGGTGGTGGCCATCACGTCTGCCCAGGGACCACCTGATTTCTATAGTTTTGCGCTCTTAGGGCTGGCTGTGGACACCTGTGCTCTGAGTCCGTGCTTTTGGGCAGGTTTCAAATCGACGCTGCTGCTGCTGCCTGCTGTTTCTTTGGGTGGAGCACTGGGTGCGGCCACAAACAAAAATAATTTCAGCCTGATGAACCAGATGGGCCAGACTGGTGTCAGCAGGGCGGATCCCTGCCCGTTCTTACCCAAGCTCAAGGTGAGAGCCTGGAGTCATACTCTTTATCTCTGGCTCCTGACCTGGGGTCAGCGTGCCAATAAACCAAGCTATTGCAGACATGCCTCGTGATGTGTCTGCATGGTGGACTGGGGGTGTGGTCCAGAAGCAGCCATGGTGGCCATCGTCTGGCAGGGATTGAGGTCCATTTTTCTTTCAGGATTTCCTTGAGACAGGTGACTCTTTGGGTCTCCACATAAACGTTCAGAGACCAACATTAACATTCTTGCTCTCGAATGCACATAAACTTCTGGCCAGCCCTCCGAGTCTGAGCCCAGAGCTGGCCCCTGTCCTTTCTGCCAGCGCTGCTGTGAGCTGTGCTCCTGCACGTGGTGAGGTCACTGCAAGTCTATACCACTTCTCCAGTTCCTACCCTTGACTTCCAGGGCAGCTCTCACTGGGCCTGGATGTGTGACCTTGGTGAAAGAATTAGACAAACCCCCGCAGATTGCCAGTAACCTAGGCCTAGAGATTTACATTCCACTTCAAACAGAACTGTGTGTAAGACAAGAAATCTAAGTCCCATATGTCCCTGCCATACACCAGCTGGATTTCCCAAGCATCAGCCTTGGAAATAACCTTTTTCTCTAAACAATCTGGTGAAGGTACTAGAAGTCTTTCCTAATCCAAAACTCTGGCTCCCACGTCCATCTTGTGCTATAAGAAGGGCCTTATGATCAGAGAGATCTGGGCTCTGCCACTTCTTGGCTGTGTGATCTTGGAGCCAATACTTGACCTTTCTGTGTTGTGAGTCTCATTTGTAAAGGGAAGCTAATTATGCTGAGCCTGTAGGGTGAGGCTGTTGAAACAATGAACTGAGATGCTGTGTCAAGTGTGGATGAAGAGAAAGCATTTCAATACATGGGAACCCTGCAGCTACGTATGCCACCAGTGGACTAGGCACTGGGGCACAGACACAGAAAGACACAGTACAGCACATGGCCCCATGTGACATCCGACCTGTGAACAGATGATTTTGTTAGGGCTTGAGGAACAAAAAACTTGACCCACACAGAAGGCACTAAAGCCAGAACCTGGTAGACTTGAATTTCTTTGTTTTGTTTTGTAATTGCCTGATGGTGATGTGTTTTCTGGCCACAGTTGGAATCATGGGTGTAACTAGGTGGGGCAGGTGAGGCCAGAGAGCAGGTGCAGCCTGGGGAAGAGCTGTGGGGGTGGGGTAGGGTGTGGCATGCAGGGCCCCACCCTACCATAAGCAGCATACAGGGATGCTACTTCCTGGAAAAGCAAGACCCCACGGTTGACATCAGCAGCAAGTTCAAGCTTAGCCTTTGCCCTACTGAATACACTTTACACAGCCAGGACTGGTGAGGTTGTTCTGCCATGGCATCAATGACTGAAGAGTTCTTTTCCTCTTTTTCTCAGAGAGTCAGGGTGCTTGTGGGTATAGGTGCGGAAGCTGTCTTACTGTCATACACGCTTCTCATTTGCGTCTTTTACCTCGACTTCGTTTTCTGGAACTTAGCTCTATTCGTGGCTTTACATTCTCAGACTGCGTCAGATTGTGAGTCCAGCAGAGGGGCTTTCCAAGAGGGATGGGACAGATGTCATGGAGGATTCTGTTCTTTTAGGGTTGGGTAAAACACTGGCAGCCTGGCACTGAGAGCTGAGCACAGGCGTCCCTTTCTCTCCCTCCAAGATACTACTCCACAGTTCCTCTTCGGTTTAGTCCCTCCCTGTGCCTTGTCCTTTTCTTTAAGATTACTCTCTTTCTCTAGCCCCTCTAAGTGGATGTGGTCCTCCTTTTTTCCCAGCCACAGCCAGTTCTTGGCACCTCACAATGCCTCACATTGAATGTCTTTCGCTGTGGTTATGCAAGGACTCACCTCCTCCTCTCCATGAAATGTAGGGTGAGGCTGTTGGAAGCCTTGTGGGCTGATGGTAGCAACCAGGCCTTGCTGTCCTTTATAGTGCAGGTGCCTTACCCAGAGGATATGCTCAGGAAGTATTTGTTGAACTGAGGAAATTAAAAATACACAATGGGGTGAGCATCTGGCCTTGTAATGAAAACACCCATGTCCCATAGAAGAACGCCTGGGAATGCAGACCCTGAGGTACCATGGTGATAACTCACGGGATTAGGTTCTTGCCATCCATGTGGGAGACCTGGATTGAGTGTCTGACTCCTGGCTTTGGCCTGGCCCAATCCAGGCTGTTGTAGGCATTTGGGGAGTGAACCAGTTAATAGGAGCTCTCCCTCTTTGCCTCTCAAATGAATTAATTAATTTTTAAAAACATGATCAGTACCCACAGTGCTGCAGATAGTGACTGGAGAGTAATACAAAGCCATAGTTCTAGGTTTCCTAAGTCTTCTTGACTTGTCATGGTCTTGGGTTAGAAACATGCTACTCACTGAGAGCCTTCAGAGTGTTTCATCAAGTGCTTGTTTTTGATATGGCTAACATGAACTTGAGAAATTGACAATGCACAGGGGCCGGCACTGTGGCGTAGTGGGTAAAGCTGCCACCTGCACTTCCAGCATCCCGTATGGGTGCCAGTTCGAGTCCCAGCCACTCCACTCCAATCCAGCTCTCTGCTAATGCTCCTGGGAAAGCAGCAGAAGATGGCCCAAGTCCTTGGGCCCCTGCACCCATGTGGGAGACCCAGAAGAAACTCTGGCTCCTGGCTTCAGCCTGGCTCAACCCTCACAGTTGTGGCCATTTGGGGAGCGAAGCAGCAGATAGAAGATCAGTCCGTCTCTCTGCCTTTGCCTCTCCTTCTCTGTAGCTGACTTTTAAATAAATAAATATTCAAAAGAAATTGCTAATGCACGATAGGAAATGAAATATGGGTAGCAGTGATTAAGAATATTTTTGAGGCTGGCGCCGTGGCTCAATAGGCTAATCCTCCGCCTGCGGCGCCGGCACACCAGGTTCTAGTCCCAATCAGGGCGCCGGTTCTGTCCTGGTTGCCCCTCTTCCAGGCCAGCTCTCTGCTGTGGCCCGGGAGTGCAGTGGAGGATGGCCCAAGTCCTTGGACCTTCCACCCGCATGGGAGACCAGGAGAAGCACCTGGCTCCTGGCTTCAGATCAGTGCGGTGCGCTGGCCGCAGCAGCCACTGGAGGGTGAACCAATGGTAAAGGAAGACCTTTCTCTCTGTCTCTCTGTCTCTCTGTCTCTCTCTCTCTCTCTCACACACACACACACACACTGTCCACTCTGCCTGTCCAAAAAAAAAAAAAAAAAAGAATATTTTTGAAGAAAGACTGTAATGGGTCTGGGGTGCCTGCAGGTGACTTTTCTGACCTGAAGCTTTGTTCTTACAGCTGCCGCTGCCCAGCTGGGGGTAACTTGGGGGGCAGTCAGTGAAACTGGTCACCATCAGGAACAAGAATTCAATTCAAAGGATAAGAAAAACATCACAGGGAAGGTTCACAATACAGCTCTGTTTGGAACTGGATTCATCAGTTTTTGCTGGGATAATGCTATGTAACAAGCAACCTCAAAGTCCCAATGACAGATACGTATTTTCTGTTAATATGCTTGGCAGTGTTTGTGGGTTAGGTGCTGTGGCTCAGGGCTGCCTCTGTCTGTCTGCTCCTTCTGAGACCTAGGCTGAAGGGACACCCTGTCGGCAAGATGTTCTCATGTGGGGGGAGGTTCAAGAGAACTGGCAGAGATTTGCAATGCCTCTTCAAGGCTTCTTTTGGAATTGGGATGCTGTTACTTCTTACGTTGTGTGGGCCAAAGTAGTTTACAGTCAAACCCTAAAGCCATGGGTCGAGGAGGAGGGTGATTGGAGCAGAGAGTGGAATATTTGCTCAATGATAACACAGTCTATCACAAGGATCCTTAGAATGTCTCATTCCTTCTGTATGGATTCCTTGGAGAAAGGGCCCTGATCTTGCATCTTGCCCTGTACATTATTGAGGATCTATATATGTTTGTTGAGTGAATGGCTTGATTTCAGTTGGTATATAGGCTTTCTCTATCTGTATCTAGTTTTCATGGCAGAAGTCCCTCCTCTTAGAAGCGCAGACCATGTGGGAAGTGGCCATGCTTGTGGAAACTGAGCACTGGCTGCGGTCCTTGGTGCTGGGGCTGTCAGGAGTGTGTCTCTGTAGCCAGAGTCAGCCTCGGGGGCCCTTGTGGGTGAGCAGATATAAAGATCTGGTTTAGGCAGCTCCCCACCCACTGCCACACCCAGCACGGGAGCAGCAGGGGATGGAGGGCAAATAGGTTTTGCCGGGCTAGGCTTCCACCACTCAGTGAAGGAGGGATGGGTGTGCCCTACTGAGGGAGCCCATTATAAAGTCTAAACTTACAAAGTGGGCAGCTGGGGGAAGGGCCACTTCTGCCGCCTGCACCTGTTCCCCTTGAGAGGAATTAGAACAGGATTCCTTCAACTAGTGGTGAAGGCAAAAACATTGGAATTTGGAACCACACAGGCCTACCTTAGAGTCCCCACTCTGCCTTGGGCAAGTCATTGCACTCTGCTCAGCCTCAATTTCCTCTCCTGTGAACTGGGCCAACTGAGTACTTCTTTCAAGGGCTCTTGTTAGCATTAAATTAGCTAATACATGCAAAAGTCTCTTACATTGTTCAGTGGGAAAAAAAAAAAACTGTCCTGGGAAGCTATTATTATTATTAAACACATGGACTAAATTTCAAATGGTAGAAACCTATACAAATCCCCAGGAAAATAACTTTTTAAAAAAGATTTATTTATTTATTTGAAAGGAAGAGCTACAGAGAGGCAGAGGCAGAGAGAAGGAGAGGGCTCTTCTATCTGTCGGTTCACTCCCCAGATGACCGCAACAACCAGAGTTGTGCCCATTTGAAGTCAGGAGCTAGAAACTTCCTCTGGGTCTCCCACATGGGTGCAGGGGCCCAAGCACTTGGGCCATCTTCTATTGCTTTCCCAGGCCATAGCAGAGAGCAGAATTCGAAGTGGAGCAGCTGGGACTCGAACCCACATGGGATGCTGGCATTACAGGCGGCAGCTTCACCTGCCACACCACAGCGCCAGCCCTGAAAATAACTATTTTTCAAAGCAAGGCATTCTTTTAGCTCTTCTTAGGAAGAGAGGCAAAAACAACTGTTGTGAGGGAAATGAGAGAAGGCACAGAGGAGAGCAGAGCAGAGCAGAAAGAAGAGGAAGAAGACTCGCTCTTTCAGGCTTCTGAAGAAGGGAAGTCAGGAAAGAATTGCCTAGGAAGAGAGCTCGAGTCTGGGGAGTGGGTGGAGAGGAAGGAGGAGTCCTGAATGCAGGCTGCAGTTGGACTTGAAGGAGCAGAGCCAAGGGAAGGCTCCTTCCGAGGGTCCAAAAAGCAAGCAGGATGGGCTCGATCCGACTCACCCGAACCACGGGAGGCAAAGCCCTGGAAGGAGCTCCACCTGCATAGGTCTAATGGTGGCGGTGGTCAAGTCCAAGATTTCGTCTCTGGAAGGAATGGGCTGGGAGTGAGACCATACAGGAAGAGGCAGAGAAGTCCCGGGGGAGACTGTGGGTCTCTTGGGACATACACACCTTGCCTAACAGGTGGGGCAGGTCAGGTGTGAGCTCAGGAGGGGCAGAGGCCGAGGGCACGCAGGTTACGGCATTGCTTTGGCCGTGCCCAGACTGATGGGCGTGTGGGTGCTTGAGGCGAACCTTTGGCTGCAGGAAAACAGGCTCTCCCATCGCGAATGCTCCTCATGGCAGGCTGCATGGCCTCCCTGTTTTCTTGTAGGCGCAGGAGGGAAGTGCTTTTGGGGTGTCCTGGAGAGTGGTTTTGATACCCCCAGAAGGGACAGGCACCTTCGCTGGGTTGGAAAGACACACCCAAAGGCCCTCTTCCTGGGGAAGTCACTTCTTCAGAGCGTTGTGGTTACTGGTTTCACGTTCCCATCTGTTCTCGCAGAGCCGCACTTTGCTCCGCTGCTGCTTCTGCTCAGTGTCTGGCACAAGGAGGTGGCCGTAGTATCTGGGAGATGAGCAAGTGGAAAGTGCTGGGGCGCCTGAACTAGCTCTTATCAAGAGAGCTTCAGAGTTCAACATTCCACAACGTGGGAACTCCCGAAGAGCCCAGTGTTGGCAGATCTGAGAGAAGGATGGAGGCCCCAGTGCAGGAGGCATTTGGCCTTATTGCTGGCACAGGTGATGGGCCAGGGCCAGGGCCATGTCCAGCCATCCCTACGGTAGCCTTGTCCTAGGGCTGGGCCTACTCTTTAGAATGTCCAGCAGGATCCCAGGTAAGGACAGATAGCACTTGTATCCTGGGCAAACTGTGGAGAGTTTCTGAAGAGATTACTGATAAGGATGGGCAAGGAGTAGGGAGGCCATAGGAGATGGGACAGGCCCCTGAGGGTAGTAAAACAGGACTATTAGCACCCTTAGGGCTACAAGGACAGGAAGAGGCTGCGTGGAGGGCACCCTGGCGTCATGGCTGTGTAAAGAGGCAGTGGCCTTTGCTGGAAGCACTCAGCTATCCCGCAACAATCCTGAGGGGGGAAGCTGATGATGGAGACCTTGACCTCAGACGGATCTCCCTCGCAGCTCCAACAGTGCTCCCTGTTGGCTGAACTCCACTGGATGCCAGCGGCTGTGGCGTCTATTGAGGCAACCCCTGCTGGGGTGCGGAGTGAGCCAGAGAAGTGGAGTATGCGCACGGAACGGGCCAGGGAAGATTTCCAGCCTGGGGCTCCCTGGAGAGTCTGGAGGAAATCCTCAAGTTCCTAGGCGTGGTGCCCACTTAAGCACAGTGAGGGAGCCTGGACTGCAGAGTCCAGCTTCTTCGGTTGATTCGTGCTTGTGTGGGTGATAATTAGAAAGCACAGAAGCGTCAGGAAACAGGGGTGAAACTGATGCAGGGTGGAGCATGGGGTGAGGCCGGGGAGGTCAGCTTAGGTGTTGCCCATTTAATCTTTAGGAATGATCTACAAGCTACAAACACCTTGTTGAAATTGGCCAAGGTGACCAAATGACAAGGTTTTACACACTCTGGCAAAGAGAAACCAACCAAAGACTTGCCAGTGGAAAACGCCCCTGGCCTAAAAAGACAGGCTGTGGTCCAGTGGGATTTTGGGGGCAGCATGACTCAAAGCGTGCACATCCAATAGGAGGCGGAGAACAGGAAGAACAAGACGTGAGCGATGGTGGCTAAGTTAGAGTGAGACACACACAGGAAGTGCCAGCCTGCTGGAGGCTCCTGGCAGGAGAGAAGCTCTGTGCCAGGTGATTCATTTATAGCACAGCCATGTTTGCGTGGCAACCATGAGTTTAACAACAAAATCATTTCATTAATCACGAACTCACCCAGAGACAAGTCCAAGAATTGCATGTGCTAATGGAACACTCTCAGAAAGCCCAGGAGAAGAGACTATACCTCAGAGAATCAGCTTTGAAGAGTTACTTCAGGTTTTTGACATTTCCTTTGACTCATAATTTTGCCTGAAAGGACCTATGATAAAGATGATTCTTTTATTTATTTATTTATTTATTATTCATTTGAAAGGCAGAGTAACAGAGAGGCAGAGGCAGAGAGAGAGGTCTTCCATCCGCTGGTTCACTCCCCAATTGGCCGCAATGACAGGAGCTTGGCCTATCCAAAGCCAAGAGCCAGGAGCTTCTTCGGGGTCTCCCACATGGGTGCAGTGACCCAAAGAGTTGGGCCATCTTCTACTGGTTTTCCAAGCCATAGCAGAGAGCTGGATCAGAAGAGGAGCAGCCAGGACTGGAACCAGTGCCCATATGGGATGCCAGCACTGAAGGCAGAGGCTTTATCTGCTACACCACAGAGCCGGCCCCAGAGTGATTCTTAAGGCTATGGGGAGAAGAATGTTCATTGTTGAGTTTGTTACATTGGCTCCAAACTTTTCTGTTCAGTGATAGGCGATTTTGAAAGAAGTTTATCTGAATATAAGCCATAGTTATGGAAGAATTTTTAATAACATTGGAGTATGTTTAACATATGGTTTAAAGAGAAAAAAGCAGACTGTAACACTATGATTGCATTTTTGCTACACACACACACACAGAAGGTGAAAATATATCTGAAAGCATTAGAAGTGATCAACTGTAAAAGCTAGTATAAAGAATAATTTAACATAGACATATTATTTCATGGGATGAAAGCAAATTCTTTTTTAAAAAGATATTTATTTAGTTGTTCATTTATTTGAAAGGCAGAATATCAGAAGGAGAGGTAGAGAGAGAAAGAGATCTACTTACCATCCACCAGTTCATTTCTTAAATGGCTGAGCCAGGCTGCAACTGGGAGCCAAGAACTCCATCTGGGTCTCCCACATGAGTGGCAGGGACCCAAGTACCTGGGCCATCTTCTGCTGCCTTCTCAGGTGCAGTAGCAGGGAACTGGATGGGAAGCAGGTTAGCCAGGAACCTGGACTGGCACTTTGATGTGGGATGCTGGCATTGCCAGCAGTGGCTTTACCCACTGTGCCACAAGGCCAGACCTGTGAATTCTTTTTCTCAACTCAGAGTTTTTTCTTACCTCTAGTGCAGAATTTTAGCTCAATGCAATTATCCTGGAATCAGTGAGGTGGGACAGAGACAGACCTGTGAAGTGCTTAAAGGGAGTTGGAGTAGTCACTGAGGGAGCTGTGTAGGAGCACAGAGCCAGCCACCATGCTTCTCGGTGGCAACCCCGAGGAGTCTGGGACTTCTGCAGGTCATGGAGGAAGGTCGTTTGGCTTCTGCACTACTTATGACACCCGGATCAGTTTGGGGCCAGGGAATGGAGCTGGGATGTACCTAGTTAATTGTGCTTGGATTGAGAAAGAACCTCAGCATCATTGGTCACATACGCCAGGCACCCACTCTGGTATCATATAGGAAAGCAATAACTTGGCAAGATCTACATTTCTAACAAAACCGGACTTTGAAATGTAATTTTCAGAGAACCTGACCATGAGAAACTGTGCACTGCTGCTGTGTAATCTCCAAAATGAGATTGCCGAGGCTCCGCCTCTGCAGGTGGCTGCTGAGAAACCTCCTGGGGTTTGCAGAACACAGCGGGGAAACAGCCCAACTCCCCCGAGTTCTAAAACTGCTGTGAGTTCTTGGAGCTAGGATTCTCTAGCCCCCAGTGGGCCTCATTTAAGAGCAATTACAGGACCAGGATGTAATTTACATTCCAGGAAATAAGGGAGAAATGTCTTTCCGCCCTCTATTTATGAACATTTATTTAGCACCTGTTCCATGCAGGCCTCGTGCTAGGAGGTGGAGATAACAAGATGAGGAAGACATAGTATTTTCTTGTAAGGAGTTGGTGTTCAGGTGGAGAAGACATTCAGAAAGGGATCATCATGAGACAGGTTCTTATAGTTTTTAAAAATTTATTTATTTTATTTGAAAGAGCTACAGAGAGGCAGAGGCAGAGAGAGAGAGAGAGAGAGAGAGAGAGAGGTCTTCCATCCGCTGGTTCACTCCCCAGATGGCTGCAATGGCTGGAGCTGAGCTGATCTGAAGCCAGGAGCCAGGAGCTTCTTCCAGGTCTCCCATGTGGGTGCAGGGGCCCTAAGACTTGGGCTGTCTTCAACTGCTTTCCCAGGCCATAGCAGAGAGCTGGATCGGAAGTGGAGCAGCTGGGACTCCAACTGGCGCCTATATGGCATGCTGACACTGCAGGCAGTGGCCCTGAGTCAGGTTCTACAATCAAGGCTCCTACAAAGTCATATGCAACCCAGAGGAGCAGAAGAACCTCGCGGGGGTACATAATGGCTTAAGAAGGGCATTGAAATTGTGCATGAAGGCCAAGTGAAGGTTTAGTGACCAAGGAAAGGAGAGTGTGTACGTGGGTAGGACCACGTACTTCTTCGTAGGATTGAAAAAGGCATGGCTCTTTCATATATCTGCCTTTGGAAAAGTGTCAAATCTTTTGACCATTTTTATTATAATGTATGTATTTTTAAAATAATTATTTTTATACAGAACTTTCTTTTAAAAAGATTCATTTTTTTATTTGAAAGGCAGAGTGACAGGGGAGAGAGACATAGAGAAAGAGATTGACCTTCCATTTGCTGATTCACTCCCCAAATGGCCACAACGGCTGGAGCTAGCCAGGCCAAAGCCAGGAGCCTCGAACCCCATCCAGGTCTCCCACAAGGGTGGCAGAGGCTCAAGCACTTGGGCCATCTTCAGCTGCCTTCCTAAGTGCATTAGCAGGGAGCTGGATCAGAAGTGGAGCAGCCAGGACTGAAACCGGCACTCAGAAATGTCCTGCTGGCATTGCGGGTGGTGCTGTAACTCGCTGTGCCCCCACTCCGGCCCCACTTGACTGCGGTTTAGTTTTGGAGTCCTTTATGTGTTCTAGATTCAGATCCCTCCTCAGAAATCTTTATTGCAAAATTTTCTCCATGCCCCAGACTCGCCTCTTCATTAATGATGTATTTCAAGGAGAAGCTTTTTAATTTGATGAAGTCCAACTTATCAACTTGTTCTTCCATGGTTCTTGCTTTTTGTGCTCTAGGATTTTCTCCTAGAAGTTTTACATTTTTAGCATCTTCTAGCAATTACAGTTAATTTGAGTATAGGAATACAGACCAGGGCTGTTTTACATATGGCTAACCAGCTCTTCCTGCACTGAATGTTTAAATAACTATCCTTTCCACCTATACAAAAATATTGGTTGTTAAAAATCACTTGGTGGGGCTAGCGCTGTGGCGCAGCGGGTTAAAGCCCTGGTCTTAAGCACCGGCATCCCATATGGGCGCCGCTTCTAGTCCCGGCTGCTCCTCTTCTAATCCAGCTCTCTGCTATGGCCTGGGAAAGCAATAAAAGATGGCCTAAATCCTTGGGCCCCTGCACCCACATGAGAGACCCAGAAGAAGCTCCTGGCTTCAGATCGGCGCAGCTCTGGCCTTTGGGGCGAATTGGGGAGTGAACCAGTGGATGGAAGACCTCTCTCTCTCTCTCTCTCTCTCTCTCTCTGTAACTCTGTCTTTCAAATCAATAAAATAAATTAAAGAAAAAAATCACTTGGCAGGGCCAGCGTTGTGATATGGCAGGTAAGGCCATCACTTGCAGTTCTGGCATCAATATGGGTGCTGGTTGGAGTCCCAGCTGCTTCACTTCCCATCCAGTCTCCTGCTAATGACCTGGGAAAAAAGTGGAAGATGGGTCAAGTCCTTGGACCCCTGCACCCACATGGGAGATCTGGAAGAAGCTTCTGGCTCCTGACTTTGGCCTGGACCAGCCCTGACCATTGCAGCCATCTGGGGAGTATATCAGCAGATGGAAGATCTCTCTCCTTCTCTCTGTAAGTCTGAATTTCAAAATAAGAAAAAGATCACTTGGCTGTATCAAATTAGGTCTGTTTATGGGCAGCCCATTCTGCTTGTGTTGGTCCACACACCTGTTTTTATTTCAGTATCAGGCTGTCCTTTTTTTTTTTTTTTTTTTTCAAAGATCCATTTATTTATTTGAAAGTCAGAGTTACACAGGGAGAGGAGAGGCAGAGAGAGAGGTCTTCCATCCAATGGTTCACTCCCCAATTGGCTGCATTGGCCGGAGCTGCGCCAATCTGAAGCCAGGAGCCAGGAGCTTCTTCCAGGTCACCCACGCAGGTGCAGGGACTCAAGGACTTGGGCCATCTTCTACTGCTTTCCCAGGCCATAGCGGAGAACTGGATGGGAAGAGGAGCAGCCGGGATCTGAACCGGCACCCATGTGGTATGCCGGCAATTCAGGCCAGGGCATTAACCCACTGTGCCACGGTGCTGGCCCCTGGGCTGTCCTTATTCCTGAAGCTTTATTGTAGGTCTTGAAATTTGTAGTGTAAGTCTCTGACTTTGATCTTCTTTTTGAAAATTGTCTTGACTACTGTCTTAGTCTGTTTTGTGTTACTATAACAAAATACCCAAGGCTAGATACTTAGCAGAGAAAGGGTTTGTTTAGTTCACCTGCTTGGCTCTGCTGAGAACTTCCGGCGACAGCACGATGCAGTGGAGGACATCCTGGAGGGAGCGTGTGTGAGGAAGAGATCCCATGCTGAGCTGGGAACTCATCCCCTCCTGCCAGACCTGACCCATCCCCTCAAGATGGCATTAATACACACGTGTGGGTGGAGCCCTGTGACCTAATTACCTTCCTCTGGGCTCCACCTCTTTAAGGGGCCACCACCACACTGAGGAAGCTCCTAACAGATACACTTTTGAGGGATAAGCCACATCTAAACAATCCCAGATTGTTTTGCATTTGTATATACATTTTAGCATTATCTTGTCAATTCCTACTGAAAGAAAATTCTAGGAATTGATTGGCATGTTGTTGAATCTACAGATCAATTTGGGGGGAACCAACCACTTTACACTATGAGTCTCCCAGTTCATGAGCATGGCATATCCCTTCATTTGTGTAATTTCTCCTTGATTTTTTTCAATGAAGGGTTGTAGCTCTCACTAGACCAGTCTTGCACATTTTGTTAAAATATCTATAAATATTTTAATGCTATCCTAAGTAGATTATTTCACTTCAACTGTCCATTGCATTTTTCCCACTTATAGAAACCCCATTGTTTTTAGATTGACTTTCTACCTATAAATTCACTTATTCTAGTAATTTTTGAAAAATCAATTCCTTAAGAGTGTTTATAGGGTCTGGCGTGTGGTGTAGCAGGTAATGCCACTGGCTGCAGTGCTGGACATCCCATATGGGTGCCGGTTCCAGCCCCAGCTGCTCCACTCTGATCCAGCTCTCTGCTATGGCCTAGGAAAGCAGTAAAAGATGGCTCAAGTCCTTGGGCCCCTGCACCCATGTGGGAGACCTAGAGGAGTCTCCTGGCTCCTGCCTTTGGATCAGCACAGCTCCGGCCGTTGTGGCCGTCTGAGTAGTGAACCCTCAGATGGAAGATCTCTCTCTCTCTCTACCTTGGCCTCTCAAATATTATTCACAAATATTATTTCAAATATTATTTGCCTTTCAAATAAATACATCTTTTTTAAAAAAGAGTGTTTATAAATATCATGTTAACTGCAAATAAAGAAAATTTTACTTCTTCCTTTTCAATCCAGATGAATTTTCTTTTCTGGCCTTATTACTTGGGTTAGTGTAGTCCAGTACAGTGCTGACTACATTATAAAAGTGGGGATTTGGACCTTGTTCCTGCTCCTAAAGGGAAAGCACTGGAAGCTTCCTGAGAGCTGCACGTGCCCCGTAGAGGTCTTTAAGATGTGGAACAAAGCCAAGCCTTTCTCACTTCTTCACTGCTGACTTTGGACCATGCCTGTACCGTTTCTCCCTACAGCTTCCTACCTTGTCTCTCTACTTCCGCTCCCCCACCCTGGCCCAGCTTCACTCCTGAAACTATTCTTGGTGTGGTTTCAGTGGGTACCCTGAGGTTCATGTATTGAGAACTTAATCCCCAATCAGCAGTGCTGGGAGGTGGAGCCTAATAAGGGTTGATTAGGCCTCAGCGGCCCTGTCCTCACTAATGGGTCACAGTCATCGTGGGGAGTGGGCTTGTTAGAAAAGCGAGCCAGGCATTCTCTTGCACTCTCTTGCAAGTCTTCCATGATGTCACGGTGGATGAGAAGGCTCTCAGCAGAGGCAGGCCCCTTCATCTTGGACTTGTGGCCTCCAGATGGTAAGAAATACATCCTTTTCTTCGTGAATTACCTAGTCTGTTTTATTTTCTAATACAGGCCCAAAACAAAGGCCACTGTTCACACAGCACTCACTTGACCTCTTTAAGACATAAGTCAAACATGGCCACGAGGGCTCCTCCTCTTCCTTGCCCTTGGCCCCACTTCCTTCCCCTTCCCCTCCCTGCCCTCGGTATTTTTTTTTTTTTCTTTTCTTTTAATTCGTATTTATTTTATACTGAGTTTATTCCCGAGCCATAAGTTTTTGCTTCTTTAGTTTCTTCTGGGATATCTTTTTCTTTTGTGCCACCTCCTCTTCTGGCTTAGGAACTATCTGTTCCTTCTCAGTGAGGATCATCTCGATGTGGCACGGGGAGCTCATGTACGGGTTGATCCGGCCGTGGGCTCTGTAGGTCCGGCGGCGCATCTTGGGGGCCTTGTTCACCTGGATGTGCTCAATGACCAGAGAATCTACATCCAAACCCTTCAGCTCAGCATTACTCTCTGCATTTTTAAGCATGTGCAGCAGAAACTCGGCACTTTTTTTGGGCCAACGACCCTGGGTCCAACCCCACTGCTTGGCCTGGGCACATCTACCAACTCCGCCATTGTACCGACGGAATGGCACACACTGCTTCTTTAACGTGACGTCTTTCAGGTATTTGGTGGCTTTTCGGATATGCATACCCTTGATGGCCTGGGCAGTTTCTCGAGTGTTCTTAAAGTGAACGCGAAGATTCGAGCCTCTTGATTTGCATGATTTTGTGGGGTTTTCTGGGTCCAGTGAGTAGCGAACCATTTTCTCAGGTCACCTAAGGCCGCTTACAGGAAGAGCCCTGCCCTCGTTTTAATCAAGTGTCTGTGTCGCCTTCCCCAGGGAGTGGCAGGTCTGCTCCTTCTGAGATGTGGGATAAATGCTGTGTGCCCACCAGTGTTGCCAAGAGGACCCCTGACAGGCTCAGAACATCTGCATCTTGGTGACCGTGGGCAGAAAAGTCTAGGACATCTAGTGGATTTACCAAATCCAAAGCAGACACATATTCCCCAGGGCCTTGCACTAAAACCCTCAAGTAATGTAGGGCTTCCAAGGTGAGACATAATGACTTTTTATCTCCCTTACAAGTCCTTAATTAGAGACTCCACTGGAAGGGCAGCAGAAGAAAACTGGTCAGAGCACAGCACTTCACTAGTTTGATGTTTGCAGCACTGGCTTTGCCACTATCACCATCATCCCTTAGCTTCCAGGGATAAGTATATTAAAGGCATTGTCCTACCACGGCATTTTCAATCACTCAGGCAGTCAATCAGTCATCAAAAGCTTTTTGGGTACCCGCCATGCCCTGGTATTTGTGGAAAGCACTTTCATCTGTCCCCCTAGGGGAGGGCAGGACAGATGTCACTCATACAACTGAGGACTCTGAAAGGGTGAGTGGCCTGAGCTGGGCTGGCTTTCCAGTGACAGAGCTGGGGTTGATCGCTTTCTGCCCTTCTGTCCTCACCCAGGTTGTGGCCCTTGGGGCTAGCACAGGCTGAGCACCCAAGGGCATGGAGACCCGGTAGAGCACTACCCTCTCTGCCATCAGAGACTTTTTTTGTGTTAAACAATGACTTGTGCTTGTGCTCTGAGGTGCCTGTAGATACTATCTTAAAAAAATACTTTCTCAAAACAAAGTCAACGAGGCAGGAAAAGCCTGGGGCATTCTGGGGGGCCACCACCCCCTGTTGGGGAGGGAGGGCGGGCAGGGTTCAACAGCAGTGAGGGAAGAGAAGTAAAAGGAGGCCCCCTCCCAGGCTGTGGTCTCCTTTCAAGCAGTGAATCTTGGCTCCTTTCTCATCAGTCAAGTCTCATGTGAAGACTGTTCCCTGTTCCACTTCCCCTTCTGCCTGTCTTGGAGTCCCTTTAAATCAGGCCGCTCAACTGAACAAACACGCAGGTGAAGCCAGCGAGGGCGGTGGGTGTGAAGGATGTAGCCCGTCAGGTCAGTGGTCCTGGGCATGTGTGTGAGTGAGGCTGTGCATGTGTATGTGGGTGAGCGTGAGTGTGTGTGTGAGTGTACCAGTGAGGGTGTGAGTGTGAGCACTTATATGGACAGGGGTGGCAGGGATTCCTACAGCCCCCAGCACCCAGCCCTTTGCCTCTTTCTCCTCTGATCCACTCCCTGGGCCTCTTTGCTGTGTGGTTTAAGTGCGCAACACCTGCCTTAAGGGCCACCTTGTTTGGTTCTGCCTTACAGTCCCTCCTTTCTTACAGCTTTTCTCCCTTTCCCACCCCTTCCTTTCCTTTGTTTCCTATCTTAGCAATCTTTCTGTGATCGTTAACAGTTGCATGTTGGGCTGACAGGTAGTAGGAAGTTTGAGGACCACAGAGCACAGTTCCCCCTGGATGAAAGGAGGTTAGCTGTGCTACTATTGCAGGGGTTGTGGGCGGACACGGTAGGTGACACACACAGGACACTCGGATCAGAGTGTGCCATGCAACAAGGACTGCCTCATGGAACAGCAGCATTCGGCCCCATTTCCATGCTGTGTCTCTTCCCTCAGCTCCCTGAGGGACCTGAGCTAAATAAAGCAGGTTTACCATTAAGAGATGTCCTTGGGCTCTTAGAGCTAACCCGGTGAGAAATTTCAGTGATGCTGGGGCTGGGAGCAGGTGACAGGGAGGCCGGGACCTGTGATGCAGGCAGAGCAGACCTTGGCACGTGGCACCCAGGTGCCCTACAGTTGTACAAGGTAAGTCTCTATTGCAACCAGCTGTAGATACTTGAAAAGATGCAGGAGACTTAGGGATTGCACCCTTGGTTGGAAATCGCTGAACCTAGGAGGAGTAACAGGTGGCCCTTGGGGGTCTGGGAGGGCTGGATACCCCCATGTGATAGATATGGAGGTGGGAGAGTGAGATGGAGGAGAGGGGTTTGGATATTCATTTGCTAGGGGAAGAACATAATCTTTTGGTTTCATTTGGCCCTTGTTCTCCCAAAGTATTAATTTTGAATCCCTGTAATCATGTTTGGCACATGAAGACTTTGTCATATGATTAAATGCCTACTCTTGAGAAGCAAAAAGGATCCTTCCTCCATGGCTTGCATAGATCAGGTACTATGGCCACGTCCTTTTCTTTGAAGGGTATGTGCTAGTCAGCTCTTGCTGAGATAATAGTGTGTAACAAACAAGACCATAATCGTAGTGACTGAGAACCTGCAGCATTCATTTTTCTCAAGTCCATGGTGGATTACATGGTTCTACTCCAGTTTGGGTGTTGAAGTTCATGGCTGCCGTCAAGTATCTCACTGTGGCCTCAGCAACTACAGCAAAGCCACTTGGCAGAGTGGATGTATAATTGCATTATAGGGAGATAGTGAAGGGTGAACTAGAATTCAATCTACCTGTGATGTCTTCAATAATAGTTGCTAACACTCCCCCCCCACACACACATACTGTGTATACACCAGTCTCCAGGCCTCTTCTTCTCTCTCTACAATATGAATACACCAGAATTAATGAAGTCTTCTTCAATGGTTTTAAGGATGGATGGAAACATAAAAGCTCAAATTGATATTTGTTTGGAGTTATGGAGGAAAAGTAAATATAATAATATACAAGAAGAAAATTCAGTAATGCAAAATAACATACAAGATACACTGACATTTTTTAAATGTACATTTTTAAAAATCCTAAGGAATCCAAATATTTCACATTATCTTTTTTTTAAAAAAAAGATTTATTTATTTATTTGAAAGGCAGAGTTAACACAGAGAGAGAAGGAGAGGCAAAGAGAGAGAGAGGTCTTCCATCTGCTGGTTCACTCCCCAGTTGGCCACAATGGCCAGGGCTGTGCCAATCCAAAGCCAGGAGCCAGGAGCTTCTTCTGGCTCTCCCATGCGGGTGGAGGGTCCCAAGGACTTGGCCCATCTTCTACTGCTTTCCCAGGCCATACCAGAGAGCTGGATCAGGAGTGGAGCAGCCCAGACAGGAACTGGCGCCCATATGGGGTGCCGGCACTACAGGCAGTGGCTTTACCTCTATGCCACCACACTGGCCCTTTCATATTATCTTTTTAGGAGTTGTCTGAGAATATTTCAGTCATTTACGTAATCTTCTAAGAGCTATTTGAGCCTTTGGTGTCTACGTCTAGGAATATCAGTCAGCAAATTTTAATGCTTTTCTGTTGTATCCAAAACTTTCCTGTGCTGTACAATGGAGCTTTCCGCCCTTGGTGGACTGAAGATTCAGCCAGGAGCAAGCACAAAGTGTTTTCAAGAGGATAATTAATGTGCCCAGTGGCAGTGGGAGAGCAATGGAAGTCCATACCCTCACCCTACAGAAATGCTTAAAATCCTGTCATTGAAGGGGCCGTAAGGCCCTGGCCCTCTCCTCACTCTAACTCTTTGGCTTATCTTTTGTCCAAAAATGTCATTGTGCTGGACACGCGGAAGCAATGTGAACACCCACACAGCGCAGCATTTCCAGAAACCTGCTGGAGAAGCAGGAAGCCAACCATGGCACGTGATGGCTTTCGTGAAGCGCTAACGGGTCTCTCTCTTCCTCTGCCCCCCACTCTGTGTTCCTGGTGCTGGGAAAGAAGACAGTGCAATAAAACTACAAGGTGCTTGTTCAGAGCTGTGAGCCCGGGCTCGCAGCACCACTTGCTTCCTTTTGCTGCAGGGTGTCGATTTCTTTGTTTCCCCAAGGGTCCCGAGGTGGCTTGTGTTCACACATGGGGAATGGAAGAGAATTTGGAAGTTCATTTCCTTGCAAAGCCCTCATGTTTTTGCCAATCCCACATCCAAGCCAGAGTTGGGTAGAGAAGGGGACATTGCGATTCCTGAAACATGAGGGCTGTGAACATTTGTGTTTGGGCTTAGGTTTCCCTTCTTGAGTGGTATCATAAGGATAAAGGCTGTTTTGTTTTGTTTCCTTTCTGGCCAGTTCATTATTGATTCCAAGTATTTTTACATATATATCTCTCGACATACAGATTTATAGATGTATGTCTAGGCCCTTAACTCATATGAAACACTATGTAAAATGGAGATCAGACCAAGATCTTAGGCTCCTTGCAAGTCGTAAAACACTTCTCAGGTGGCTCTGCTCTGTCTTAAACTGTGAAAGAAGATCCTTGCTCAAACACTGCTTTTCCTTGGGCAATCAGTGACACTGAAGGGTGCTTCAGTCAACTCCATGGTCACATTTTTGGACTGGAAGTGGTGAAATATGCCCTTGGAAGCCAAGTGATAATGAGTTTATTCATGTTCACTTCTTTTTCCGCAGAGCAATCCCCAGGGTGCGTAAAACTCGAAACTCAAGAGGAACTGTGCACATTCGTCCCACCTGGAGGTGTGAAGTGTGGGCGTTTCAGGGTTCTCTTGGAACAGGCGTTTGGCCCAGCAGCTAATGAGCTGCTTAGGACACCCCTATCCCACAGTGGAGCGCCTCGCTTTGCTCTCGACTCCAGCTTCCGGCTGGTGTGCACCCTGGAGTTGGGCCCCTGCACCCACACGGGAGACCTGGATGGAGTTCCCAGCCTCTGGCTTCAGCCTGGCCCATTCCAGGCAGGAGTGGACATTTGGAGAATGAACCAGTGGGGAGGAGAGATTCCCTCCCTCTCTCTCCCCACTCTGCCTTGCAAGTAAACAAAATAAATAAATAAAAATGTTTTAAAAAGTGATTCCCTTCCCCACAAGCCTGCCATTTAACCATTTTCTGATTGTATGCATGAAGTTTGTTCATCTGCTACTCTCGTGTTTCTGATGCGTGTCCTGAAGTCCCCACATGCAGGGCCCTCACGAAGCTGGGCTTCCCAGACACTGCCTTTCCCAGCCTCTGTGTGCCGCTCAGGTCTGTCTGTGTGCAGGGAGGGAGGGATGATATATTTAAATATAAAAGTAAGAAAATTCACATGAACCACAAAAGGTGATTGATTTTATTTCATCAGAATTAAAAATTCTCCTCTTCAAAAGACATGATAGACATGAGAAAATGGCACAGACTGCAAGGCAGTGTTTGGTAGCACACATTTGATTATAGACCCAAGTGTAAAACCGAAAGCTATAAAAGCTAGAAGGCATGGCTAGGCAGGTTTCTTTGATGCTACACAAAATATTTCCAAATCACATATCTTAAAAGAACTCTTGTAACCCAATTTTAAGAAAACCAAGAACCCCTCAGAATGGGTGAAAGATGGGAGAACTTTTCATCGGGAGAAGAAAGGCACATTTGTGAGAAGCTAGATCAGAAGTGGAGCGGCTGGACTCAAACCGGCACTCTGATAGAAGGTGCCAGCGTCACAAGTGGCGACTTGGACTCGCTGTGCCACACCACCAGGCGCAGCACATACCTGAAGTAGGCGCAGCACATACCTGAAGTGTACGCAGCACTGTGTGGTCAAGGCTGATCAGCTGAGGCTCTCGGCACATAGTAGATGCTCAACTAAAAGAGAAGGACAGTGTTTTCTCAATGACGCACACAGAGCCTGTCCTTGCTCTCATACAACAAAATCATTAAGAAATGATTCAGAGTAATCGTCAGATGGAAGGAGCAGTCATCCAGAACGTAGGAACTGGAAGTTTTCAGGAAGGATCCCAACGTTCTAAGAGTAAGAAAAGAATGGCATTAACAAGGTGTTCTCCAAGAGAATAGTTCTGGTGAGTCAATCAATGGAATATATGATTCCCTTTAAAAATGACTAAGCCTGCTTAGCCCGAGGTGGGCTGACGCTCCGTTATCGCTGCCCTGTGTGAGGGGAGCCCAGCCTGCATGTTTGCTTGCCTGGGCCGCAAGAATTCCTTGGCATCCCGTGCCGAGCTGCTGCAGAAACCCCACTCCCAGGGTCCCCTGGGCGTCCGCGCTTCCTCACAAAGCCCCCGCAGGTAACATCGGATTGCAAGCAGACATTTTGCAATTTTGAGAGGAACTTTATGCTGTTTGGTTAACCTGAAAGCTGATGAGCGCAAGAAAACTCTATGATAAACGGTGTCCCTCAGTTTTAAAATCAGGATATAAGTCCCTGCCTTCACCCGGGGATTAGAACATGCATTAGTAAATCAAATTTACAAGAAATCAGTAGCTTTTTGATTTAGCTGAAGAACTTTAGTATTATAAGTGATTCAGTTCTTTTGCATAATATATTCAGTTTCAGGAGCTGTTATCTGGAGAATAATAGTACAAAATCTCAGTAGAAAAAAGTTTTTAAAAATCTTTAGGTCAAGAAAAAAATGGACAAAATATGAACAGAAGCAATTTGATGAGTCTCTGTAGGCTCCTCCCCTCCTCAGCACATTAATAATGCAGGAATTATTTGATCAGAAATGTGACTTGGCCAAACTATGCCACAGGTAAATCCATGTTCATGTTTCTCCCATCCTTGCAGGCCCATTTTCCAGGCAGGAAAACTGAGGCACAGAGGAAGCTGAGCATTCAGAGAGTAACCCTTGGACTCACAGCATTACCTGGAAGTTTTTGTTGTTTTAAGTGTGGGCTTGTTTGTTTTCATCAACTTGAAAGGCACAGACAGACAGACGGCAGAAAGCCAGAGATCTTCCATCAGCTCATTTACCCCCCAAATGCCCACAACACCTGGGACTAGGCTAGGACAAAGCCAGGGGTTCAGAACTGCAGCCAGGTCTCCCCAGGGGAGCAGGGGACCAAGCACATGCGCCATCATCTGCTCCCTCCCAGGATGCATCCGCAGAAGCCGGATCAGAAGCAGAGTAACGGGTTCGAAGCAGCTCTCTACTGTGGGATGCAGCTGCCCAAGGGGCTACACCACAAGCAAACCCCAGGAAGCTTTTTAGACTCTCTGGTCCCTAAGACCAACTAAATCAGAGCCAGCATTTTAAAAAATCCCTAAGTTATTTGGATACTTACTCAAGTTTGAGGAGCACTGACCCGGTGAGCAGTACTGGAAGCAGGACTGTGCTCCTTGGCTGGCTTTTGGTTCAGTTATACTGCCGCCACCTGGGATCATGGCTGAGAGGCCACCTCCTCAAGGAAGCTCTCCGGGACTTCCCTACTCCTAGCAGCCACGCTTGCCCACCCTTCCCCAGCTGAAGCAGCCGTCATGCCTTACAGCCAGCCAGGGCAGTCATCTGGGGTCACGCTCACATGCGTGGGACCCTGTGCTCAGGGCTCACTGGACATGAGCACCGAAGAGGGCCGTGCATTCAACAGCATCGCCTCTCCAAAACCCCTGTCATCGAGAAAAATGCCGAGCACATCTCTAGGTTGAGGATGGCTCTTGTAGACCTTGGCATCCACTTCAAGGCCCCGGGACAGTCTGTAACAGCCCCCTGTAGGGCCCTAGCCTGCCATTTATGAGGTCTGGTTAATGAACTTTGACAGATGGATTGCCACACCTCAAGTATCATCCCAGTAAAATCTAGTAATTAGGGCAGTGCCTTTCCTATCATTTTCAGTCCAGAGAGCCCCACCCTGTCCCCTAATTCCCACAGGTCCACAGGGCACAGCCACGGGAAACAAACAACGAAGCTCTTCTGTCCCCCCCGCCCCCAGCCCCGCCCCGCCCCGCCCTAGTCTCTGGCTCGTTGTAGAGTGGCGCTGTTTCTCGCTGCTAACTGAGCTGGGCTGTGGCTTGGGCTGAGTCGCTGCCTCATTTCCAGTGATGTCTTGGGCTTCGTACCCAGCCAGGGACAGGGGCCCTAGCAATTGAACTTGCTTTTTCATTGGTCTCCAAAAATCCTGGCAGGGAAGCACGGGAGAGGGTGTCCTGATTATGAACGAGAACCTGCTGCACTTGCCTTCCTTTCGACTGGCATTTGGCATCAAAACTGCCTTTTCAAAGTCAGTTTCTCAACCAGGGATCGCGCTCAGAATTCTGAATATCCTGAAAGGAGCTGAAGTCATTGTCCACGGCCAAGGCTATGGTGGGGCTCTGTGCGCCTGGCCCTGTCAAAGCCCTTTGGGAGGCTGTGAGATCATAACGCATGGTGGGTCAGGACAGGAAATAATGGACCGGTGACATCAGGCTGAGCCATCGCTGGGATCTGAGTAGAGTTCTGGCAAAGTCTGCTCTGTTTTGCATATCAGGGAGGATCCTGATACAATGGCCTATTAGCTAGATGTTAAAATCTTTCCCTTATTTTGCAATGTGAGACATGTTTCACAGTCCCCTCACGCATGTAAAGCAGTGCCTTTGTCACAGTCCTAGCGGGAAAAGGGAGTATATACTAATGGAGTCATTGGGAAGTTTTGTTGTTTTTTTTTTTCCTTTTTTTTAAAGGGATGATTGACCAAGGTGTGGGCAGAGTCAGGACAAGCTGACCTGGGATGGAATAGGAACCTGGGGTTAGGAACACTGGGGAGCAGGTGCCACCCTGGCCTGAAGGGGCAAAAAGAAGATTGGGTACTGGAGCCCGGAGGGGATGACTGTACACAGAGAGCCACAGTGGCCATGAGGTGGCTGGAGGCAGCAACCTTGAAAAGAAGATGCTAGGGAGAAAAATTCCTTGGCTCCAGTGTCCTTTGGCTGGACCCACAGCAGCTAGAAGGCAAGAGACTGATGGTTCAGTCCACACAGGCCAACCTCTCCAGCACAGGGCAGTGTGCATTAAGGTGAAATAGCCCTGTGAACACCTGAACCATGCTTGCGTGTTGTTGCATAATATGGGCTTTTGGAAGACCCTTTTCTACATGAACTTCAAGAACTTTTTGTACCAAACTAGACATCTCTAAATTCCATTTCCATGTCCTTTTGGAAGTACCCTCATGTTTCTATTGATTGTCAAAATGTTCTTTAAGAGTACTAAAGAGGGGGCCGGCGCCGCGGCTCACTAGGCTAATCCTCCGCCTTGTGGCGCCGGCACACTGGGTTCTAGTCCTGGTCAGGGTGCCGGATTCTGTCCCGGTTGCCCCTCTTCCAGGCCAGCTCTCTGCTGTGGCCAGGGAGTGCAGTGGAGGATGGCCCAAGTGCTTGGGCCCTGCACCCCATGGGACACCTTGATAAGTACCTGGCTCCTGCCATCGGATTAGCGTGGTGCGCTGGCCGCAGCACGCCAGCCGCGGCAGCCATTGGAGGGTGAACCAACGGCAAAGGAAGACCTTTCTCTCTGTCTCTCTCTCTCTCACTGTCCACTCTGCCTGTAAAAAAAAAAAAAAAAGTACTAAAGAGGGGGCTGGCACTGTGGCATAGAGAGTAATGCCAGCTGCAGTGCCAGCATCTCATATGGGTGCTGGTTCGAGTCCCAGCTGCTCCACTTCTTTTTTTTTTTAATCGTGCTCCACTTCTGATCCAGCTCCCTGCAGATGGACTGGGAAAAGGCAGCAGAGGATGGCCCAAGTGCCTGGGCCCCTGCCATCCACATAGGAGACCTAGACGAATCTCCTGGCTTCTGCCTGGCCCAGTGCTGGCTGTTGTGGCCATCTGGGGAGTGAACCAGGAGGTGGAAGATCTCTCTCTCCCCTTCTCTGAAACTCTGGCGCTATATATATATATATATATAATTTGTTTTATTTGAAAGGCAGAGTTACAAAAAGAGAGATATTCCATCTGCTGGTTCACTCCCCAAATAGCAACAATTGCTGCAGGTGAGCTTGTCCGAAGCCAGGAGCCAAGAGCTTCATCTGGGTCTCCCACGTGGGTGCTGGGGCCCGAGGACTTGGGATCATCATCTGCTGCTTTTCCAGGCGCATTATGAGGGAGAAGAATTGGAAGTGGAGCATCTGGGACTTGAACCGATGCCCATATGGATGCCAGCGCTGCAGGTGGCAGCTTTATCTGCTACGCCTCAACACTAGCCCCAACTCTGACTTTCTAAATAAATGAATCTTGTCGCTCCCCGTCTTCGTGGAGGAACGACACAGGACCCTGCGCTGTTCTTTTGTCTGCTCGGCCCTCCCCGGGTTTGCTGCTGGTTCTTCCCGGGTTGGCTACCATCCCTTCCACCTCCGTGGAAGGGCGGTTCCCCCTGGCCACTTTCCCCACTTCCGCGGGGGAGCGGCACACCGCCGGCCGGCTCTCTCGGGGGCTGCACAGGTGTTCCTTCAGATAGATGTTCCCTGTGCATGTTGTCTCTCTCCTCCTTTATAGTCCTCTTCCACCAATCCCAACTCTGCTACCCACACGCCGAGTACGCTGCCCTCCTCCAATCAGGAGTAAGTCCTACAGTTTATTGGTTGAACTGGAGGCAGCTGTGTAGAAGCTGTTTCTCCCTTCTCAGCGCCATATTGTGGGAGAGCAGATGCATAGAATAAGTCTTAATTCCAGTAACTTAGTCTAGTCCGAGTTGCTCCCCACAAATCTATCATTAAAAAAGAGTAATAAAGTGGGGCAGACACTGAGCACAGTAATTACAATTCCAGATAAGATACCTGTATGCCTTATCAGTGTGCCTGGTTTTGATACCTGGCTCTGGCTCCTGACTCCAGCTTCCTACTAATGCAGACCCTAGAAGGCAGTGGCAATGGCTCAAGTCATTGTGTTCCCACCACTCATGTGAAAGAACTAGATTGAGTTCCTGGCTCCTGGCTGTGTCTTCTAATCCCATTCCTTGAACTGTGGGCATTCAGGGAGTGAATGAGCAAGTGTGAGTGCTGCTTCTCTTGTTCTGTCTTTTTTTTTTTTTTTAATTTGATAGATATAGTTAGACAGTGAGAGAGAGAGAGAGACAGAGAGAAAGGTCTTCCTTCCATTGGTTCACCCCCCAAATGGCTGATACAGCCGGTGCGCTGCACCGATCTGAAGCCAGGAGCCAGGTGCTTCCTCCTGGTCTCCCATGCGGGTGCAGGCGCCCAAGCACTTGGGCCATCATCCTCCACTGCCCTCCCAGGCCACAGCAGAGAGCTGGACTGGAAGAGGAGCAACCGGGACTAGAACCCGGTACCCATATGGGATGCCGGCACCACAGGTGGAGGATTAACCAAGTGAGCCACCATGCCGGCCCCTTGTTCTGCCTTTCAAACAAAAATGTGGAAACATTTTAGAAGACAATGGGGATTTTCCATGAACTTGAAAAGCCCACCAGAATAGAGAAGGGTGTATGAAGAGATTTGTGTTTGCACAACTTGGAGTTAAATGAAGCTAACAAATCTCTTTAGGACATCTTAGGAGCTCTAAAATGCAAATGGGCATGGAACTCTTTAATGGAACTCCATTTCCAAAACTGGGTTAGTTATGAGATCTTTTATTTAGAGAAGCATCTTAGGGGGGCCTACATCATCACCAAGGCTTGCTTTAGTTGAAAACTGATTTTCAAAAAGATTTATTTATTTATTGGAAATATAGAGTTGGAGAGATGGAGACAGAGATGTTCCATCCACTGTTTCACTCCCCAGTAGCTGCAATGGCTGGGACAGAGCCAGGCTGAAATCAGGAGCCTGAACTCCCTCCTAGTCTCCCATGTGGGTGCAGGGGCCTAAGCATTTGGGTCATCTTCCGCTGCCTTCCCAGGGGCGTTAGCAGGGAGCTGGATCAGAAGTGGAGCAGCTGGGACTTGAACCGGTGCTTATATCGGATGCTGGCACTGCAGGCAGCAATTTAACCTGCTGTGCCACAACACTGGCCCCAGATGAAAATCTGCTGATTAGAGTAAAAGCAAACAAACAAGACTGAAGCAACAGTGCTAAAGAAATCAGTTAATCTCGGAAGTCAGCATTGCTGGGGCAAACACAGCAATGGAACTTTTAACAGTCAATAAAAAGTAGCCTCCAAACCCAAAGGGAACCTCACCTTGTATTTTCATAGCCTTTGTTTGGCTCAGATGGGAAAGAGTAGAGGACCTCATGTAGAGAAGGCCTGGCCTGGCCAGCTCCCATGACGTCAGCTCCCGTGACATTGTCACTCTCTTCTTTCCCTCCACAACTGTGGAAAATGCCAGTTGCTTCTCAGGACCACCCACCATTGCCCCATTACCCGCTGCATGTGGGTGGCCTGTCTGCACCTGGCAGCCTGAGAGCCTGACTCTCAAACCAGCTGAACTGGCCATTGAGTCAACCCATTTTGGTTTTCCTTATCACTCAGCTGTCTGGGGCACAGTGTGGGAAAAACAACCAAAGCCACCACTCACTGATCTGTCGATGGATCACTGACTGCATAAATAGCTTCCTGGCTAATGGTAATAGAAATTCAAGTTTAATCCGTTTTTAAAAAAGATTTATTTATTTATCTGAAAGGAAGAGTTAGAGAGTGGAGGGGGGAGAGGGGAAGAGAATCTCCCCCACCTGCTGATTCACTCCTCAAATGGCCGTAATGGCCGGGGCTGAGCCAGGTCAAAGTCAGGAGCGTGGAACTCCATCTGGGTCTCTCATGTGTGTGGCAGGGGACCAAGGACTTGGTTCACCTTCAGTTGCCTGCCCAGGAGCATTAGCAGGGAGCTGGATTGGAAGTGGGGCAGCTGGGGCTCGAACCTGTTCTCATATGGGATGCCAGCACCACAGGCAGTGGCTTAACCTGCTGTGCCACAATGCTGCCCCCACTATGTAGTCTTCTATTCTTTTAAATATTCCTGCACATTTTCTCATTTAAACATCACAATAACTCTGAGGCATATTGTGGCTTCTTATCAGTAGAGAAATTTAATCTTCAGGAAATGAAATTACTTACCCAAGGTCACTTGTCAATGCTGGGACTAGAAGCTGAGTATTTTTAGCCCATAAATTGATGCTTTTCCTCCCTTTTGGGCTATGCAATATGAGGAAGAGAATTGCTATTTAAAACCTAGGTGGCTGAAGGAGTTCACAGAATGGCACCATGTCACCCCAAATATGGCACCTTGGTGAACTGAGTGATTTGAATTAAAGGCACTTGAGAATCAGCAGATGTTGGGTAAGGCCTTTCCCTGAAATTCCCTCAAGATCAGATCCACCAAAGAGGAATACAGTTACCTTCCGTCTTCTTACTGGAATTTCATTAACCAAGAAAGATGGAACTCCTATCACAGAAAGACTGAACATCAAGTGCCACACATGTAGCCCAGAAAGACTTAGTCCCCTTGTCTGTCCTTGGGGCCCATTCATCGCCCCCGAAAGTCCTTTACTCTCCCTTTAAAATCGCCACACCGCTCACTTCCCTCTGCCCTTTGAAGCAGGGTGTGTGCTCCTGGGCCTCATTAGGCTATCGGACACTCACCTGTGATGCCCCCATGCGTATTAATAGATTGGCATTATTTTCTCCTGTTAATCTGCCTACTGTTGGTTTGTTGCAGACTCAAATGATCAAAACCATTGGAAATAAAGTTCATTTCACCTGCACCCCCTTAGTGGTGCAGCATCAATGCAGACAGAATCAACCACACAGTGCTCCCTTTCCTGGGCCAAGAGTAGAGGGAGAGGTCACACGTCCAAGCCAAGAGAGACCAAGGAGAGGTCACAGTCCAGTTCTCTGTGGCTGCTAGGAGGACAGCACCTGTCTGGACTGCAGCTGTGGGGTGGTAGATCCAGAACCAGAAAGGGGAGGTGGAGATGAGTTCATCTACATTAAAAAGTGAGGGGAACTGAGCCGGTGAGAGGAGAGCAAATGTAGGGGGGCAGAACTACAGAGACTCAGGAGATCCAACGCACAAGGAAGGGCTTGAAGGTATGGCAGGGACATCATTGTGGACATGAGACTGAGGAACTTCTACCATTAGGAAGGTCTGCTGACCACCTGGAAGGCACTCCGAGTTTTGGTGCCACAGTTCCTCTCTGAGCCCCACAGTTGAGCCTGTGTGTATAGCATGAGGAGGGCACACGCAAGTGGGGCTGCTAGTGTGGAATGAACCCCACTTCTTGAACTGACTCGTGCGCTCAGGGGTCGCAGTGACAGGGATGAAGAGGAGACACAAAGTCATCTTGTCTAGCCCCCAGGAGACCCGGAGGCATCAGTCCTCTGTTCCATGGAGGATGGGTTGAACAACTTTCTGGCTTCCAAAAAGACGCGTACTGTGACATCAGATCATTGCTGCATCTCTCCCAGCTCTTCCGTCACAGTGGTGTGATTGTCCCAGGGCAGTTCTGGGCTCTCAGGACCCAACTCTCCAAGCCTCAAGTGCTGAGGTTCTCTCTTCATGTTCCCATCAGTCTCTGGGAAACTGGAAGGAAACGCTAACTCCTGCTCCTCACTCCTGGCTCCAAGAACTCTTTGTGTTGTGATACCTTCTTTTTTTTTTTTTTTTATTTGACAGGTAGAGTTATAGACAGTGAGAGAGAGAGAGACAGACAGAAACGTCTTCCTTGCATTGGTTCACCCCCCAAATGGCCGCCATGGCCAGCACTGCGCCAATCCGAAGCCAGGAGCCAGGTGCCTCTTCCTGCTCTCCCATGGGGGTGCAGGGCCCAAGCACTTGGGCCATCCTCCACTGCACTCCCAGGCCACAGAAGAGAGCTGGACTGGAAGCGGAGCAACCAGGACTAGAACCTGGCACCCATATGGGATGCCGGTGCCGCAGTTGGAGGATTAGCCAAGTGAGCCACAGCCCCACCCCCGGGAAGGGGAAGGTTGTTTTTGTTTGTTCAGCAAGCAAATCAGCCTCAGCTGGCCAGGGAGAGGCTCCAGGACACCTGATGGGAGTCGGTCTTCTCTAGGGAACCCTGCACGTATCAACAGCCTCATTCCAGCTGCTTGCAGGAAACAGGGACTTTGTGTACTGGATGTGACCTCCTAGGATTCTAAACTGCTCTGTGGGGATAGATGTCCACTGACTACTCTCCTGTCCTCTTTCCTGTTCCAGTGCCTACTTTTCCCACTATTTGTTTTTCCCAGTTGGTGAAGACCTTGTTGCCGAGGTTTTGCTATCGTATCTAGAAAGCATCACACAGGAACACGTGCTGCCCTGCACGGTGTGTTAGCACAGAGCAGGTGGTGGGACACCTCCTTGCGGTTGGCTGAAATTTGCCTCCTCAAAGATCCCCCAAACCTCCATGTATCTTACCTTGCAGGGTAAAAAGGACTTTGCAGATAGGATTAAGTTAAGGGTCTCGAAACGGGGACACTACCCCAGGCTGCCCAGAGGAGCCCAATGCCATCATGAGGGTCTTTATAAACACAGGGAGTCACAGAAGGGGGTGTGACAGCCCTGCGGCTGACTGAGAGCGAAAGCATGTGGGTAACCACAAGGAGTTGGAGCAGGCAGGAAAACAGGTTCTCCCTTAGAGCTTTGGGAGGGGCACAGACCTGCTGACACGTTGATTTTATGCCAGGGAAATTTATTTTGGACTTCTGGCTTCCAGAACTGTAAGATCCATTTGTGCTGCTCTAAGTCCCTACATGTGTGGAAATCCGTTACAGTGCAATAGAAAACTAATTCAGGACTGCAACCGGAAGTAGAATCCTAACAGTGACAGTAACCTGGCACGAAAGAACCAACTGCAGCGTCAAAATAAAGTGTATCTCATCACAGTGAAAACAGTGTCTCCTCTTACCCTGTCCCCTTTCAATGGTTGGTCATATTGCTTTCCAAGGCGGTGTTGCTCAGCTTGTGTTACTTTAACTAACATAGTGGGGAGGAGCTTCTGGGAAAGGAGGGGGCTTCTTGGGGCTTGCGGTTTGGAGGGTCATAGTTCAGGATGGTGCAGCCCCACGAGTCTGGTGTCTGCTCGAGGAGGTCGTGGCAGAGTGGGAGTTGGGGGACAATTCCATGGGGAGCCAGGAAGCAGAGCGAGAAGCTATACTGAAGTCAGCTTCGATAACCAACCCCTGGTGAGGGGCAACTCTCCGAAGACCTAAAGACTTCCCACCAGGTCCACCTCTCCGATGCTATAATTAGATCGAGTATCCACCCGGAATCCATCAACCCTTAACATAAGACTTCAGAGTTTAAACATTTGCATGAGTTTGGGGAACTAGGTCATGTTCAATCCATAACAAATGCAGTTAAAATTAGAATACATATAAAATTCTGTGATTGCTTTATCATAAACATGTCTCTAAATAGCCATCAAGTTTTCATAACTATCATCTTAAATTATTTCACAACACTTCTCTGCGAGAATCTTCCATACTGGCCAAATCATCCCATGGTTGTTGAGCATTTTGGCTGAAGCCAGTACTTGGCTGTAACAGCAAACTGGTGAGCAAGGGGTTTGATGGTGAGTAGCTGGGAGGCCATGGAAATACTGCTTTGTGTCTCAAAGGCCTCACTGGAAAATGAGACCAACAGCTACTCCCACAGGGTTGTTGTAAATGTTAAATGAGATACTGAATGGCTGGTGTCTCAAGCAATGCATATGGTTGATTCCCAATAAATGATAACTTGTTATGCCTCTCTTCAAATGGTGATAATAATTTGATAATAATTCTTTGTTATCCAGTATCTAAATTTCTATAGTTTTCAGATAATTACTATTAAAATGAGTTGCTAAGTCTTTAAAGGCTCTTTTAATCCTCCCTTCATCTCATTTCTCTCTCTCTCTCTCTCTCTCTTTTGAAGATTTATTTATTTATTTGAAAGGCAGAGTTACAGAGAGGCAGAGAATGAGTGAGAGAGAGGTCTTCCATCCACTGGTTCACTCCCCAAATGGCCGCAATGGCCAGAGCTGCGCTGATCCAAAGCCAGGATCCAGGAGCTTCTTCCTGGTCTCCCACCCGAGTGCAGGGGTCTAAGCATTTGAGCCATCTTCTACTGCTTTCCCAGGCCATAACAGAGAAATGGATTAGAAGTGGAGCAGCCGGGACTTGAGCCAGTGCCCATATGGGTTGCTGGTGTAGCAGACAGAGGATTAACCTACTGCGCCACAGTGCTGGCTCCACCAATTATTATTATTATTATTTTTTACAGGCAGAGTGGATAGTGAGAGAGAGAGAGAGAGAGAGAGAAAGGTCTTCCTTTTGCCGTTGGTTCACCCTCCAATGGCCACCACAGCTGGCGCCCTGCGGCCGGCACACCGCGCTGATGCGAAGGCAGGAGCCAGGTGCTTCTGATCTCCCATGGGGTGCAGGGCCCGAGCACTTGGGCCATCCTCCACTGCACTCCCTGGCCACAGCAGAGAGCTGGCCTGGAAGAGGGGCAACCGGGACAGAATCCGGCGCCCTGACCGGAACTAGAACCTGGTGTGCCGGCGCCGCTAGGCGGAAGATTAGCCTATTGAGCCGCGGCGCCGGCCACCACCAATTATATTTAAAGGAGTTGGTTCGCTGGTGTCTGCTAACAGGAACAAGGAATTTTCAAAAATCATTACCATTATGAACTCTAATTCATCGAAGTAAGAATTTTTATTGAGGGGCCAGTACTGTGGCAAAGTAGGCTAAGCCTCCACCTGCGGTGCTGGCATCCCATATGGGCTCTGGTTCATGTCCCATCTGCTCTTCTTCCACTCCAGCTCTCTGCTATGGCCTGGGAAAGCAGTAGAAGATGGCCCAAGTACTTGGGCCCCTGTATCCACGTGAGAGACCTAGAAGGAGCTCCTGGCTTTGGATCAACCCTGCTCCAGCCATTGCAACCATCTGGGGAGTGAACCAGCAGATGGAAGACCTTTCTCTCTGTCTCTCTCTCTGTGTCTGTAATTCTACCTCTCAAATAAATAAATAAACCTTTTTAAAAAGAATTCTCAGAGATGCTCCAATATTCCCATCTTGGACAAGTGGGATCCTCTTCAGATTGGCTGCTGTGTCTACAGACATGACCCTTGTGATCTGGCAACTTCCTTGTTCTTCTGACTTAAGGTATTCAGGCTTTCCTGACATTACTTGCCTCAGACCTTGCATTTGGACATTCCTACAGGGAGTGTTCTTAGTACAAAACAGTATTTGGCGACAACACTCTGAACACTAAATGTGCTCCATGCTATTGAACTAATCACTACTGTCAGGCTTATTCAATAGTCAGAGATAAGAAGTACTTATTTGAAAAGTTAAATATAAAGATTATCGAAAGCTCATAATAACACTTGCAATTCTCATCTCCCTGGGACTATAGATTTTTTCACCTAACTGCACTGATCTTCATCCATATCTCATTTCTCCTAGGTCAAAAGTCCTGGATTTTTTAATAACCATAAACTTTTCCAGATTTAATACAGAAATTTCAAAACACACCAGCACTACCACAGATTACAAGATAATTGAAAACAATTTAAGATCATTTTCAGCTCTTTTTTTTTTGTTCATATCTTTCTGGGTATCCAGTCAATTTACTCTGCGTGTGTGTGAGGGGGGGGTTAAGTTTTATTTATTTATTTGAAAAGGAGAGTAAGAGAAAAAAACACACACACATGCTAGAGAGATATTAATCTTCCATCCACTGGTCACTCCCCAAATGCCCACAACAGCCAGGGCTGGTCCAGGCCAAAGTCAGGACCCAAATACCATCTGGGTTTCCTGGGTGGGTGTCAGGAGCCCAAGCACTTGAACCATCAGCTGCTACCTTCCTAGGCACAAATTTGCAAGAAGTTGAATTGGAAGCAGACTAGTTAGGACTTAAACCGGCACTCTGATATAGGATGTGGGGGTCCCACGCAGCTTAACCTACTGCATCACAATTCCCACCCCCAACTTACTGTGTTTTAAAGTCCTTGGAAATGGCTTCTGTGTGGTTGTGCTGCCAGTTCCATGCACTGTTGGATTATTCTATTTCATGTTAGCTTTTACCTTTAGAGATTTCAACAGTTGCATCTCATGATTGCAGGAGGTATTTACATGGTCCCCGGGTCAAATCTATAAGTGACAGTGTGCCTGAGAAGTCCAGCTTCTGTGTCTCTGAACCATACTTATCCCTTTGCCACCCACTTAGAGATGGTTTTGTTCCTCCCCTGCATATAAACATGTATGCAAAGGCATATTTGCTGCCCTCCCTTTTTCTAGAAAAGCTAAGCAAACTTTAAAAAAAATCCTTTCTTGTTCAGAATGATTTTAGATTTGCCACAAAACTGAACAGAAAATACAGACTTTCCTATATCCCCTGTACACCCACTCATGCACGTCCTTCTCTGCTCTCAACATCCCACACCAGAGTGGTGCACTTGTAGGCTCCATCTAAACTGGACTGCATCATGCATCCATAGCGGGCTACTAAGTGGGGTGTAGCCAACTTGTCCTGGATGGCATCAGCTGGGAGAGCTTATCTGCTCCAAGTGGTCTCACCCACTAGCAGCCTGGCTGTGGGAGCAACCAAAAATATGCAGCGCTGAAGGTGAGCAGACACTTTTGGTCCAGTCTATTGGCTAAAACAACAGCCAATTTTACTGCCAAAGGAATAGCCCATTGCAACAAGGAGTGGGGAAATGGACTCTACCATTCATTGAGGAAGCTATAAAGTCACATTGCAAAAGAGAGGGAAACAGGGAGAAACAGAGAAGCAGGGCCAGTTCTGCATGCAGTCTGCAGCTTGGCTCACAGGCTAGGAACCTGTACAAGTTCCTTGCGTGCTCTGAAGGGCTTTATTTGTTCATGCTATTTTTCTCCATGTGACTGCATTTCAGTCCATGTAAATAGGCTGCCCTCCATTTCCCTCTGTGCAACATCCTTAGGAGTCCTTGCAAGTAGAATGACAGCAATACATCCTTGAAGCCTCATTTTCCTTCCGTGCCTGTAAAGTGAACCCATGCAGTCCGTGTTCAGCAAACTCAACTTGGCTACCCAGTGTTTTGAGAACTCCATTTTACTTGGAGTCAAATCCACTAGATCACATTTATGGGAGTGTGGTACTCAGACTTGATTCGGATTCCAGCAGTTACTCTGGAGATACTCCAGTGTATACCCCCGAATCCACACCCCATTCAGCTAGCTTCTCTGCATACAGCTGGGTTTTCATGGGCCAATCCAGATCCGAGTGGAGGAACTTCCCAGATGCTGCAGCGTGAGGACCAGTAGCCCGGGAGACAGGAGAAAGGGGTTCTCTCACTGCCTCTGCTACTTTCCAGCCTTGGGTTCCTGGATGGTCATGATCTCTCAGAGTTTCAGCTTCCCCATCTGTGAAACAGGAAGAGTAAGTCCCACCTCATGGAGTCAAGGTGAGGATGCAATGGAACATGACATCACATCACATAGCCATAACACCGTCTTTTCCTTCCAGCTTTAATGTTTGAGGACTACTTCTCGCTGGCGTTAAGAAGGGCAGAAGTTGAGCAAATCCTGCATTAAGCCCCCAGTACCCTGGACCTCTCAAGACGCAGGGGTATGGGTATCCCTTTGCCTAGGGGTCGGGCTGGTGGCACTGAATGGAGAGTCAGCAGTTGCACAGGTTAGGTCACAGCTTTGAAGAACACAGTGCCCGTGCCAGGGCAGAGGCTGTGGGTGGCTGTGCTCCCTCCTTCCCGAGACGAGCGCGTGCACGGAGCTTCCTGCTGGGGGAAGGCTGCTGCCTGCTCACAGCCCCACCTTGCTGGCTGCCAGGCTGGTGCAGGTGTCGGGCAGCACTAGGAGAGCAGCTTTGTTTGCTTGAACGTCTGCCTCATCACTCAGAGTTTGACAGGCTTCAGAGCTTGTTTCAGACTTTAAGAAAAAAAAAAAAGGCGGGAGGTGGTGGAGTGGAAATAGGATCCTTGTATTACAGAACACTCTCCTGCGGGAGAAAACAATGCTAATCCAGACCCTGGTTGTTGTTCTAAGAGTGACTGGAGCTGAAGCTGCAGTTCAGAGCCAGGGTGTTAACCCACTAGGGACAACCCCCCCCTGCGGTGACTCAGCGCTTTGTGCACGGGGCCCCCAGGCATTTCAAGAGTTGCCTGTTGGCAGCCAGAGCCCCTGCCTTTTCACTCTACACCAAAGCCTCTTTTACCATTTGCCCTTCAGACCAGGGAGGGAGCTGCTAGGTCCCGCTCAGCATCCCTGTGTCTGGAACCTGTCTCATGTCACCTGGAATTAAGTTTGAACTTGACACTGAATGCCGTCTGCCTGAGTGGGTGGTGGCTACCCTGAGCACCAAACGACATTTGAAAGCAAACACCCAGGCCCATCAGTGAAGGTCAGGGGACGTGAACAAGGTAGGCTAGGAAACCACAGCCTGCTGGACAAATTCAGCTGGCTGCGCCTATGTTTATAAATAAAGCTTTATTGGAACACCATCTCATTTTTTAAAATGTAGTCCCCCTGGCTGCTTTTATGCTAAAACAGCAGAGTAGAGAGGCTGAGACAGAGAGCGTGTGGCTGGTAGAGACAAGAATATTTTCTGCCTGACTTCACAGAAAAAGTTTGCCAAACTCCGGATTAGACACACCCTTCTAGAAACACACCACCCCGCGGGACAGCCTCCCATCTCCTGGCTGGGGATTTCTCAAGCCGGTGTGTGGCTTGAGTGCAGCAGAGGGCCCAGCCGCAGAGCTGACGATGCCTGGTGCTAGGCCCCCTGGGCCTGCAGAGCCTGGCAAGCCAGCATGTCCACGGCAGACTCCGGAAGCTGCGGAGGCCCCTGAGTGGCTGCTGGGCTGGTGGGCAGGCACCGGGTCGTCTCAGATTTCTCAGGGAAGCTCCCTGCTACTGTTCATCCTCCCTGGGTGCAACCACCAGGTAACCCCGGGGGGCAACAAGCACGTTATCTGATGGGAGTTGTATGAATTTGCAGGCTGCCGTATCAAAATACCAGAAATTGGCTTTCCAGGCAGAAGTGTATTCTCTCATACAAATGGAGCCGGAAGTCCCCACATGCAGGCATTGGCTGGGTCGTGCTCCCTCCGAGGATTCAAAGGAATGATCAGTTCCAGGCTCCTGGTAATTCCTTGGCTTGTGGTGGTTTCCCCAGAAGGCCCCAGTCATGCTGGCATTGAGCCCCCACTGCGGGCCTTTTCTTAATTCATTACCTCTGAAGCCGTCTGATAATAAAGTCACATTCTAAGGTTCAGGGTGTGGGGAGAAACCGGACTAGACTGAGTTACTGGAATTAAGACTTATTCTATGCATCTGCTCTCCCACAATATGGCGCTGGGAGAGAAGTAAACAGCTTCCGCACAGCTGCCTCCAGTTCAACCGATAAACTGTAGGACTTGCTCCTGATTGGAGGAGAGCAGCGTACTCGGCGTGTGGGCAGCCGAGTTGGGATTGGCGGAGGAGGACTATAAAGGAGGAGAGAGACGGCATGCACCAGGAACATCTAAGGGGAACATCTAGCTGAAGGAACACCCGTGCAGCCCCCGAGAAGAGCCGGCCGGCGGTGTGCCGCTCCCCTGCGGAAGTGGGGAATGCGGCCAGGGGGAACTGCCCTTCCACGGAGGTGGAAGGGATAGTAGCCAACCCGGGAAGAACCAGCAGCAAACCCGGGGAGGGCCGAGCAGACGAAAGAACAGCGCAGGGTCCTGTGTCGTTCCTCCACGAAGACGGGGAGCGACATAATGGTGCCGTGACTCGGATATGAAGCCTAGGCAGGGTTCAGTGTCGTTCCTCCACGAAGAGGGGGAGCGACATAGTGGTGCCGTGACTCGGATAGGAAACCTAGGACGGATATGAAACTTAGGAGGGAAGAAACGGGAAGACCTAGGGAAAATATCGGAGAGAGAGACTAGCAAACAGCCTAGGGAAAAGCCGGACGAAAAGGGTGCCGGAAGAAGCTATTGAAAGCCTAGGCATAGATTCGGATACGGACTACGGGGGGGAGCTGGGAGAAATCTCTAAGGTCGAAAGCGAAAGTGAAAAGCTAGAACAAACAGACTCGGACGCGGACTGTGGGGAGAGGCCAGGAGAAATGAGGGAGGAATATCGTTGGAGGAAAGTTTGGGGAAACATACCGGGTAGAGAAAAATGTTAGGGAAATTGAAGCCGCGGGGGGCAGGCCAAGGCGGACACGAAAGCCACTTTGGGGTTCTCAAGTTAGCCCGGGAATAGGGGGCGAAAAGTTGAAACCAGAAGCTGAAACGTAAGCCAGATTGGGATCCGTCTGATTAGCCCGGGGAGCAAAGGACGGGAAGCCAAACCGTGGGGCGGAGACGTATGCTGGGTTGAATTCGCCAGGCTAGCCCGGGGAACTTAGATTGAATGCTAGTGGCGGACACGTAAGCTACGCTGTGTTACTCGCGGAAGCCGCCGCGTGCAGAGAGAGCACGGGGCGTGAATAGATAGGGAACGGGGCTGGCGCGAGGCCGTGGTGCAGACGCGAAGGGCGTGGAGACCGCGGAGCGCGCGAAGCCAAGCCGCGCAAAGCCAGGAAGCGCAGATGAAAGAGGCGCGGGCTGAAGCGGCTCAGCCGGGAAGCCGCCGAGAAGTAGCCTCGGGGCGGGCACCGGGAAGCTGCAGGGATAAGAGAAATAGAAGTTTAGAAGCAAAGTGAGAGAAATAGGAATGCTGGAAGATAGAAGTAAAATGGGAGAAATAGGAATGCCCGGAGATAGAGAAATAGAGAAATAGAAAGGCCTCCCTACAACACTGCAATGTGAGAGCTTGGATTCGGTCTGCCTGATTAAGTGAGGCGATGAGCACGATGAGCACCTGCGGCGGCTAGCAGCTTATGCGCCGCAGGTCACCGAAGACAGGCACGAATTAACATCAGTAAGGCCTCCCCACAAAAAGGCAATGAGAAGGCTTGGATTCGGTTTGCCTGATAGGGCTTGTAAGCCCCTGCAGGCTCGACCAGAGCATGCGCTGCAGGGCACCGAACACAGGCACGCATCAGCGCCTAAAAACCTCCTCACAACATGGCGAAGAGAGGACCCGGATTCGGTTTGCCTGATTGATAGGACTTGTAAGAGCCTGTGGCAACTCTAGCAAGTAGAGCAGAGTGTGTGCCGCGGGACACCGAAGACAGGCGCGTATCAACGCCAAAAAATAAAAAGAAAGGGGGATCTGTGGGGAGAAACCGGACTAGACTGAGTTACTGGAATTAAGACTTATTCTATGCATCTGCTCTCCCACAATATGGCGCTGGGAGAGAAGTAAACAGCTTCCGCACAGCTGCCTCCAGTTCAACCGATAAACTGTAGGACTTGCTCCTGATTGGAGGAGAGCAGCGTACTCGGCGTGTGGGCAGCCGAGTTGGGATTGGCGGAGGAGGACTATAAAGGAGGAGAGAGACGGCATGCACCAGGAACATCTAAGGGGAACATCTAGCTGAAGGAACACCCGTGCAGCCCCCGAGAAGAGCCGGCCGGCGGTGTGCCGCTCCCCTGCGGAAGTGGGGAATGCGGCCAGGGGGAACTGCCCTTCCACGGAGGTGGAAGGGATAGTAGCCAACCCGGGAAGAACCAGCAGCAAACCCGGGGAGGGCCGAGCAGACGAAAGAACAGCGCAGGGTCCTGTGTCGTTCCTCCACGAAGACGGGGAGCGACACAGGGGGTTAGGACTTCAACGTATGAATTTTGGAGACGACTAATTCAGCCCATAGCAGAAGCTGTCTGCCCACTGCAAAGCCTGCATCCCACCGTAAAGTGGAAATCTGAACTCTGTAATGAGGAAGGAGGAGTCTCGGAACATCTAAATCAGGGTCATTCAACTTCTACTCCACCCGAGCCACCATGCTCCATTCCAAGTTGTTTCAGCTTTCCAACAACCCTTTGCACACCTGCAAACCAAGTCTCGAGTGTTCCATTTCTTCAGTGGTAGAGCAGGTTGCAAATCCCGGTGGCCTGCCTTTGAAGTTACCCCTTTCCCACTACACCAGCAGTCCTCAAACTTTTCCTGGCACTGGCAGCATTGGTATCACCTGGAAACCTGTTAGAAAAGTGCAATCTGGGCCGGTGCTGCGGCTCACTAGGCTAATCCTCCGCCTGCGGCGCTGGCACACTGGGTTCTAGTCCCGGTTGCTCCTCTTCCAGGCCAGCTCTCTGCTGTGGCCCGGGAGTGCAGTGGAGGATGGCCCAAGTGCTTGGGCCCTGCACCCCATGGGAGACCAGGAGAAGCACCTGGCTCCTGTCTTGGGATCGGCGCAGCGTGCCGGCCGCAGTGGCCATTGGAGGGTGAACCAATGGTAAAGGAAGACCTTTCTCTCTGTCTCTCTCTTTCTCACTGTCCACTCTGCCTGTCAAAAAAAAAAAAAAAGTACACTCTCAAGCCCTACCTCAGACCCACTGAGTCAGCAACTCTGCAGCAGCAGTACAGTGTGATAGTGTGAATGTTCTAGAACCCCTGCACGGGGCCAAGCAAGAGAGCGGGCAAGTTGACCCTTGCCTGGTCCTTGTGTGCCAGGCGCATGGCCGGCTGCCTTCACTGGTTTCACACGATTGTGGTAGGCACAATCGGGGACCCTCCCTGCCACCGCCCAGAACTGTGATGATGTTACCATTTGTGGTAAGAGGAACTTTGCAGGTATGGTTAAAGGAAGGGTCTGCAAGGTGGACATGACCCTGGGCTATCTGGGTTGGGCCCTGCATAATCTCATGGGCCTTGATAAGAGAAAGAGGCAGGCAGGAAGGCCAATTAGAGATGCTGGCTGATGACGCTACACCAGTGGCCTTAAAGGTGCAGAAAAAGCCACAAGTCAAACGCAAGTGACGGCTAGAAGTTGGAAAAACCAAGGAAATGGGTTCTCCCTTGGAGTCTCAAGAGGGAGCACACCCATGCCAAACACCTTGATTTTAGCCCGGTGAGACCCATTCGGACTTCGACCTCCAGAACTGTCAGGTAAGACGTGCTTAGCTTTAACCCACCACACTGTGGCCATTTGTTACAGCTGCGGTGGGCTGCAGCTCTCTCTTTAGGAGGGAGAGTCGTTATGTTCTCGACCCTGTGTGTTTCCAACCTTATGCCGCAAAAGCCAACACTCAGAGCAGCCTTGCTTCCTGCAACCAAGCTTCAAAGGTGCCGAATGACACTAAGTTGTCCCCAAGACCCCCACCCCCACCGTACAACCTCCCCTCCTCCCGTGTGCGCCACAGAGGCCGCCGTGACCTCTTCCAGCAGGGAATCTAACAAGTGACGGAGGTTTGAATGGTGTGGAGGGCAGGCCAGAGGCTGCTGTAATGTGTATGCAGAAGCTGCTCAACAGACAGGTTCTACTCTACAAGGCCTGGCCCACTTAACCGCTACGGCGCTCGCCCAGGTGATGGTTCGTGGCCGGCTTGGAACCCTTGAGTAGCTAGCTGCGCATGCGCGGTCTGCACTGCATTGAGCCCTCCGGCCCGGGCTCTCCGCAGCTGGTGGCTCATCAGCCTCACCTGGGTGCCTTTCCGCAGCCTGAAGCAGAAAGCTCCTCAGTTCTCAGGCGCCTCGATTCTGAGGCCGCTGGGCTATGCGTAAAAGCCGACAAGCCCTCGGCAAACCACCTCCACCTCCACCTCACGTGATGCTGCTTCGGCCAGGACGCGATGCCACTGTGGCAGGCACGCACGCACGCACGCACGCACGCACGGCCTGTGCTCTGAATGCCGGCTTCCCTCCTCGTCATGGTAAGGCCTTAGGCTCGCCACGGCCGGCTGGGACAGTCCTGAGAGGGTGGCCAGGCTGCAGAGGGCCGCTGGGACGTCATCATCTCCTTGCTCTCCGGTCCCGTGCTCGCTCGCCTGCTGCCCCGCGTCGTGGGTGCGAATCCCCCAGCCTGAGAGGGCAAAGTGCAGCGGCCTCCGGGGCACAGGTGGCTGCCTGCGGTCATAAAAGCCTGCAAATGAAACCTCAGAGGCCTGGTCGGGCCCTGCGCCCGCCTCCATCTTTCTCTGGAACCTTCTTCAGCAGCCTGTGTCGTTCTCCAGGGTGACCTCAGCTCCCTTCCCCACCCCACCCTCCATCAAGGCTCGCATTAAGAAAGCTGGTCTGATGACATCAGCCATGATTAAACTGACCTCATTTCTCCTCACGAGCCCCAGTCAATTCAGAGGCTTGTTCTATGGGCGTCGGAGATGCCGCCCGAGAGAAATGGCCGGTGCCTTGTTCTGAGAGCAAAAGGAAACTGGGGTGCAGCTGCAACTGGCCCCACTTGTGCCGTGCAGACCCCCTGAGAAAGGGCCAGCCTCCTGGCAGCCTCGAATGCTTGGGGCTGGGGTGGGGGCAGTGCTCCGTCCTCCCCCCTCCCCCAGAGGTCCCCCTGTGGGCCTGGTCAATGCCAGATGCCTTGAGGGTGACAGCGGGCTCCTGCCCCTGCTGTCCTGCTTGCTGGACTTCCTGGAAAGTTCTGGTCGCTTCCTTTCCTCCCCGGATGCCGCAGGCTAGTCCTGGCCTCATTGTTCACGCTTTTCCCCTTTCCCGGAGGAGGAAGCTGATCAACTCCCAACCGTCCCTCAAAACTCTGCTCCAGTTTGTCTCTTTCAGAGTCTTCCTCCCTGCTGGTCAGAATTCCCTCCAGGGTGATAATTCTCTTCTGCTGGGGCTCTCAAGGTGCTGCCCTGGGACTGGGAGCTTCAGCAGCTTCTGGATGTAGATTCCAGAGCCTTCTCTATGCCTCCCCTACACGCGCCCGAGGCTAGGGAGGGCCCCGGGAGACACCCGCCCCACTGCATCCCCTGCTTGTCCCCTGTGCCTCTGATCAGAGCAACCACGATTGGATTCTTGGCACTGGAAGTGCCACCAGGGCTGGGTGCGGTGTGTGCTCCTGCACCCTTGATCCCCACCAGTGCCTGACACTTAGAGGGGGTTGAGACCATGGGTGTGGGGAGCCACAGGGCTTACGAGAGGCCCACTTGTCTTGCCAGGCCTTATGCCCTGGCCTGTGTTGGGTGGGTGCCAAAGGAAGGAGCTGCCGGAAGTTTCCAGGTACTGTTGCATAAATGGGTCCCTACCGCCCAATTCTCGTCTGCTGCCCCCTGCTTTCTTAGATGCTGTCATTCTTGACGTGAGCTTTTCTGACTTTATCTGGCCCAGATAGGGGGTCTCTTCTGACAAGTTGCTGATTGATTCTTCAAAGTCTTGGTTGAGCACCTACTGTGTGCCAGATGGCTGCCAGGGGCTAAGGAGAGAGAAGTGAACAAAACAGTTGACACCCAGCTGCTGTGGGTCCTTGCATTTGTGTTACAGGTTCTCAGCAGGCAGAAAAGAGCATTCTCCATGAACAAGAGCTGTGAGGTGTAGGGTTGCGTGGGAGATGTGGCCAGTGTTCTGGAAATCTGTCCAGGTTCCTCCCAAGGACTCCGAGTCTGTTCTCGAAGCTCTAATACCCCGAGAGTCCATGAGTCTCTGGCTTTGAGGGTGTGGTACTCGCAGCGGTGACAAACTTGCTTCTGAGAGAATGTTCTGCTCTGGGAGTTCATCTGGCCATGGGCAAAGGGATCCAAAAGCTGACAGCTCCGCCGTGCAGTTTTCCCTGCTGGCCACTTGCTCTCCTGCAGCACAGGGCCTCTCTTCAGAGCACTTTGTGGTGTACGTGGCTATGAGTTAACCCATCCCCCATTTGTCAGTCTGCCTCCTTTTCCCTCCTCTTTCTCCCCCTTCTCCTCTCTCTATCCACTGCTCATTTCTGTGCGCTCACTGTGTGGGGAGCAACTGGGAGCAACTCGGACTAGACTAAGTTACTGGAATTAAGACTTATTCTGTGCATCTGCTCTCCCACAATATGGCGCTGGGAGAGGAGGAAACAGCTTCTACCCAGCTGCCTCTCACCAACTTGACAAGCTGCAGGAGCTGCTCCTGATTGGAGGAGAGCAGCGTACTCGGCGTGTGGGTAGCAGAGTTGGGATTGGTGGAAAAGGACTATAAAGGAGGAGAGAGACAACATGCACAGGGAACATCTATGAGGAACACCTGAGCAGCCCCCGAGAGAGCCGGCCGGCGGTGTGCCGCTCCCCCGGGGAAGTGGGGAAAGTGGCCAGGGGGAACCGCCCTTCCACGGAGGTGGAAGGGACGGTAGCCAACCCGGGAAGAACCAGCAGCAAACCCGGGGAGGGCCGAGCAGACAAAAGAACAGCGCAGGGTCCTGTGTCGTTCCTCCACGAAGAGGGGGAGCGACACACTGTATGTCTGACCCATGGTGGCATTCTGTAGAGTTGGGGCTGGAGATGGGGGAGATGGAACCTGGAGTTGTTCTTAGACCATGTGCTGGTGCACGTGGCATCTGCAGCCATCGAGTGTCGTTTGTGAGTTGTGTGGCCTGATGGAGCCACTGCTTTCCATACCCTCCCTTCGGTTCTGCAGGAAACCTGTTTGCACGGAATTGCTGCCAGCTTCAGGTGTTTGGCCCCAGAGACAGACATTTATGTTCTTCCAGCTGTGCCTCTAGTGAACGGAGCGATCTTTAGGTCCTGGCTGCTCTAGGCTTCCAGCTGGCCTCCTTGTGAAAGGGGTTTGTCTGGGCTCCTCGGCCTCTCTGGTGCTTAGTGCCATCCCTGTTCAGTCACGTGGCAGCTTCTCCCGGGTCTCTGGCAGGATGTTAGTGGGCAGTGGAAAATTTCCAGGGGTTTCTTTTCTGGAGCCAGGGATTTTGGGTGGCCATGTGTGCCACCCCTGCTGATCTAAGTGCACCCCCAGTGGCGGAGTGGGGAGGCCAACATCCCCTGGGGCTTCACCCCTGCCGGCTGAGCAGAATGGCTGGTTGCTACACCTGCTGAGCCTTCCCTAAGTCCACACCCACCTGCCAGGCCCTGAGCCCTCCTGGCCCACAAGATGGACACTCAGCTCTTGTCAAGCTTGCAAGACCTCTGATGTGCCACATGCTACTCCCTAGGACCTGCTGCTGCCAGTGCCATGTCTCCAGACCCGCGGGGGGCCCTTGGGGAGATTCGGGAACTGGACCCACTTGCTGTCTGCAGTTGGGGTGGGGCTCTTCCTCATTTTCACTTTGTTCCTTTCCTCCCCAGGCCCTCCTGCAGGCCTTGTAACAAACAGGAAGAGGCCATTCAGTTTCTTGGGCATCGCATTCCAATTCAGCCGTCATTTGCTGCTTAACCACTCTTCATGCTGGAGTTTCCTTGCCTGAAAAATAGGAATGAAAAGCAAAATGTGGCTTGGCTGTTCTGTGAGCTGCACGTTTGCCACAAAGTGCTTAGTAACAGGGTCACACTGGGTAAGGCTCTCTTTCCTCCTCCTTCCTCCTTCCTCTTCCTCTTCCTCACCTCCCCGTCTTCCTCTTTTACATTTCTCTAATGTGATGTTAAAGCATGCACACACAGAAAAGTGCTCAAAATCTAAACAGCGCCTGTTATTGTAAAATGACATTTGTGTGATTATTTCCCCGGGCTCCAGAAACAACATTGTAGTTCCAGAAATTTCCCAAGACCCCTTGTGGCAGCCCCTCCCTACAGCCCCACCCCCTCTCCCCTGCCAACTCGACTTCTGTGCAGTGGAAAAACCACAGCTTCCACAAAACCACCGCTTCGACCTGGCATGGTCCAAGAATATCCAACTTGGCAGTCAGCTGCATCTTCCCGATGGCCTTTAACTTATTACATCATTAGAATAAGGTTACCATGGCTGACACATCTGCTCCCATCAGACACCATGACACTTCTGAGAGGTCCAAAAAATAATAAAGAAATGGGCAATACTCATACCCTGCTCCAAACTCCATTCCTTATTACTCAACTAAATTCCAACCCGAAACCACCCCCTTGTGCCTCAAGAGCATAGAAAGGGATGGCCTTGAACCTCACTCCTGAGTGCAATCCACTGTTGAGTGCGACTGCTCTCCTTGAGTGTGTACTTTTGCTTTGCATCCAAGTAAAACTTGCCTCTCTGCTGATGTTTACTTATGTCTAGTCCTCAAATTCTTTGAGTCAGAGACAAGCACCTGTACCCCGCTGCCCCACATTTCCAACAGTAAGCTCTTCCATTCCCTCTCAGGAACCACTCTGCTGATTTTTATCATTTTCATTTTGTTCAGAAGCCCATCTCAGATTTCTTTACTAGTTTTATAGATTTCTGTTTTTTCTAAACTTCTATTCTTTATTTTATTTGAGAGGCAGACAGACAGATCTCCCATCTCCTGGTTCACTCCCCATATGCTTATAACTGCAGGGGCTGGACCAGGTTGAAGCCCAGAACCCGCCACTCCAGCCAAGTCTACCACATGGTGGCAGGGACCCAAGTACCTGAGCATCACTGCTGCCTCCCATGCTGTGATGAGTAGGAATCGGGGTCAGAAGTAGAAGAATCAGGGCTGGAACCATGCACTCAGATATGGGATGCAGGCATCCTAAACCCAGTAACAGCCAGCACGTGCACAGCGCTTCTTGCTTGTTAGTCATCGTGTGAAGCGCTTTCTGATTTCCAATTCTTTTCATCCCCACAACCACCCTATCAGATAGGTCTTGTGATTGTTATCCCAGTGCTACGGAGGAGGGAACTGAAGCTCAAAAGGTGAAGTACGCTTGTCCAAGGTCATGCAGCTGGCAGAGAGCCTGGACTTGACCCCAGGTAGCCAGGCTCCTGAGCTTGCTCTCACATCAGTTGAGCTGCTTCTCGTGAGCTGGGATCTAGAAGCTGCCTTTGGAGTCCTTCTCGCAGACGTGAAAGAATGTACGTACACTACTGCCGTAGCATCACTTCAGGGCTGAGGAAACCCCACCCTGCTTCCAACTTTACAGTGAAACCGGTTTTGCTGTGTGTGTGTGGGGGGGGGGGGAGTCCTTTTGGAATTAGTCATTAGGAGGTTAAGTTGTCCAGTGTCACCTCTGGTGAACCACTGCCGTACAGAGAGGGTGAAATCCATGCCCAAGCACTTCAGGTTCTAGTGCTCCACAGGGTGGTTCTCATCGCCCGAGTGGCAGATTTCGGCTCTCCCCACTTTTTACTACCAACAGCTGCTTTTCACTATTCCTCTACCTTAACTGAGTTAAAAAATGCCCCTCCCTCCCATGTTTTATTATTTAAAGACATAATATGTCTGCCAAATCTTCCTTCTAATCACCGGAAGCTGGTTAATTATAACCAGTGGCTCTCTTCACTTTCCAGCTGGGTCAGGGCACCTAACCTGGGCAAGGTATGTAACCTGCCTGTGCCTAGCTGCCTCATCTGTGAGGAGGGAATGCTGTCATCACCCTCGCTGGGTCGTCTGGAGTGTGAAGTGAGACAATGCATACCCAGTGCCTCGCGAGGAGAATGGGCTTGTTCTTGTTGGAGTTGAGGGGAACGGCACCCAGGTCGTGTTAGTACAGCTTGAACACCAGCCCAAAGCAAAGACACTTGGCAGTTTCTTTTATGCTGCTTTCCTTGAGGCATATGGGTGATGCCGGACTTGTCAATGTTGAAAGTAATTTATGGGGCCAGCGCCGTGGCTTACTTGGTTAATCCTCCGCCTGCGGCGCCAGCATCCCATATGGGCGCCGGTTCTAGTCCCGGCTGCTCCTCTTCCAGTCCAGCTCTCTGCTGTGGCCCAGGAGTGCAGTGGAGGATGGCCCAAGTGCTTGGGCCCCTGCACCCGCATGGGAGACCAGGAGAAGCACCTGGCTCCTGGCTTTGGATCGGCGCAGTGCACCGGCCATAGCGGCAATTTGGGGGGTAAGCCAATCTTTTTCTCTGTCACTGTCTATAACTCTACCTGTCAAAAAAAAAAAAAAAGTAATTTGTGAGTGCCCTAAGGAATTTGAGGAAATTGGGATATTGTGGGGACCCCAGATCGAAAACAACTAATCTGAGTTTTAGCCATGCAAGGTCTTGGGTATATACAAATTCTGCCCTAATTGGCTTTTTATTCCAATTATATAATCAACTATAACAACAACAGTTCATTTGAAGGAAAGCCTTTCCTCTTTATTACTGTATTTTTAAAGTTTAGCTTTTTAAAAAGGTGTATTTATTTGAAAGGCAGAGAGGGAAAGGGAAATCTTTCATCTATTGGTTAACTCCCCAAATGGCTGCAATGGCCAGGGCTGAACCAGGCCAAAGACAGGAGCCTGGACCTCCATCAGGGTTTCCCTTGTGTGGCAGGTGTTGAAGTCCTTGGGCCATCTTCCACTGCTCCCCCAGGCACACTAGGAAGCTGGATCAGAAGTAGACAGAGCTGCCAGGACTCGAACCAGTGCTCATGAGGGATGCTGGCATTGCAGGTGACAGCTTAACCCACTGTGTTGCAATGCTGGCCCTGATGACTGCATTTTGTTTCTTTTTGGAAACTTGCCACCAAAATGCAAGAGAGATTTTGAGTGCAAAGGATGGAAAAAGACAATCATTCAGTCCCATGTATTACTTGTTATTAATTAAAAGCTTGAAAGAAGACAGTGAAGCTATTGAACAGCCTACCCCTGAGATTGCAGTCAGGTAGGTCTTCCAGTCTGCTGCTGCTGTGGAAAATTACACTTCACCCATGTGTCAGTTGCTGGATATCTGGGCAGGCAGTGCTGGAGGAGAAGGAGGACAGGTGTGTGGTCAGCTCCAGGTTTCACTTGCGGCGCACCTGCTCACTGCCCTGGTGATCTCCACCATGCTTCTCAAAGCCTGTGTCCTCATCCCCAAGATAGAGAGACTACCCGTCTCCTTGTGGATATGAAGTGAAATGACGAACGAGGATTCTTCAAAAAGGTCTGGACAAAGGGGATTAAATGATGTCTATTTTGGTGCCAGAAATTCTGAAATTTATGCATAGTGTTTTTTAAAACGCACATTTTCCCTGAACTTTTTGAAGACCCCTCGTGTGCAAAATAACTGGGAAGAGAAAGCACTCAAGACAGACTCACTTTCCCAACCCTTCCCTCTTGATCTATGAGAACAAGGTGATAGGTGACTTTGGTGAGAAATAAAGTAGAAGTTGGTGACCTGGCTCCTCTCAGCCACGTGGTTTACTCACTGACAGTGCTGTCACCATCTTACCTGTGTTCCAAAACTGTGCAGATGCCGTAAGTGCTACAGGATAATCACAGAATTTTGAAGGGCAAACAATGGGGAACTTGCTACAAAGACACCTAGAGCTGGTCCCACCCTCCACCACCTGTCCTTTACTCTCTCATGTCAGTGTCTCATAGGATCTTGGTGGCCATCGTGCACCACTGTTTGCGGAGTTCCTACATATGCATTGTCTGATTTCATTCTCAGTCATAATGACTCTGTGGGCTGCTGGATGACACGCTGTTATCTCCATTTTCAGGTGAGGCAATTGAAACTGCATGAGGTCAAATGAGTAGCCCCGATTCACACTGCTTATCAGTGGATGGGACGGACCGGAACATAGCTCATAGCTCTACATCCGAGAGACTTTTTCCCACTCCAGGGTGCCAAGCAGAAGACAATGATTGTGTCCCACTGCTGAGTATTTCACTTACATTTATTTTTACTTTATTTTAAACTTGCAAGTTTATAAACTACTTCTTTAAAGAAGTATTTTAAACTCAATCCTATTGTATTAATTTATTTTATTATTTATTTGTGGTAACAAAAAAGATTACCAGAAATCTATATGTGTATATGTGTGAATAAGGGATATTCCAAAAATTTTGTGGAAAAAAATAGAATCCAATGGGCACCAATTTGAGACCTAGCTGCTCTACTTCCTGTCCAGCTCTCTGCTATAGCCTGGGAAAGCAGTAGAAGATGGCCCAAGTCCTTGGGCCCCTGCACCCAGGTGGGAGACCTGGAAGAAGCTCCTGGCTCCTGGCTTCAGATTGGCACAGCACTGGCTGTTGTGGCCAATTGGGGAGTGAACCATTGGATGGAAGACCTCTCTCTCTCTCTCTCTCTCTCTCTCTCCCTCCCTCTCTCTGTGTAATTCTAACTTTCAAGTAAAATAAATCTTTAAAAAAATAGAATCAAAAGATAAATTTATCTTGGTGCAAAACAATAATTGAAGACCCATTGTATATATCCTTATCTTTTAAAAGTCCTGTCCAAGAGCTAAGATAAGAAGAAATACATTAAATTTAAAATCCTAAATGAATTTGTCCAGTTTGGGAGGGCGAGTAGTGATAGAATTTAATTTCTGTACTTCTTGGGAATTGTATTACTTCTCAGAGGAGGCATAATTTTCCAGTAGAGATAAATCACCCTTTTCAAGAACAGCAGAAATGGGAAGGGGAATCACAAACCCAGGTGGTTTGAAAACAGTACAGCTCTAAGCACACTGGCTCATTTTAAATGGCTGGGAGAAGGTCTCTGATGAATAAACAAAACTAAAAGCAGGGCTGTCTATTAGAATAGTCTTCAAAGGGATCTGTGACTTTAAGACAGGAAGAAGGGCCGGCGCCGTGGCTCAACAGGCTAATCCTTTGCCTTGTGGCGCCAGCACACTGGGTTCTAGTCCCGGTCGGGGCGCCAGATTCTGTCCCGGTTGCCCCTCTTCCAGGCCAGCTCTCTGCTGTGGCCAGGGAGTGCAGTGGAGGATGGCCCAAGTGCTTGGGCCCTGCACCCCATGGGAGACCAGGAGAAGCACCTGGCTCCTGCCATCGGATCAGCGCGGTGCGCCAGCCGCGGTGGCCATTGGAGGGTGAACCAACGGCAAAAGGAAGACCTTTCTCTCTCTCTCTCACTGTCCACTCTGCCTGTCCAAAAAAAAAAAAAAAAAAAAAAAAAAAAAAAAAAAAAAAGAAAGAAGAGTTTTAAAATGCGGCATCAGTCACACAATTCTCCCACTACAACTGAGCTATTGGGAAGAATGTGTTCTTTCTGTTTCCTTCAGAACTGTCCCAGCCTCTGCAGAAGCGCCTTCCTTCGGGCCAGCAGGAACATTCAGACTGGCTAGGAAAAGACAGTGCATCTCTGCTGGCTAAGCAGTCTCCCCTCCAGTTGACACTGAGTCTCTGCACTTGGGTGTCACTCTGAGGGAGTTAGAAGTCTCTAGGGCTCCATCAGTCCCTTGGGGCAACTCGTCTTTGAGAACCGGCCGTGTCTGTACACTATGGCAGGGCACTCTGTCCTCATGGTACAGCAGGACAGACCGACTTCATGGACTGAGATGCTGAGCAGACCAGGTTCTGTGCCGCTTGTCCGGAAACCCTGACATGCTGCCCCTACTATGGGAGCCCATAGCCCCGACTAACTTGCCTGGCATGCTGCGGCCTCTCTGGCCAGCCCCAGGGCTTTGCTGCTCCAATTGTGCTCCCACAAACTCCTCGTCCTCCTGCAGGGGCATGAGAGCTTCTGGTTGTGAGCAGCCAGGACCGTGGCCTTGGACCCTTCCATTTACTGTTTGCCTTACCACCACACCACGTCCCTGGGCCACGTGAAATGTGTCCCCCAGCTAAATCCCACGGTCCCCTTGAGTTCTGAAGAAGCTGTCATCTGTCCTCTCCTCCCAGCATCCTTTGACATGCTCAGGAAAGCCTGGATGTGTCTAAGGCATCCCACTCTCTCTGGAGTTTTCTTCCCCACACTGTTGGCTCTTTCTAGTCCTGTCTTCCTTTACTCCCACCTTGCTTCAGAAGCGGCAGGGGTATTTGCCTTGCCTTAAGAAAAAACCTGAAATCTGTAGAACAGAATCATTCAAGCTTGAACCCGACCTGTTTTGCGTGTTAGAGGAATCCGGACTGGCTTTCAAGATGACCGTTTTGACCCTCACCGTTCCTTTGAATGTGAAAGGCTTCATGGTATTTCTTTTGAATTCATGCTACAATAATCCTAACCCTTCTGGGACGTAGATGCCTGTGATAGAACTTTGAGAGAGTTCAGTACTTTAGCGTTTTTTTAATTACCAAAGTTATTGTATTAAATAAGAAATATAAAAATACTTTTTTTGTTATAAATATTCAACAACACAAAAATATATAGTGGAAAGGAAAACCTTGTTTTGCCTTTCGCTCCATCCTACCCTCCCATCCTCCTCGCTGGATTATACCTCCCCCTAACAGTTCAGGCTGTATCCCTCTGGAGCATTTTCTGTACACACATATATGAGACATGTCTAGTTTTGCTTTTGCACTCATGGAAAGTGACTTGATGGCACATAGTTTAATTTTATTTAACAATTTCCTTTGTAAATCATTCCATGTCAGAGTGCATAAGTCAACCTTATGTTTAAAATCTGGGCGGTGGTCCACAGTTTGGATGGATCATTATTTATTCAATGAGTTTACAACTTTTTGCTCTTATAAACAATGTCAAAGAGAGCATCCTTGTCTTTAGCTCCTTCTTCAAATGTTGCTGACGTCTTTGCTTCACAAGAACCTAAAAGGAGAGTGATGACATTCTGTATCTGTCTGTGAACATCAGGAAACGTGAAAACTAACCCTGTCCCAAGCCGGTATCCAGAAGCTAAATGTCTGCTTTAATGTGGTTATTATTCTTTATTTTTCCCCACTCAGCCAGTTCCACTGAAATGGCAGAGCTTTCAACTTATATTTTCTCTATCAAAAAGTTCCACAATATTGGTAGAGTAAGCCCAATATGCTTATCAATGCATATAGGGTGGGCCTATTTTTAGCATCATTATTTCAGAAACTAGAATTAAAGTGCACAGGGCTTCCTCCTAAAGACTGCAGGGGGGCAGAGTGTTACTGCAGGGGGCAGCAGTGGAGTCTTGGCACCACATCTCTCCGTGGTTCTCTCAACCACATGTCGAGGTCACTGTCATCATGACAAGGATGAAAAACGCCCCCATTCTCTGGATACAGCCTCAGTGGAGAGCTGGCTTGCTACTCAGGATGTAGTGCAGCTCAGATGGCCAGTTGGCTTGTCCCAGAGTTTGGTGATTCACCAGCCATGGTGACTCCATGCTCTTCTGTCAGCTTCCCTAGCCTCTACTGCCACCAGCTAAGTCCTATTCTCTCGTACTTTAACCACTGTCCTTGGTCACAGGATAAATGGTCCCCTTTGAGTAGTGTGCCCATCCCTGTTCCATTCAGCTGTGGCCAGGGCCACCAGGCCACATGAAATAAGGCTTGGAACTTAAGGAATTTCAAAGAAGAGGCTATGACGGACATTCGGAAGGGGACAGCGTGGCTGGCGGGCGCTCTGTAAGCCTGACAGGTGCATCTGCAAAGGGCACCCTGATAAAATTTGTCAGGAAATCTCTTGGTATTTCCAGCCTGCAAGAACAACAGAAGGAGCTACTTAGGTACCATCTGGTTATAATGTGTTTCACAGAGAAATAAATAGCCCAAACTGAAGCACACTTCCGGTTGTCAATTTTCCCCAAACCTCCTGGAACTCCGTGACAGTTCCTGCAGATTGATATGGTCGGGTGACAGTGAGTTGATTGTTCCAGCAGAGGTCCTTAATGAGATTGTGCACTCTCTTCAGGGACCCCTTCTCCAGCAGATTACAATGACAATGGCAGGAGCTTGTGAATACTGAGAGCAAAGCAGCCTTCCTGCTCACTTCTTTTTGCAAGCACCCGCCCCTAACAGCAAGGCCTTCTTGTTAATTAGTTGTTAATTATTGGGACAGCTTGTGAAATGTTTTTAAAGAGCTGGCCTAGTGGTGAAGAAAAGAACCCAGAGCAAGAGTCTGAATTGAAGTGGAATAAAAGGAACGAATAAGCTTTTACACAGTTGGCTGGCACCAAGGAAATTCTAGCAACAGGATGAGGGGTGCTGTAGAAATGCACAGCAGACAAATAAAGAAGGAGAAATGTCATGGATGAGAGAACCTCAGTGGTCATCTTCCCTTATCTTGCAGGTTGAGAAACACGCAATAAAACGTGGCTGAACTGCCCAAGGTCACACTTCCAGTTGACATCCCAAGACTCAGTGCAGTCCAGAGAACTCATCCCCAGGCCCTGTAGAAGGTGAGTGTTGGGGCGCTGGACTGGGACCTCCAATTCAGAACACGTGTCTAATCTAGTGTTTATTTCTTCATCTGCAAATGATGCTATAACGTATATAGTCAAAGAAGCACACTGGCAGATCTAGAATCATCCTTCATATAACTTTTAACCTGTGTTTCATTGCTGTATAACCAGGCCACATCACTTTGGAAATGTTATAAATTAGCACTTTTCAAGTACGTCCTTTACTGTGTGAACAATTGTATTGTGCCATTTACTTATTTGCTTTTATATTATGAATAGTTAATATGTTACATGAGAATATTTAAAATACACCATCATTTCTGTGAAAAATCTTTAGCATGTCTTATTTTGACATTTAAAATTATTTTAATTGTTTTAATATTCTAAAATTTGCAAAAATGGATGTGGCCCAGTGTTCTCCATACCTCTCAGAGCTCCTGTTTACTGAGGTACCCTTACTTGTTTATAAAACATGAGTTTCATACATGATTTAAGTTTTCACAGGATCAGGTTGTGGTTTCCTTAAAACGGGGTTTTGGATGGAACCCAGAATGTTATTTGTCTCCTGGGAGGTAGAAGTGCCCTGGACACTCTTCTCGATAAATTCTTAGGAAAGAGCAGTTAATATTCTCTGTATAGCTTGAACATCTATTGTCTGAAATTCTTGGGAACAGAAGTGTTTCAGATCATGGAGTTTTTCAGATATTGAAATATCTGCATCGACTTTACAGGCTGAGCAACCGTAATCTGAAAATCTGAAATTTGAAATGCTCTAAAACCCAGTGCCGATTTCAGAGCATTTTGGACTTCGCTCAACATATGCCGGCCCTGCCGATCTGCTGGATCAGCTCTGTAGTATGAACTCAAGTCTCTTCCTGTGAATGGCCAGTCTTGCACTTAATATTGCAGGTAAAAGGAAAAATCAGAGTTGGGATAAAATAAGGATGCTGTTAAACTCATTGCTACCTTCCCTGGAAGAGTTGCTGTAAAATGTTGTCTTTCATTCCTGCCTCTGTTTCTAGAAGCTGTTTTGAAAGTGTTACTCGATTATCCCCCTTTAAAAATGTTCTTAATATAAAGAGAACATATTTCATGTATTTCATATGTACAATTTTAAGAAGGCAACCAAGTTTTCTTCTTTCCCTCTCTCCTTCCCTCAATTCTCCTCCTTCCTTCCTTTTTTTCAAATTTTTGCAAAAACATAATTTCAATCCACTCTATAACCATAAGCTTAATGTACCACTAACCATAATATTCAACAATAAGTAGAAAGACCACACTTCCAAAGGAGTAGAAACAAAAGCTAAAAATAACAATCAAATGAAAAGATGTCTGTTTCATTCCTAACTTTTTTTGTATTCTATATTAACTTTCATATACCAGAGAAAACATGATATTTGTCTTTTTAGGACTGATTTATTTCACTAAGCATGATGTTTTTCAGTTGCATCCATTTTGTTGCAGAAGATAGGCTTTCATTCTTTTTAATGGCTGAGTAGTATAGTGTATATATACTATATTTTCTTTATTCAGTTATCAGTTGATGGGTACCTGGGTTGATTCCATATCAAAGCTATTGTGAATTGAGCTACGATAAACATGGTGGTACAGCCGGCACCACGGCTCACTAGGCTAATCCTCCGCCTAGCGGCGCCGGCACACCAGTTTCTAGTCCCGGTCAGGGCGCTGGATTCTGTCTCGGTTGCCCCTCTTCCAGGCCACCCCTCTGCTGTGGCCAGGGAGTACAGTGGAGGATGGCCCAGGTGCTTGGGCCCTGCACCCCATGGGAGACCAGGAAAAGCACCTGGCTCCTGGCTCCTGCCATCGGATCAGCGCGGTGCGCCAGCCGCAGCGCACCGGCTGCGGCGGCCATTGGAGGGTGAACCAACGGCAGTGGAAGACCTTTCTCTCTGTCTCTCTCTTTCTCACTGTCCACTCTGCCTGTCAAAAAAATAAAAAAATAAAAAAAAAAAAACCCATGGTGGTACAGATAACTCTTTCACATGCTGATTTCATTTCATTTGGGTAAATTCCCAGAAGTGGGATGGCAGGGTCATATGGCAAATCTCTTTTCTGAGGAATCTTCATACTGTCTTCCATAATGGTTGTACTGGATTATTCCCACCAACAGTGTATTAGGATACCCTTTTCCCCACATCCTTGACAGCATTTATTATTTTTTGATGTTTGGATGGATGATACACATTCTAATTAGGGTGAGGTGAAACCTCACTGTGGGTTTTTTTTAATTTTTAATTTTTTTTTTATTTTTTGACAGGCAGAGTGGACAGTGAGAGAGAGAGAGACAGAGAGAAAGGTCTTCCTTTGCCTTTGGTTCACCCTCCAATGGCCGCCGCGGCCAGTGCACTGCGGCGCACTGCGCTGATCTGATGGCAGGAGCCAGGTACTTATCCTGGTCTCCCATGGGGTGCAGGGCCCAAGCACTTGGGCCATCCTCCACTGCACTCCCTGGCCACAGCAGAGAGCTGGTCTGGAAGGGGGGCAACCGGGACAGAATCCGGCGCCCCGACTGGGACTAGAACCTGGTGTGCCGGCGCCATAAGGCAGAGGATTAGCCTAGTGAGCTGAGGCGCCGGCCCTCACTGTGGTTTTTATTTGCATTTCTCTGATGGCTAGTGATCCAGAGCATTTTCTCATGTGTCTGTCAGCCATTTGTATTTCATCCTTTGAAAAATGCCTATTTATATTCTTTGCCCATTTATTTTTTTAAACTTTTATTTAATAAATATAAATTTCCAAAGTACAGCTTTTGGATTACAGTGGCTCCCCCCCCCATAACTTCCCTCCCATCCACAACCCTCCCACTCCCTCTCCCATTCCATTCACATCAAGATTCATTTTCAATTATCTTTATATACAGAAGATCAATTTAGTATATATTAAGTAAAGATTTCAACAGTTTGCACCCACACAGAAACACAAAGTGTAAAGCACTGTTTGAGTACTAGTTATAGCATTAATTCACATTGTACACCACATTAAGGACAGAGATCCTACATGGGGAGTAAATACACGGTAACTCCTGTTGTTGACTTAACAAATTAACACTCTTGTTTATGGCATCAATAATCACCCTAGGCTCTTGTCATGAGTTGCCAAGGCTATGGAAGCTTTTTGAGTTCGCCAACTCCAATCTTATTTAGACAAGGTCATAGTCAAAGTGGAAGTTCTCTCCTCCCTTCAGAGAAAGGTACCTCCTTCTTTGATGGCCTGTTCTTTCCACTGGTATCTCACTCGCAGCGATCTTTCATTTAGGTCTTTTTAACTATTGTTAAAATTGTTTGTTATTGAGTTTCTTGAGCTCCTTATAGATCCTGGATATTAATCCTTTATCAGTTGCTTAGTTTGCAAATATTTTATTCCATTCTGTCAGTTGCCTCTTCACTTTGTTGAGTATTTCATTTGCAGTGCAGAAGCTTCTTAGCATGATGTAATCCCATTTGTCTATTTTTCCTTTTATTGCCTGTGCTTCTGGGGTCTTTTCTAATAAGTCTTTACCTATGCCAATGTCTTGAAAAGTTTTCCTGATGTTTTTCTCTAGTCATTTAGTCATTTGGTGGTATCAGGTCATAGATTTAGATCCTGGATCCATTGTGAGTTGATTTTTTTATAAAGTGTAAGGTAGGGATCTTGTTTCATGTTTCTGCATGTGTAGACCAATTTTCCCAACACAATTTGTTTAATAGACTGTCCTTTCTCTAGGATTGATTTTAGCTCACTTGTCAAAGATTAGTTGTTTGTAACTGCATGGATTAATTTCTGAGGTTTCTATTCTGTTCCATTGGCCTACACATGTCTATTTTTGTGCCAGTACTAGGATGTTTTCATCATAACATAACTGCCCTGTAGTATGTCTTGAAATCTGGCATTGTTATGCATCTGGTTTTGTTTTTGTTGTTTAGGATTGCTTTAAAACTATTTGGGATCTCTTGTGTTTCCATATAAATTTTGGTATTATTTTTCTCTAGATATGAGAAAAATGTCTTTGGTATTTTTATTGGGATTGTATTGAATCTGCTAATTGCTTTGGGTGGTATGGATTATGTTATTATGTTAAGGATTAGCTAATCAAATCCAACAACACATCAGAAAGATCATTTATGCAGACTAAGTGAGATTTATCCCTAATTGCAGGGACAGTTCAACATACACAAATCAATGTGATACATTGCATTAACTAATTAAAAAGAGTAAGAAACACATGATTATCTTAATAGATGAAGAAAAAACATCTGATAAAATACAACATTGCTTCATGATAAAAATCTTAAGAAAATTGGGTACAGAAGGAACATTCAACAGCATAATCAAGGCATACATGACAACACCACAGGCAGCATCATATCGAATGGGAAAGAGTTGGAAGCATTTCTACTAAGATCCAGAACCAGGCAAGGATGCCCACTTTCACCATTGCTATTCAATATAGCAATGCATACATTAGTTTCAGCCAGAGCCATTAGGCGAGAAAAAGAAATCAAAGGGATGCAAATTGGAAAGGAGGAAGTCAAATAATCCCTGTTTGCAGATGACATTATATATATATATATATATATGTATATATATATATATATATAGAGAGAGAGAGAGAGAGAGAGAGAGAGGAACCAAAAGACTCCACTAAGAGACTATTGAAACTCATAAGAGAGTTTGGTAAAGTTGCAGGATATAAAATCAACACAGAAAAATCAATAGCCTTTTTGTACACTGACAGTGCTGTGGCTGAGAAAGAACTTATCAGTACATTCACAATAGCAACAAAAAATTTAAATACCTTGGAATAAATTTATCCAATGATGTGAAAGATCTCTACAATGAAAATTACAAAATAGTAATGAAAGAAATAGAAGACACAGAAAATGGAAAAATCTTCCATGTTTGTGGATTGTAAGAATTAATATCACCAAAATTATGATGTCTCTTTCATAATGAAACTATGTAGGTTCTATGCAGGGGGTGAGAATTGCCAGGGAAGACAGATGCTATTCTTTAGGAAGCCCTTTGGTCCCCTGCATTGAATCTCTAATTGTGGTGCCAGGTATCCAGCCCCACGTGACTCAGTCAAGAGTTCTCTCCTTGTTTCATTCCATCTCCAAGCCATGCTGTATGGTCTTCTTGATTCTCAACCTTCAGCATGCCTAAGGAGGACTTGACAGTTTGGTATAAAGTGCGAAATTCAGCTTCATTCTCACTGGTTCTGATTCCTTGGATGCAGGGTGCAGGCCAGGAGTCTACATTTTTAAGAAACTCTCTAAGAGTGTTGGTTGCAGGCTTATGAGAACCAGCGTTGAGAAACCTTGAACTGCCTGCATTTTCTTACTGGGTTGCTTAGTTGGATGCATGCCCTAGTCTCTCTGGATTATGGGCTTCTTCTCTCCACTTGGGAGATTTGCTCATGGGATAGTAGATGCCTCTTTTCTCCCAGCCAGACTCCTGGGCTCTGTATTCTCTCATCTTGTCTCCAGCAGGTAGGACAGAAGCAGCCTGGAAAAGGAAGAGCAGCCTACCCACCAGTGGGACCTCTCCTCTAGGCTCCCTTGCATTGCCTGTGAACATTCATTCACGTAGCTAGGCATCAAGTGGTTTAGAAAACCTTCTCTGAAATTATAGTGGGTATCACAGCCTGGCTCCTCCAAATAGGGCATACAGGCTACTTACAATCTGCTGCGGTTCTACTTGGTCGAGCATTTTTATTGGTTGAATGTCTCATTGGTTGGTTGGCACCTCTACTATATTAGTTGTTCAATGATTGTACTACTGGAATTTAAATAGAGTCTTTCTCCTGAAGGACAAAAGTCCTATGAATATCTCAATTCAGAGTGCTCTTTAAAAATCCAGTCCCGCAAACTAATTGTCACTCTTTGGAAATAACATAAGTCATTTAGTTCATATTCTGAGTGAGTGGCTGCATTAAGCCAGGTTAATATTTGTCCCACAACATTGATTCCAAGCATTGACTCATGACAAACATGAAATCTCCATGCTCTTGTATCTACTGTTGCAGGCATAACCTTCCAAAATATGCATAAAGTTGGTAAATTAATACTCCATATACCCCAGTGAAAAGATGCCTTTCCGTTTTCTTGGCCAGATCCTTAGTTTAGTTTCCTACAGATGGTACTTTGCTGATTCATTTCCTGATGGTGCAGGCGAGTTGATTGTTTTATTCTTTTGAAGAATGTTATAAATTGCATAGTTTACTTGAGGTTGGGCAATGATGGGGTGGGCTGGGGTTTACACTTGGGAACATTTTAGTTTATAATAAGAAGCATATGATTTGGGCTCTCTGAAAAGGCTGAGGAAGTATTTATAAATAATTATATGTCTGAATATGTGTTTGTATATGTAGTTACATTTATTTTTAACCATACACAGAAGTTAAATTAAATATAAAAATATTCATACACATAGTAAGGCAAAAACCACTACAGCATTTACAATTTTTTTAAATTCTGATTTGGGATCAAGGACAGTGGCAACTTTCAGACCTCAGCGTAAGTGACATCGTAGCTGGACGCTTGACACTTTTGATGGCCACTTCCTTCTTTCTGCTTCCAGAACAGCCCATTACGCTGGTTTTTTTCTAGCTCTGTGACTGTACCACCTGTTAGTCATTCTGATTATTCCTTCTTTTTCACTTAATCTGTTCCTGGTATTGGATGACTAGGATTTAATCTTTGGACCTCATCTCTGGTTACATTCACTCCTCCAGATTTCAGATTTGTGCATCCGGTTTCCTAGTCAACTTTCTACTTGGGTGTCTAGCAGGCATCTCAGACTGGACGTGTCCAATACACAACTCTTAATTTCAACCCCTTCTAACCCTTCCTCCTCTTGTTTTTCTTATCTTCGTAAAAGGCACCTCTGTTTTTCTCCTTGCTCAGGCCAGAACCTCAAACTCCTTATTGGACTTCTTTTCTCGTAGGCCATATCAAATCCATGAGCAAATCCAATTGGCTCTTCTTTTGAAAGGTAATTTGACAAACTATAACTTCCATCACCTATCTAAGCCTCAGTAAACTATTACTGTCATGGCCTCATCACTGGATTGTCTGTCTCTTGTCCTTTTAGACTCTTCCCATCAAGGCAGCCAAGGATCCTCTTGAAACTTAAGTCCAGGCCGGCGCTGCGGCTCACTAGGCTAATCCTCCACCTGCGGCGCCAGCACCCTGGATTCTAGTCCCGGTCAGGGCGCTGGATTCTGTCCTGGTTACTCCTCTTCCAGTCCAGCTCTCTTCTGTGGCCTGGGAGTGCAGTGGAGGATGGCCCAGGTCCTTGGGCCCTACACCCGCATGGGAGACCTGGAGGAAGCACCTGGCTCCTGGCTTCAGATTAGCGCGGGCCGCAGTGGCCATTGGAGGGTGACCCAACAGAAAAGGAACACCTTTCTCTTTGTCTCTCTCTCTCACTGTCCACTCTGCCAGTCAAAAAATTAATTAATTAATTAAAAAAAGGAAACTTAAGTCCAAGGTTGGTGTTGTGATGTAGCGGGTAAAGCCACTGCCTATGACGCTGGCATTCCATATAAATGCTGGTTCATGTCCTAGCTGCTCTGCTTCTGATCTAGCTCCCTGTTAGTGTCCTGGAAAAAGCAGCAGAAGATGACCCAAATGTTTCGCCCCCTGCCTCCCCTGTGGGAGACCTGCATAGAGCTTCTGGCCCAGTGCTGACCATCATGGCCATGTAGAGTGAACCAAGAAATGGAAGATCTGTCTTTTCCTCTCTCTCTGTAACTCTAACTTTCAAAACAAATAAATAAATCTTAAAAAAAAAAAAAAACCACAAAACTTATGTACAATAATATCACCGTTTTTTAAATCAAACCTCTTCAGTAGTTTCTCAAATGACAAAACACAAGAGCCAAAGCCATTTTACATGTGTCCAGAACCCTCCTCTCCCCCCCATCTCTAACCTCATCACCAGTGCTCTCACTTGTTTAGTCTACTCCAGCCCTACTGGCTCCTCTGCCCTTGTTCAAATCTCCCAAAGATGTTGTCACCCCAGTGTCTTTGCAGCTTTTTCTCCTTATCCTGGAAATGCTTCTACTAGACACCACTCCCTCTCTGCCTTCAGATCTTGGATCAAGTGTCACTTTATGCGCAAAACTTTCCCACACCGTGCTATTTAAAGTCAAATCCTGTGTCCCTCTCCTTGCAAATCCTTAACCCCTCTACCCTGTTTTTATTTTCCTTTCTGGCACTTATCACCAGCTGACATAGGGCTCGTTTATGTGGTTTGATGTTGGCTGTCTCCCCACATTAGGAACTGTCGCTCCCCGTCTTCGTGGAGGAACGACACAGGACCCTGCGCTGTTCTTTTGTCTGCTCGGCCCTCCCCAGGTTTGCTGCTGGTTCTTCCCAGGTTGGCTACCGTCCCTTCCACCTCCGTGGAAGGGCGGTTCCCCCTAGCCACTTTCCCCACTTCCGCGGGGGAGTGGCATACCGCTGGCCGGCTCTCTCGGGGGCTGCACAGGTGTTCCTCTTAGATGTTCCTGGTGCATGTTGTCTCTCTCCTCCTTTATAGTCCTTTTCCACCAATCCCAACTCTGCTACCCACACGCCAAGTACGCTGCTCTCCTCCAATCAGGAGCAGCTCCTGCAGCTTGTCAAGTTGGTGAAAGGCAGCTGCGTAGAAGCTGTTTGCTCCTCTCCCAGCGCCATATTGTGGGAGAGCAGATGCATAGAATAAGTCTTAATTCCAGTAACTTAGTCTAGTCCGAGTTGCTCCCAGTTGCTCCCCACAGGAACAAGGGTTCATGAGAGTAGGAGTTTGAAGATTAGCATTTCTTTGACACTGAGAACAGTGTGCATGATAGATACTCAGTGGCTCTTTGTTGAAAAGTAAGGGTGTATCATAATAGAAATGTATAAGTACACAAATGGAATATACATGCTATGATAGCCCATTCCCAAGCTGTCCCCCATGATCCTTGCCTTCTGCTAGTTGTGCCCTTGTATTGGCCTCCTCCCACACTTCATCAGAGATCAGAATAATGTGTGTAATGAATAGAATATGTGATGGAGTTTGAATATACATAAATATATACATAAAATATATTTATTTATTTGAAAGGCAGTGTTACAGAGAGAGAGAGAGAGAGAGAGAGCTTATACCTGCTGGTTCACTCCCAAAATGGCCACAATGACAAGGGTTAGGGCAGCCCAAAGCCAGGAGCCAGAAGATTAATCTAGGTCTCCATGTAGGTGCAGGGGCCCAAGGACTTTGGCCATCCTCAGTTGCTTTCCCAGGCACATTAGCACAGAGCTGGATCAGAAGTTGAGCAGCTGGGACTTAAACTGGCTCCCATGAGGGATGCTGACACTGTATGTTTTGCATACATAGTTATGAATACAGATTTTTATACCTAGATCTTGTATCTGGGTGTGCTCTAACAAAAATCTAAATGTACGAGAAGCTTTGGATTTGAATAGTGGGTAGCATGCAGAAGGATTTTAAGGAGAGGGTTAAAGTGAGAACTAAAGGACTTGAAAAAGGGATGGCGCTGTTGCTCAGTGGGTTAAGCTGCCACCTGCAAAGCCGGATCCCAAATCAGAGCACTGGTTGAGTCCTGGCTGTTTCGCTTTCCACCCAAGTACTTGGGCCCCTGCCACCCACATGGGAGACTCAGATGGAATTCCAGGCTCCTGGCTTTGGCATGGCCCAGCCCCTACCAAGTAAACCAGATTATAGAAGATCTCTCTCTGTGTGTTTCTCTTTCACTGTAACTCTGTGTTTCAAATAAATAAGATAAATCTTAAAAATAAAATAAAATAAGGAATTTAAGGAGACTTAGTGGAAGCCTGCTGTCCTTTGAGAAGGCTGCCGTTGAAAGCATAATGGAAAGTGAGGAAAAGGCTACTGGACATAAGAAAAATAGGGGATCCATGTTTTGTGCAGAGGCAACATGTTTTTCAGTGCTATTGCCTGTGACAACATGGGAAGAGAAAAATGCACTGCTGAACTGGGAGATATAGCCAAGAAGACTTCCAGGCAGAACATAGAAGGCCCCTGGTTTAGTCTTCTTGTAAAAGGTAGAGGAGACAAGGGAGCTAAAATAAAAGCTGGTCATTAAAAATGAGCCAGGAATTTCTAGATCTGAACATTTACATCTCTTTGGATGTCAAATTGTATTAACATTTAGAAATGGCTTCTGGGGAAAGTTCAAATCCAAAGCCCTCCCAAGGAAGCATCATACAAAGACGAAGCCTAGAATGGGACTGTATAACCCTTGTCAAGATTGCAGAAAGATCCCTGCCAGTGCCCTGGAGAATGGTTGAGTTAGACAGTAGACATGATGGACCTCTGACAAGCTGTAGGGCTGTCCTGGAGCAGTCTCAGCAGAAACCCAAGATATAGAAATGCTCATCTCAGAGAGACTTTCAAGGGTCAATTGACTGATGTAATGAACATCAACAATGTTTATAGGAGGTACACAAATGTTTTAAGAGAATAATATTAATAAAACCGTCTTCAGTATGGATTGAATGAGACAAAAAATTAAGAGGCCCTTGGGGGCCAGCATTGTGACACAGTGGGTTAAGCCACTGCCTGCAATGTCAACATTTCATATGAGCACTGGTTTGAGTTCCAGCTGCTCCACTTCTGATACTGCTCCATACTACTGTGCCAGGGAAGGCGATAGAAGATGGCCCAAGAATTTGGGCCCCTGCAACCCTTGTGGGAGAGCTGGATGAAGTTCCTGGCTCCTGGCGTTGTTCTGGAGCCCCAGCTGTTGTAGCCATTTGGAAGTGAACCACAGATGGAAGATCTCTCTCTCATTCTGCCTTCAAGTAGGAGAGGAATAGTTTCTTCAATAAAGAATGCCAGAAAAACTGGTCATCCACAGGCCAATGAGTAAAGTTGAACCCTTATCTCATATCCTATATAAAAATGAACTGAAAATGGATCCGTGGCCTTAATATAAAAGCCCAAACTGACACTCTTAAAGAAAACAAAGGGGGAAAGCTTTTTGAGCTTAGATTTAGCGTTAGTCTCTTAGCTGTGACATCAAAAACATAAACAACAAGAGAAATCGATAAATTGGATTTCATAAAAATTAAAGACTTTTGTATGAAAGCCAAAAAGAAAAAAATTAAGACTAATGCAAATGCAAACACAACATACCCAGACTTACAAGAGGCAGGAAAAGAAATTCTGAGAGATCAAATTATAGCAATACATACCTATATTAAGAAAAAGATCTCAAACATCCCAACTTTATATCTCAAGGAACTAGAAGAAGAACAAACTAAGCCCCAAGCTAAAAGAAAGGAGGAAATAATAAAGATCAGGCAGAATAAATGAGCTGGAGATGAAAAACATAGATCAATGAAACTAAGAGCTGCTTTTTTAAAAAAAGATGAAGACATTACAACCAATACCACAGAAATACAGGGGTTCATAGGACACTACTATGAACAAATACAGAGAAGCAATTTGGATCGCCTGGAAGAAATGAATGAATTCCTAGTGCACCTAGACTGAATCATGAAGACATAGAAAATCTGGGCAATCAGTAGCAAGAAACAAGAGTGTACCAATAATCAGAAACCTCCAAGAAAGAGCAGTCCAGGACCTGATGACTTCACGGATGAATTCTACCAGCTATTTAAGGAAATATTGCTAATATGGCTAAAACTCTTCCAAAAACTTGAAGAGGAACAAGCACTTTCAAACTCAATTCATGAGGCCAGCATTACCCTGTTATCAAAGTCAGACCAGGATACTACAGGAAAGAAGAAAATTATCGGCCAGTGTCCCTGATGAACTGAGCAGAGATGCAAACGTCTTCACTGAGGTACTAGCAAACCAAACGCAGCAGCACTTTGAAAGGATCATACTCAGTGATCACGTGGGGCTTATTCCTGTAATGCCTGTGTACAATGCCGCCTAAGTTTATGGTGTATATGAACAAGATAGACATATAAAATTTATTTTATATAAAGTTTACCTGATGCAGGAATTTTTCTTTTATTTACGAAGTGAACCCAGGGACTCCAATGTGCACATTTTCTTTTTTTTTTTTTAAGATTTATTTATTTATTTGAAAGTCAGAGTTACACAGAGAGAGAAGGAGAGGCAGAGAGAGAGAGAGAGAGAGAGAGAGAGAGGGAGGGAGGGAGGTCTTCCATCCTCTGGTTCACTTCCTAATTGGCTGCAACGGCCAGAGCTGTGCCGATCCAAAGCCAGGAGCCAGGAGCTTCCTCCAGGTTTCCAATATGGGTGCAGGGGTCAAAGGACTTGGGTCATCTTCTGCTGCTTTCCCAGGCCATAGCAGAGAGCCGGATTGGAAGTGGAGCAGCCGGGACTTGAACTGCTGTCCATATGGCATGCCGGCACTGCAGACCGCATTTTCTTTTTTAAAGAAGATTTTATTTGTTTGAAGGGCAGAGTTACAGAGAAAGAGGGGGGCAAGAAAGAGCTTCCATCTGTTAGTTCACTTCCCAAATGGCTACAACAGCCAGTCTGAAGCCAGGAGCCAGGAGCCTCCTCCAGGTCTCCCACATGGCTGCAGAGGTCAAAACACTTGGGCTACCTTCTACTGCTTTCCCGGGCACATTAGCAGGTAGCTGGGTCGAAGTGCAGCAGCTGGGACACGAATGGGTGCCCAAATAGGATGCAGATGGTGGCTTAATCCATTACTCCACAGTGTCAGCTCTGACATGGGAATTTCATAAGGAGATCCAGACCTGAAGAAACAGTTAAACATGTATTTATTTATTTTGCTATGTTTGTTAAGACCATCATGGAGATATCTGATAAGACAGGAATATGATCTGCTGGAAATGAACTGGGGGACGTACAGAAAGGCCTGTTTGTTTGGATTCTTCTCTGTGATAGATGAAGATAAGGGTGTCACTTCCCTCTGGGTACAAGGAGAATGCTCACATGAGGGAAGGCCAGAAAAATCTTAGATGTTTCAAACTGCTTCAGGGGAGATGGACAAGGCAAGGTCAGAGAGACCTTTGTGCATGTGCTATTTCTCAAATTCCTTCCACCTAAAATATTCCGTATACCAAGCTGCCACGTTTTGGGGTCACATGTCTTGAACCCCATCAGAAGGAGAGTTCAAAACACACAAATTAGTAAATGTGATATACCACATTAGAAGAACAAAGGCTGGCCAGCGCCGCGGCTCACTAGGCTAATCCTCCACCTGCAGCGCCAGCACACCGGGTTCTAGTCCCAGTTGGGGCACCGGTCCTGTCCCGGTTGCTCCTCTTCCAGGCCAGCTCTCTGCTGTGGCCAGGGAGTGCAGTGGAGGATGGCCCAAGTGCTTGGGCCCTGCAACCACGTGGGAGACCAGGAGGCTTCAGATCGGCGCAGCGTGCCAGCTATAGCCACCATTACAGGGGTGAACCAATGGAAGGAAGACCTTTTTCTCTCACTGTCTAACTCTGCCTGTCCAAAAAAAAAAAAAAAAAAAAAAGAAGAAGAACAAAGGCAAAAAATTATGTGATCTTCTCAATAGATGCAGAAAAAGCATTCAACACAATTTAACATAACATACTTTTTGTTATAAAAACTTTTAACAAATTATGTATAGAAGCCCATGTATAAAAATCCCACAGATAACATCATATTCAGTGGTGAAAACTTGAAAGCATATCTTGTAATATCAAGAACAAGACAATTATCACCACTCTAGTTATTTCTGTTTAATACACTCCTGAGCAGAGCCAATAGACAAGAAAAAGAGATACGTTACCCAAATTCGAAAGGAAGAAGTCAAACAGACTCTTGGCAGCTGACATGATTCTTACACATAAAAAGTCCTTGAGACTCTACCAAAAAGACTGTAAAAACTAATAAACAAGTTCAGAAAAGTTGCAGAATGCAAAAATAAGTTGGATTTCTACACAAAAGCAATGAACTATCTGAAAAAAGAAGTTAAAATAATCCCATTTGCAATATCAAAAGGAATAGAAGGTGCGGGAAAAAATTTAACCAAGGACTTGAGAAATCTGTGTAGTGAAAACCAAAAGCATTGATGAAAAAAAAACTGAAGAAGATGTAAATAAGTGGAAGATATCCCATAATCATGAATTGGAAGAATTAATAGTCTCAAAATATACTATACTACTGAAAGTGATCTGTGGATTCAATGCAGTCCATATCAAAAGTTCAATGGAAGTTTTCACAGAAATAGCTTTTGAAAAATCAGAAAAATCCATATGAAACCACAAAAGATCCAGAATTGCCAAAGTGATCTTGAACAAGAGCAAGACTAGAGGCAGTGCACTATCTGATTTAAAAATATTCTACAAAGCTGTTTATCTGAAAGCAGGGTGCTGGTATAAAAACAGACATACAGATCAATGGCACAAAATAGAGAGCCAAGAAATAAATTCACACAGTGTATTTGATCTTGAACAAAGGCTGCATGAACATACAGGGGGAGAAGAATAAACCTCTTGAGTAATTTGTGAAACTGGTTATCCACAATGTAGAAGAATGAAATTTGTTTGTTATATCACATCATTTATAAAACCAAACATAAAATAGATTAAACACGTAAATGTAAGACCTGAAATTATAAAAATAGAAGAAAATTGAGGGAAAATGCTTTGTTTTTTAAGGATTCATTTATTTATTTTAGAGGCAATGTTACAGACAGAGGGAGAGACAGGAGCAGTCTTCCATCCACAGGTCCATGCCCCAAATGGCCAAAACAGCCCAGAGCTGAGTTGATCTGAAGCCAGGAGCCAGGAGTTTGTTCTGGGTCTCTCATATGGGTGCAGGGGCCCAAGAACTTGGGCGTCTGCTGCTTTCCCAGGCACATTATTAAGGAGCTGGATCTGAAGTGGAGCAGCCAGCGCTGGACCTGGCACCCCCATGGTGTGCTGGCACCATACGCAGAGGCTTAGCCTACTATGCCACAGCGCCAGCCCCGAAAATGTTTTTTGACATTGATCTGGGCAATGATTTCTTAGCTAGAACCTCAAAAGCAAAACCAGACAAATGGTACTGCATGAAACCAAAACGTTTTTTTAAATTTTGTTTGAAAAGATGGATGGGGGAGGAAGGAAAGCTGCCATCCACTGGTTAACTCCCTAAATGTCTACAATGGCCAGGGCTGGGCTGGGAACACAATCCAGGTTTCCCATGTGGGTGCCAGGAATGCAACTGCTTGATGCTTTACTGCTGCTTCGGTTCTGCATTGGCAGGAAGCTGGAGTCAGGAGTCAGGCACCTCAGTGTAGACTGTGCATTTTTTTTTTTTTTAAAGATTGATTTATTTGAAAGGCAGAGTTACAGAGAGACTGAGGCATAGAGAGAGAGAGGTCTTCCATCCGCTGGTTCACTCCGCAGATGGCTGCAATGGCTGAAGCTGCACCGATCCAGCCAGGAGCTTCTTCTGGGTCTCCCACAAAGGTGCAGGGCCCCAAGGACTTGGACCATCTTCCACTGCTTTCCCAGGCCACAGCAGAGAGCTGGATCAGAGGAGGAGCAGCCGGGACTAGAACCGGCGCCCATATGGGATGCTGGCACTGCAGGGAGCAGCTTTACCGGCTATACCACAGCACGGGCCCTTACCATGTGCATGTTAACTACTAGTCAAAACACCCACTCCTAGAAACTGAAACGTTTGTCCTACAAGAGAAGCAATTAGCAGAGTGAAGAGACGACCTATGGAATGGGAGGCCATACTTGTAAACCATACATCTATTAAAGAGTTATTATCTAAAATATATAAGGAACTCAAGCAACTCAATAACAAGAAAACAAATTGCCCATTTAAAGTGGGCAAAGGACTTGGATAGACATCTATTAAAAAAAAAAAAAGACATGAAATAGCCAATGGGTGTATGAAAAGATGGCCAGTACCACCAATCATCAGAGAAAGGAAGTCAAAACCACAAGGATACATTACCTCACACCTGCCAAAATGGCTCTCCCCAATGGCAGAGGGTAGCAAATAGTACAGGTGAGACTATGGAGGAAAGGGAATCCTTGTATATGTTGGTAGGAAAGTAAATAGGTATAGTCATTATGGAAAACAATATAGAGTTCTTTAAAATATTAAAAGCACAACTACCATGATCCAGCAATCCCAATTCTATGTGCATATCTAAAAGTAATGAAATCACTATCTTGAAGAAAGATCTGCACTCCCATATTCATTGTGTCATTAATCACAGCAGCCAAGAAATGGGATCAACTGAAGCATCTGTTGATGGATGCGTGGATCAAGAAAATATGCTGCATTTGTCCAGTGGAATATTAGTATCATTCAGCTTTAGGAAAGAAGAAATGCTGTTATTTGTAACAACGTGGATGACCCTGGAAGACAGGATGCTGGGCGAAACATGCCAAGTGCAGAAAGACAGATACCTTCTGGTGTCAATTAGATGTAGAAAGTGGAAAAGTCAAACTCAAGTCTCCTTGATCGGAGAGTGGAATGGCAGTTTCCAGGGCTTGGGGTTGGCGGTAGTAGGAGTGGGGAAATGAGGAGATGCAGGTCATATACGAAAAAGTTTCAGTTATGCAGGATGAAAGGTTCTGCAGGTAAAATGCACAGCATGGCGACCATATTTGCTAAAGCTGTAGTTATACTTGTTCTCAGAATTTGCTTAGAGAGAAGGTCTTAAATGTTCTCCCTGCACACACACCAAAAGGCAATTATATGAGGTGATGGGTTATGTTACTTAGCTTGGCTGTACTAACCATTTCACAATGTGTATGTATATCAGAGCATAATGTTGTATAACTTAAATATATTTTATAATTTTAGTTCCATAAACCAAGAAAACAGAGACCACCCCTCCCCCAAATTTGTGATTTAGCATTATTTCGAATAACGTCAGTTGGTTTTCAGTCTATGAAAAAGCAATCTGCTAACAGATGAGTAAAAAAAGGGGAGCAGGTTTTAGGAAGCGTGTACACTGGGGAAGTTAGAGGGCTGTGTCTTTGATGTCGTCCTGTCTTCATTGGTGTAGCTGGAAAACACATCACCCTGAACGAAGGCAAAGGTGATTTTGATGAGTGCACCACCAGCGCCTGACATTATTACATTTAGAGAGCTTGGAGACCAGAGTCTTTCAGTTTGGTCTCAACGAATTTTTAAGTGGTGAAATTCTTCTGAAAGAACTTCAGGCAGAGACTTCTAGAAACAGGTGGAAGTGCCGAGGGGTGGGAGACGGTGAATCCCAGCCACAACTTTGTTCCTGTCCTTGTAAACTCCCCTGAAGCTGTCCCTGCCTGAGATGAGCTTCATTGAAATAGTTTGCTTGAAAATAAACCCCTTGAAGTACCCATGATCAAATCTAGAAGTCAGAAGAGAAGTATGGCATGCCCTGTAGTGAGCAAAGTAGACCTGACTTGTAACCTTGGCTTCTCCATCTGCCAAGTGATGAGAATTCATGCAGCACTCGCTGCACACCTCTCTCACTTCCTCTCGCCCGCTCTTGGAGGACTGTGAGAATGAACAGTTGGGCAGAAAGCAAAGTCGCAACGGGTGTGTTGCAGAGGCTGGAGCTTGCAATGAGATCTGTGAAGTCTTGCAAAACGCAGGAAGTGTCCAAGTCTGCTAGAATGGATTGGTGTTAAGGTGGTTCACATCTTCAGAGCCTCAGTTCGACCAGAATTCTTGCTAAGGAATGCCAACTGCAAGGGGAATCCCTGCCCCACTATTTGCATACAGAGTTAGAAGGAAATGCAGATTTGATCATTTGGTTTCTGTGTAAGTTTGTAGTCAAAATGAAACTAGAATGTGAATATTAGAGTGTGTGAACCTTCTTAATGTGAAGCCTAGATTCCCCTCTGACTGCTGCGGCATTTAGGAAATCAAGCCTTGTAAATGCAGCGCTCAACGTGTTCACGGTCCTTGCAAGGAGTACCACCTGTGACCGCTGCTGCTCCGAGCCCCTTGTGTGGTGCGGTACAGCACCCCATTGTTGGGCCACAGAGTGCAGGGTGAACAGTATTCACTGCTCATTGTGTTTCTACACTGCCCTCTGTGAATGCACTTACTAAAAAGGACTGTCAACAAACTGAAGTGGTGATGTTTTTTCCCTTGGTGAACAGGAATTATAATACATGTCACAATGCCTTTTCTGAACATTGGAATAGAAGGAAGACTACACAACCCCTGTTGACTTGTATGCAATAGATTTCCTTAACAGATTTCTACTTAACAAAACTACAAGATTGATGGAGGCAACCTCTGTGCCGTCTAATGTCCTCAGCAGGCTCAACACTTGGCAGGAAGCATTCTCAGAGGGCACCTGGACACGTCTCCAGAAGCTGTGTGGTTTGTTTAGTAAGAGTCAGCTTTATTTGTTCTCACACGTGTTTATAAAGATTGCAGTGGAAAACTTGTAATGTTGGTTATTAGGAATGAAAATATAATGCAGAAAGAAGATTCATAAGAAAATCGAGTGGCTTTAAAAATCCTAGAAAAGGCTAGCCACACACCCCCACCAAAATATGAAAGATGGAAAGTAAATCATTGAAATCTAGCATATTTGCCCAGATTGCTTTGCAAGTGTCTTTAAGTTCCTGTTCCACTTTAAACAAACTGGAAAATAGTAGGTGATGCATTAAGGGTCTAAGGATTAGTTTTTGGATATGAGATAATGAGTGAAGACTCCCAAAGACTAAAAAATAAAATAAAAAAAAAAAACCACGCACAATAAAAATAGTGTGTCCATATGTGTTTGATGTGTGCTATGATTTTCCTTGGCACTGGAGAAATTTTATTCATTCTATTGTCATAACAATTCTATCAAACAATACGTAGGTAGTATTGTTATCCTTATTTTCCAAATGAAGAAACAGGTAAAATATTGAGTTCTTTCCTCTGGGTCACCCTACTGGTGGGCAATATAGTGGGCATTATTTTTTAAAGATTCATTTATTTATTTAGAAGGCAGAATTACACAGAGAGAGGAGAGGCAGAGATAGATCTTCCACCTGCTGGTTTACTCCCCAAATGGTTGCAACAGCCGGAACTGTGCCAATCTGAAGCCAGGAGCCAGGAGCTTCTTCCGGGTCTCCCAAGCAGGTGCAGGGGCCAGAAGACTTGGTCCATCTTCTGCTTTCCCAGTCCATGGTAGAGAGCTGGATTGGAAGGGGAGCAGCCAGGTCTCGAACTGATGCCCATATGGGATGCCATCACTGCAGGCGATGGCTTTACCTGCTACACCACAGCACCAGCCCCAATTTTAGTCTCTTAATCCATGTTCCCTTCCTGCTTGGCCCTTGCAGTTAGCGTGTTGAAGAAAGCAGGTACTCGGCCTCCCAAAGTGCTCCATAGTCTGGATTCCCTGATTTCATCCCCTTGGTGTCATGTAGGACATTTCTATGTTTCCTGCATTTCTTAACAATTGGAAGTCACATGTAGAGATACAATCTGATTCAGGTTTTGGGGTTTGGGGTGTGAATATCTCGTAGATGGTGTTGTGATAACATCAGGTAGCACAATACTGTTGGCTGTGTCTGTTTCTGTGATGGTAGCATCCATTGCCTTATCCTCTTTATCAGGTTAAAATGGCACATTTCTTATCTGGAATACTTTCATAAAAGGACATTTGTGCTCATCAGCTATTTAGTGAATCTAAATTCTACATACTAAAAGCTTGATGATTTTCCTCTATCAGTTTTCGACAAACATGAGTTGTTGCCTAGCTTCTCTAAAGCTATCCAATAAGGAATTTTTTTTCTGAGTAATTTTAAACCAATGGATTTTCAGATATTGATGTGCTTCAGTCTACTTCAGCTGCTGATGCTCAGATTGGATTATTTTCAGCTGATAAGAATCTTCCATTTAATTCTAGATTCTCTTAATGCCACTTACACGTTCCAGTCTCATTCTGTCGTATGCAACATTTTTGATCTCCACATTATTCTTTTTGCTGTTTTTCAGTTTGCTGATTAAGATCTAGGATGCATGGTTGGTAAACTTTTTTGGTTTAGGAAAGATTTAGCCTAGCAGTTCAGACACCTGTGTCTCCCATAGGGATACCTGGCTTTGATTTCAGGCTCTAGTTCCTAAGTCCAGCTTCCTGCTGATGTAGCCTTGGGAGGCAGTGGAGATGGATCGAGGAATTGGGGTTCTTTCACTCACACAGAAGACCTGGATTGGATGTCTGGTCCGCACCCCAGTCCAGTCTGGTGGTTGGGATATCTAGGGAGAGAACCAGCAGAAGGGAGCTTGCTCTCTGTCTCTCTTTGTCTTTTCCTGTCTCAAATAAATTTAAAAGAAGATGTCCTCATTTCATCTTCCACCTTTTGCCTTACTTGTTGCATGATTTGGACAAGTTACTTAACCTTGTTTGCGTCAGATCCTTCATGTGTAAGAAGGGAATCATAGAAGTTATTCTGAGCTCAAGTCATTGCTACAAGGGTAAACTGAATGAATATATTGCAGAATCACTTAGAACAGTGCCTGGCACCTGTAAAAACTCAATAAATATTAGTTATTATCAGTAGGTATAACAAGACTACTGTAGTATATCATCTTTCTGAACCTTCTAAGCATTCTTGCCATGGTTATGATCATAATTTATGCTTATTTGCTTCTCGATGTTTCTTCCCATAACACAAATCCATAGGCACTTCATGTGTCCCAAAAAACATTTCAGAAACACAGTTCTAAAAACTGTGTAAGTACTATTGAGTGTTAACTGCAATTTGCCCAACCTACAAGCTCTCCCATAAAAAACTGCGATGTTTCCATTTTTTCCCTATTATGAATACACAGCAGTGATTATCTTAGTGAACAGGTTTTTTTCCTTCTGTGTTTAGCATTATTCCTTTACTATAAATTACCAAAAGTGGAATGACTAAGTTATGACCAAATTCATTTCCCAGTGGTTTATACTGATTTATATTGACCTTGAGTTTTTAATGTGAGTTAAAATGTGTATACAATGCCAATTATTATTATTATTATTCTATTTTTACAAAATCTAGTGACAGAACTAAGCCAGTGAAGTTGGTCAACCCTATGAAAAGAGCAGTCAATATGGTTGCAGTCTCTGGGCTGCTCTTGTTAGCTTGGCCTCATGAGTCAAACCAGTGTGCTTGGGGGAAATTTGGCTCCCACAGCCTTGAATGTGGTGAAAAAGAGAAAAGAAAGAAAACCAGCACTTTGAGTAATCTAGTAATTGGGTTCTGCTCTCTGATAGGCTGACATGAGACCACAGTCACGTGAAACAACCATCAGAGGATGGTAACAGCTCAGCAAGAGTAGCTTGGCTCAGCAGGTGTAGAGTTCTGGTTTGGGAAGCAAGCTTCACTTGCCAGGGCCCTGCTGCATTCTTGAACCTGGCTGAAATCTAGCCCCACTGCTGGCCAAATAGTGAGCATTTGTGTGGAGATCGCCTTTGCAGGAAAATCCTCCTGGAGTGAGCACATTCTTTGCGATTATTCCACCCAGAAAAGCTGCTACTTTTGAGTTCACACTAAGGCATTGAGAATGCCACATGGGACCCTGGTCTTCCTTCTGAAATAAGAACCTTGGCTTGAAAGAGAGCAGGAGAGTGCTTAACTTTGGCCTCCCCGGAGTCAAATCCTTGTGGGACCTTCCTACCCCTCCCCTCCGTGTGTGAAATTTGCTTAATGGATTTTAGACAGCTGTGTTTAAAGGGAAGATTGACTGGTCCCCAAAGGCTGGGGATTCCCAGTGTGCATTACTTGAACCACTTCAAAATCTCCCTTCTAAATTGCTATCGCCTCCCAAATAGCTATCTTAATTTAGCTGATCCTGTAGTGCAATGGTTGAGCTACAGATACTGAATGAGAAAACCCTGGATTTGAATCCGGGCTTCACTAATAATACCTGTGTCCTCTCACCTTCCTCCTCATCTGTAGATTGAGGTAATAGAAGCAATCACTTTCGTCCTTGCAGAGTTTCTGTAAGCGTTGAATGAGGTAGTGCGCGTAAAGTGCTCGGCATATCCAGGTATTCCATACCTGTGAGCTCGCATGCTTATCGTGCACTCAAGCCGCCTTTGCCTCCCTGCTCTGTTCGGGGTATATGGTGGGTTTCTTCCTCTTGCGACGGGATTGTTTCTTTCTATCAGTGCTATATGGCCTTGGCGCTGGCATTTGCATGCTTAGTGTTAACAGGAATAGAGGAAAAAGCTCACTTTTGCAATGCACACAGTGGTTGCCACCTTCATTGCTATTCCCTTCCTGTTCCCTCAAGAGGAATTCCAGGCATCTCCTGAGGCAGCTGGCCCAGCCAGCAAGCACAGCACACAGTGCTTTCCCAGGGAGTAAGTCAAAGGATGAAATGTTCCTATCAGCACTCACTCAAGTAAATTGCCTCTCGATATTGACAAGGTGGAAGAAGGGATCCAAAGGTTGCTCTCTGCCAGAGTTCTGGCATCAGTGCTCCCAGGCCTCGAGCAAAAGCAGACAAAAGGAGACAGAGCCTCACCGAGGTTTGGGCAGACTCCTCCCTCCCAGCATCTGTTTAAAGTGAAAATGTTGACATCTGCCAAAGAACGGCTGGTGCTTCCCACTGTGCCTTCCTTGGCTTCTCTGAAAATGGAGGTAGATTAAATGCCAGGCTGGGGCAGGTGTCTCATCTAACCGCAAAGATGCCAGTTAGGATGCCCACAGCCCGCACCGTAGCACTTGAGTTCCAAGTCTGGCTGCAGCTCTCGATTCCAATTTCCTACTAATGCAGACCTTGGGAGGAAGCAGCAATGGCCCCAGTGGGTTAGATCCCTGCAGCCCATGTGAGAGTCCTAGGCTGAGTTCCTGGCTCCAGGCTGGTGAAGCTCTAATCGCTTTGAGCATTTGATGAATGAACCTTGTGCATGGAAACTCTCTACCTCTGCCTCTTGCCTAAATAATAATAATAATAATAATAAACACAAACCATCCTTCCCTTCCAAGAAGGTTCTAGATTCAAGTCTTGTGGTATAGTGGAAGGTCAGAAGCCTAGAATAAGAAGATAAATCCCAATCTTGCTTTCTGCCCTTCCTTAGCCTTGTGAACTTGGGCTAGACCTTTATCTCTAGAAAAAGCTGGACTTAAGCATGGGGCATTGCCCGTGTAGTGACTAGCAAGTATCATTGGCTAACAATTACTGTGTGCATCCAGTCAGCAGTTTGCTGGAAGCACAAGGAATGGAGAAACACATCAAATACTACCACAGGAACAGATGCAGAAAAATCTCAAATATGAGAAGTTTTATGAGAAAAGTCTCGGTTTCGTCAACAAATGACTGGCATCCGGAGAAGAGACTCTACATGTTAGAGATTTAAGAAACTTAACCAAATGTAACATACGGGTATTTTGTTCCAAATCAAACATTTATGAGGTGCTGTGTTTTGGATGTGTTTGCTGCTCCACAGGTTCACGTGGAGGAACCCCGGTCTTCAGTGTGGCAGTGCTGAGGGGTGGGGCCTCGTAGGAGGTGGCAGGGTCACTGGGGGCACTGCCCTTGGAAGAGATTGAGGTAGCTCTTGTGGGACCCTGGTTAGGTCCTGTGAGAGTGCATTGTTCTATTTTTAAAGATCTGTTTATTTATTTGAAAGGCAGAGTGACAGATAGGTAGAGCCAGAGAGAGAGAGAAAGAGACCTTCCATCCACTTGTTCACTTCCCAAATGGCAGCAATGGCCACGGCTGGGCCAGATTGAACCCGGAGCCTGGAATTCCATCTGGATCTCTCACTGGGTGGCAGGGGGCCCACATACTTGCACCATCTTTTGCTGCCTTCCCAGGTACATGAACAGTGAGCTCGATGAGAAGCTACGACTTAAATCAGTGCTCATATAGGATGCTGGCATTGCAGATGGCAGCTTAACCCTCTATGCCACAATGCCAGGCCCCAAGAATGCTGCATTGTTATAAAAGAGCAGGTCTTACCCCTGAAACTTTCAGCTTCCGATCTTGCCATGTGATCTCTCCCTGTGACACACATTGCCACCATGGTACCATCTGCCATGAGGCCCTGACCAGAGACTTGAACAAAGGGGCTGCCTAAACTTGGACTTTCAGTCTCCAAAACTGTGAGTTACGTAAACCTCTTTTCTTTGTATGCTGCCCAACCTCAGGTGTTTTTTTATAGCAATGGAATTGAGCAATGTTTTGATGCTTATTGGTATTAAGAAATTATTATTTATATAGAATATTGGTATTGTATTGCAATGGAGAAAGTCCTTCTTTCTTGGAGATAGGACCTAAAGGATATACAGAAAATACAATACAGATACAATACAATACAGAAATATCAATCGGAAATATACAATCAGAAATTTCTGATACAATACAGAAATAACATGTAGGGAATTTTCTTCAGAATAATCGAGTAGTAGAAAACGAGATAAGGTAATGGGAGATGAAGCAAGATCTGATTTGTGTTGAGAATGATTACAACTGGTCAGTGAATTTATGGGGTTCCATACAGTAATTATGTGTATCTGAAATATTCCATCACAAAAAGTTAAAGAATAGAGAAAGAATGTGGGATTTGGAGTCATAGATCCAACTGACCTCTGAAATAAAGAAATGTTTGCCTCCTGGGATTGCTGTAGGCGCAAGTGCCCAGCACATAGTAAGTGTCTAATCAGTGCTGGCTCTCATTAGAGATGAAACAAGAGGTTTGAACTCACTGTTCTCTGTGGTTCTGTCCAACTTAAAGAGCCTCTCAGTCCAACCTGTTCTATCACCGCTTAGCTTTCCTTATGTTCTTTGCTACTTCATGTTCACCTTTCTGGAAACTTGAACTTCCTCTGATGCTCACCTCCCTTTGCCCTGGGGTATCTGGACACATTACCTGGGCAGCCAGGTGTCAGTCCCATAAGGCGTGTTGGACTGATTCCTAGATTGGCAGGTGCAAGTTTCTGATTTCCTCACCTGCGCACTTACTCGCTGGTTCTTTTTCTAGTAGCTTCCTGTCATCTGAAACAAGAGCTTGAAGCTTCGGGAGGAAGGTAGAAACTTGAGGTGGAGAAGGGTGCATAGGATTCAATTACATCCTCACTGCACATCTCCTCCTTGGTCTCCCACCCCCCGGCTGGGGAGAAGAGTCAGGAACCCAGGTGCCTGTCTCCGCTCTGCTTCTCAACATGGGAGTGGGCAAGGCACTTGGCTTTCCTGTGCCTCAGTTTCTTCCCTTGTAAGATGAGGGCAAGCATAGTCATGTTTTGGTTCATATAGAGCCTGGTTAAGCTTGCAGATTCCGGAACAGGACTCTAGAACAAATTCCAATGCTGGGTTAAAATCCTGGCCCTGCTTCATATCAACAGTGTGAGCTTGGAGTGACCTTGGGCTGCACAGTGACACAGTTTCCTCATTGGTAAGAGGGGAATAGTAATAGTACCTACCGCATAGGATTGCTGTAAGGATTAAAATGCACAGCATCTGATGCCCAGGAGTTACTCAGCCAGTGTTGGTTATTATGAAGGCACTTCAAAAAGTTCATGGAAAAGTGCAATTAAAAGAGGAGTGAGCACTGTCTAGTATCAAGACACAAGTTAAGATGCCCAGCTCCACATTGAAATACTGGGTTCAATTCCTGGCTCTGGCCCTGACTCCAGCTTCCTGTTAATGCAGAACCTAGATGGCAGCAGTGATGGCTCAAGTGATTGGGTTCCTGCCAACCATGTGGGGGACCTGGATGGAGTTCCCGGCTCCTGGCTTTGTTCCTGTCAACCACTATGGGCATTTGGAAAGTGAACAAGCAGATGAAGGTTCTCTGTCTGTGTCTATCTCTCTGCCTCTCAAATAAATAAGCTTTTGGAAAAAAAAAGAGAGAGAAATGTCTTTTGGTGCAAAAAACATAGATTTTTCATAATATGCATTGTCTAAAACATTTTGAAGGGCCCTAGGACCAGCTCTATCGTTGCCCTCCCTGCACAGAGCACTCTGAGAGCTCACTTGCACGCTTGGCACATCACTGCAGCCCTCATTTCAGGTCTGTTTTATTTCCATGCCAACCCTGGCTTCCATCCACCAGGAGGTCTAGCCAGCACGGTGTCCAGTGAATGTGTCATTGACTGGGGTCATGCAAGGAAAACCGCTGCGTTACACCCCTGCTAGGTTCAGCTCTTTCCTACACAGAGCACTTTGGACTATAATCCTACCAAAGATGAACCTGGGGTGGGGTGTATGGGACAGGAGAGCAGAGGAGGAGGGATAAGATAGCATGTCCCATTGAAGTAAGAGACTCCCCACGCCCCAGGAAGACCACAAGGAGAGGTGCAGCTGGGAGCACCCTCGCTTTTCCCCAGATAACCCCACCTTGGCTATGCCCAACTCCTCCTATGGATGCCTTTCAGTGAAGGCTTGTGGTCCAGGGAAGGGGCTCCCAGTTTGAGACCTGGAGCTTTAATGACTCCCCGCCTTGGAGTGGCACTTTAACCTCTCAAAGCTGCTGGCTCTGGTTCATTACTCAGCGTTGGATGCAATCCAAGAAGCATGGACAACAAGGAGGGAACCCAAGAAATGCACAAAGCAGGGATGACGGGAAGTAACAAAGGATCCAAGTCACCAAGGCAACAGCCCTGGGGGGAATGGGTCTTGGTCTGGGCCTGTGGAGGGGTTTGAGGCAGGCCCCCATGGACTGGGGTCATCCAGCCTCCTCCCTCAGGATTGCAGGGGCTGGCTGGTGCTCGCCGGCTGAGTGTTTCCAAGGCATCAACTCTTCTTCCTGACTGAAGACCCCACACGCATTCCTGTACAGGTCTACTTCCCACTGTCCCCACCACGCCTCAGACTATAGAACTGCAGGCAAAGAAACTGGTAAGGACAATCGGCCCTTGTGCTGCTTCCTCTCGGGTGTTGAGAAAGATCTGGAATGGAGTTAGCTTTGTGGGGATTTCCAGGTGCTGGATCCCTAGAGCAAGTTTGAACTGAAGTTGGCTGTTTCCACCTGCTTGGCGAGCGCAGGCCAAGCCACACCTGGTCATGCCAAGTCACGGGGCCAAAGTGTTTGTCACAGCGTCTTGGCAAAGGTGTCAGGCCAGATTTAACAGAAACAAAGGTAAAATGATCAACCACCGCAACACCAGACGCCCAGCTACAGAGAGTGATGTGTTTTTTAGCTTAGGATACACATTCCAAAATGTAGGTAAAGAAAAATCTTTGAGCGAAAGGAGGGTATGAAAAATCTGGGCAGCATCTGGACACGAGGATCTCGGTTCCAAAGGGCGGGCGAGTTGATGAGGCGGGGAGAGGGCGGTGCTGGAGCTCCGTCGTTGGAGGGACTTTTATATCTTCCTTGATCTCTACAGAGACGAAGGATGTGTTGAGATTGAAGGGGACGACTCTCCCAATGCAAAGCATATTGTTTTTAGGTCACAGACAGTATCTAAGGCAGGGGGTCTCACCCTGCCGCCCACTTCCCGCTGTGTCCCCAAGCACCATGACACCTGTGCAGCCTCTGGGTAGCTTTGTTCTCAATGGTGGAGTGAGCATGTGAGGCCAGCCCTTCTGGAGGTGTGGAGGGCACTTGTGGGTCTGAAAACAGATGGTCTGGGTTGACTTTGTGTGCTCCTAAGAAAGACAGGTTGGGGTCATAAGCTCTGGTACCACGGAATGTGATGGGATTTGCAGAGAGGGGCGGCCCAGAGATAACCCAGTCGAAGTGAGATGGCCGGCGTGGGCCTTCTCCAAGCAACACTGCTGTCCTTACGGTAAAAGGTGGGGAGACATCAGGAGGCTGGGGACAGATCTGTCCCTCACAGCCTCAGAGGAAGCCACCGAGGCAGACACCTGGTCTGATTTCTGGCGTCTGCAACTGTGACAACATAAATTCCTGCTATCTGGGCCGCGTGGGTCGTGGTGCTTTGTCATGGCAGCGCTCACAATCCCTGCACCCGACAGTGAGTGAGTCTGTGCCAGCCGCCAGCTCCCACCCCAGGACCTGCCATGCCCACAGCACCGGAGAGCAGAGGGCCCTGACTCTGATTTCAGTTCCTCCTGGGAGGAACCACTGTCAGAAACCCCTCACTGGGGCCTGCCTGCCTGCTCTGCTCTGTTTCTGTTTGAGTCTAGACAGTTCTTCCCCCAGGAAACAGCTGAGAATCCAGGCTTGACTGATGGCAGCCATGTCTGGTTCCAGTTCAGTGAGGGGCCCAGGTTCATGGCACAAACCTATCCCACTGTGGCTTCCATTGCTTGAGCTCTTGGGTTCTCAGTCTCAGCTGAGCCCTATGCAGATTGATGACTACAACCCCAGGGGTCCAAGGCAAGAGGGGGATGGTTTACAAAAACCCACTCCCTACTCCAGTAGTCCAATTCAAAATGCATTAAATCCACTCTCTCGTATTTGTATTGAGTGCACATTTGTACTGATTTGTATTTTCATAAACGTCGATAGGATGAAAAGAATAAGAATGATCTACAAAGGAGAGGAGGGAGTCGAGAAGTCAGATGAAAGGAAAGAGGTGACAAGCAAAACTTTCCAGATATACTGTGATGTAGAATTCTGACTTTTAAATCACGTAAGTGAATTACTCCTTAAAAACAAAATTTTAACTTAAAACATACTATCTATTGAAAAGGGCCCCCAGAGTCCTACTTTTGCAAAAGAAACACACCCTATGTAATTTGTGAAAAGTTATTTTAAATGCTCATGCTACCCTGTGTTTAAAATGGGGACAGCTTGCTTAGCATGAATGCAAGCCTGTAGAACCTGTTGGCCATAGAGCCTTGATAGGCTGCTGGAGGAGCCCTCGGCAGACCTGCATCTTTCAGTCTCGGCTTCCCAGGGAACTGGCTGAGCGGCCTCGCTGCTCCTCTCACCCTGACCCCAGCTGAATTCATGCAGATGTTCTGGGGCTCAAATGTAAAATCACTTGGAAAGTCGCAGTATCTTCCCAGATCTGTGTAGGTGGAGGCCCTTCCCAACAATCCACACAGCCTAAAATGGGACTTGTTACCTGAATCTCAAGGATGCTTGAACCAGTGGCCATGGGCTGGGGTCCCGTGAAGGATGGTGTTGGTCGCCTGGCTTCCTACTCTCCCTCGCAGCCTTTCATCTGGGGGTGGAGGTGACTGAGGCACAACTCCGCTCCTCCAACAAATGAGCTTTAGGAACACAGAAGAACGACTTAAAAATTCACGGATTTTTCAATCCTTTCCCTTCTCTACCTTAAAAATGTACAGAAGGCTGGAAGGGGCAGGAGAGGTGGTAGGAGTTTTGAAAGAGATTTCAAGAATAGAAAAGAAAATTGAGAGAAGCAGCGGCAGAATGCGTCCTGCTATGCTGACATGTTTCCCTTTCGATTTTGGTGGTAGTTTTTTGCTTTTCTTTTTTTTTTCTTTTTTCCCTCTTTTTTTTTTCCTTCCCTAAAAAAATGTCTAGGATTTTGTCTCCTCTGAGCAGAAGCTTGGAAGGAAAACCTGACATCATCTCCAGAACTGTGAGGCTGCTTTGTGCTGCGGTCACTCAAATGCTTCTCTTCAATTCCCTGCAGCCGCCAACCTACCATGTGGCAGGTCTGGAGAGCCAGGGAGGGAGGCCCGGACGAGTGGAGCTGCCGGGGCGGGCGGCTCCCCCGGGGCGAGGGCGAGGGCAGGCGGAGCCCCAGCTCCTCCCAGCCGGCTGAGCGCCTGGCCCCTCCTATTGCCACAGGGGAATAGGAGGAGAGACCTACATTTAAAAAGGCAGGAACCTACCAACTGCAGAGCTCCTAAAATGCAGAGTGAGAATTCCCATGTGTGAGGTCAAACGGAGGCCAAGAATTACCTAATCAGCTCTGAAAACCCCCTCCATAGGGGGTCAGGTCAGGCTGGTAACACCCCAAACCATTAACTAGAGCTACCACCTACCTCCACCAACCTAGCCTCAAGGCTGTTTAATTTTCTTGGTTTTTTTTGGTGTTTTGCCGGAGACAGTTTTTCTGGTGGCATTTCTGTGACTTCCTGTTTGTGACTGAGCCTTCCTTAGCCTACTTCCTTTTTTGGGGGTTAGATGGCCCTGACTACCATTTCCACCCAGATGCATGGAAAGGGTGTGTGCGTGTGCTGATGGAAACAGTTCGTGTTCTTTTTTATGTTATAAAACACCTTCCTGATACATTCCCGTTCTCTCTTGCTTCCCACAACACCAGGGTGTGCGCGATACCATTATGTCTAAGTTACAGAAAAGGAATAGAGCAAAGCCTGCCTCTGAATCCCTGATTCTGACTTATTCTGTAAGGGAGACTTAAATTGAGCTTATTTGGCAAAGCTCTGTTCCGGGAGAATTTATGTATTGAGTGTTTATTACAGGCTGATCCCGAAGAGTAAAGTCTGAGTTGGCTTGGTCCCTTTGCCAGAGTAGTGGAGGAATTCTTAAGGATGTGTTATTTCGTTTTGAGAGGGAGCTTCAGCAGTCTTTCAACATGGCTGTCCTAGGCCCATGCTGGGGTGTCCTCTGTCCTAGCCCCGGGGGTGCACTTCCAGCATCAGGCAGTAGGAGGAGCATGTGTGCAAGAGGAGGAGAGATCCGGCAGTGCAGGCAGGAAATGCCTGAGACCCACCATGTGTCCTTAGCAGGCCGGGGTTGGAAAAACTATTTTTTTTCCCCCTCTGCCTGAATGCTTAGAACCTATGGCTCCAGGCGTCTCTGCCAACACTTGCACTCACTGACTTGCAGGGTGGGAAAAAACCAGCCTCTGAGAGTTGTAGTCAAAGATTACATATGTCCACTGGATCAGAGGCAGGAAAAGCCTGCACACGCCTGCAGGGGGAGGATGTTGGCGGGGAGAGGGCCATCCGGGGTCTGCATGTCACATGACCCCTGCCCAGAACAGAATTGTGTGCAGGCCACAGCGAGAGCTGGAATGTGAGCTGCACACAGAGGGAGACGTGTGTCTGATTGTGCACTGTATTTCTGGCTTCTCCAACAGTGCAGGTGGCTGGCTTGGCTCTCCAGGGCCTTTTACATGGGCCTCACATTGCAAGAGCCCACTAACCTCTGCTGCACTCTGACAAGGGCCTTGAAGTTGGGTAGAAAAGAAACATCCTTTGGCATTGTGTGACTCCACACCCAGCGGGACCCCAGGCAGAGGTGTGTGCAGTTCACCCTGGAATAGCTTGGAGTGCCAGTTGGTCACCTTCACTCCAGGCTGGGGCTTTCTCTCACTTCTCCTTTCTAGGATACAAGTTTAGTTCCTTACACATTTTTTATTTATCTTTTGGTGAGCTTCTATCCACTTTCTCACTCCTTAAATGCCTGCAACATCAAGGACTGGGCCAGGCTGAAGCCAGGAGCCAGGAACTCAATCCGGGTCTCCCCATGGGTGACCAGGGAGCCAGCACTGGAGCCATCACTTGCTGCCTCCCAGGGTGCACATTAGGAAGCTGGAGTCAGAAGCAGGGCTGGGATTTGAACCTAGCACACTGACATGGGGTATGGGTATCCCAAGTGGTTTCTTAACTCTGTATCAGATGCCTGCCCCAAACTGGAGTTTCTGAACCTGGGGAAGAAAAGTTGCAAACCTGCAGCAGCAGATCGCCTCTGAGGGCTGGCTGACTGGCAGGCAACAATTTCCTTCCCAGGAAAAGAGAAGCAGAAGTCAGCAGTCACCTATCTTCTGGGTTCTTAGATATAAGGCAGCAGACTTTCTGATTATGGTTGTTTACAGAAAATCCTGGTCTCGGTTCCAAATACCCATGAGACTTGTATTCTGACACACTGTCGCTCCCCCTCTTCGTGGAGGAGCAACACTGAACCCTGCGCTGTTCTTTCGTCTGCTCGGCCCTCCCCGGGTTTGCTGCTGGTTCTTCCCGGGTTGGCTACTATCCCTTCCACCTCCGTGGAAGGGCAGTTCCCCCTGGCCGCATTCCCCACTTCCGCAGGGGAGCGGCACACCGCCGGCCGGTTCTCTCGGGGGCTGCACGGGTTCCCTTAGATGTTCCCCATAGATGTTCCCGGTGCATGCCGTCTCTCTCCTCCTTTATAGTCCTCCTCCGCCAATCCCAACTCGGCTGCCCACACGCCGAGTACGCTGCTCTCCAATCAGGAGCAAGTCCTACAGTTAATTGGTTGAACTGGAGGCAGCTGTGCGGAAGCTGTTTACTTCTCTCCCAGCGCCATATTGTGGGAGAGCAGATGCATAGAATAAGTCTTAATTCCAGTAACAGTCTAGTCCGGTTGCTCCCCACAACACACCTGCTCCCGTGTCTGTGTGTGTGCATGGGTTTTGTTTTTGAGGGTTTTTTTTGAGGGGTGGGGTGGGGGGAGTAGTTAAAATGTTGACTTCCTAAGGTATTTTTCTAGACCAGAAGAACCCATTAACCAAAGTCAAAGTTTCCTGTAGGAAGTGGGCTTTTAGAATAGCAACTAGGACCTCTGATCCACATCAGAGCATGTAAGTTCAGTTCCCGCCTCCTGCTCCAGACTCCAGCTTCCTGCTAGTGCAAACACGGCAGGCAGGGGTGGTGGCTCAAGTTACTGTGTTCTTGTCACCCACGTGAGACACCTGGATTTTTTTTTTTAAGATTTATTTTATTTTATTTGAAAGAGTTACAGAGAGAGGCAGAGGCAGAGACAGAGAGAGAGGTCTTCCATCTGATGGTTCACTCCCTAGTTGGCTGCGATGGCCGGAGCTGCGCCAATCCAAGCTTCTTCCAGGTCTCCCACATTGGTGCAGGGGCCCAAGGACTTGGGCCATCTTCTACTGCTATCCCAAGGCCATAGCAGAGAGCTGGATCAGAAGAGGAGCAGCCAGGACTAGAACCGGCACCCATATGGGATGCCGGCACTTCAGGCCAGGGCTTTAACCCGCTGCACCACAGTGCTGGCCCCAAGACACCTGGATTTTGTTCCCAGCTCCTGGCCCTGACCATCATGCACATGTAAGTTAAAAAAGTAATAATTCAAGGAGCCAACATGGAAATGGACAAATAACCCATTAAGAGCAGATGGCATTAATCTTTGCATCTCAGTCCTCACGGGATTTCCCCCAAGGTAAAGGGAACCTATACAACATTTGTGTTTATCATCATAGAGATACCTATGTATGCCCAATATAAAGTGATATCAATATGCTGAGTTGGTGGGCCGGCGCCGTGGCTCACTTGGTTAACCCTCTGCCTGTGGTGCTGGCATCCCATATGGGTGCCGGGTTCTAGTCCTGGTTGCTCCTTTTCCAGTCCAGCTCTCTGCTGTGGCCTGGGAGGACAGTGGAGGATGACCCAAGTGCTTGGGCCCTGCACCCCACGTGGGAGACCAGGAGGAAGCACCTGGCTCCTGGCTTCAGATTGGCACAGCGCCGGCCGTGGTGGACATTTGGGGGGTGAACCAACGGAAAGAAGACCTTTCTCTCTGTCTTTCTCTCTCACTGTCTATAACTCTACCTGTCAAATAAAAAAAATAAAAAAGACCTTTCTCTCTGTCTCTCTCTCTCACTGTCTATAACTCTACCTGTCAAATAAAAAAAAAAAGTTGGTATAAGGAATTTATATGATCTTCTGCATGTTTCTTACTTTCACAGCCCAAGACCCCATCAGAAAGTTTGCTTTGCCTTTGCAACCACTCTGATTTGAGTAATTAATTTGTTGATTTATCATTGCTTTTGTATTCCTATGTGCTAAACCTGAGAGAATGATCAGGGGCCACCCTCAAACAGCTCAGCTTGAGGAGGGATTCCTCACGCTGCACTCTGTGAGTGTTCACGTATGCAAGTCCCAGGAAGAAGGGCTTGAGAGGGAGGGAGAAGGCTTCACTCTACCTGGATGAGGTGGTAGAAGCAGCTGCAGCAGTCCAGGCAGGAGTCGGTCCTAGCCGTGTGCCTCTGGACAAGATTCCAAATCCATGTGTTTCATCATCTATATAAATGGGAAGAACTGCGGCACTTATGTCCTGGGATTTCTTCTGTGAGAATTTGATTGTAAGCACTCAGCGTGGAGGTGGCGGGGGCGGGGGTGGGGGTGGGGGCGGGGGCAGAGGTGAGGTGGTAGAGAGGCTTTACTGAGAGGACACAGCAGGTAAGGAAGGAAATGGGGACGAGGGAAGAGTGTGCCAGGTGGGTCCCAGTCTTGTTTCAGCAAGTCCTGCAGGTGATTCTGATATACACTGGAGTTCCAGACCCCCTGAGGCATGCTGAGCTTGGGTTGTAAGTCGGGTGCTATGGTTTGGATGGTTTGAGTTTGTCCCTCAGAAGTTCAAGTACTAGCAGCTTGGTCTCCAGTGTAAAGGTGGTGGGTTGGTAAAAGCTTTAAGAGGCGGAGTCTCTAAGGATGTGATTGGGTCATGGGGACTCCGCCCCTGGAGAGATTAACTGTCGTGCCAGGGTGAGCAAGATCTCCTGGGCCTGGATTATTTCCCAGTAGAGCAGGTTGTTACAAGAGGCCACCTCAAGGCTGACCCCTTCTGCACATGCCCAGTTCCTGTCCCACTTTTCTGTCCTGTGTGGTGTAGCCAGTGCCAGGCTGTTGGGACCCTCCAGCCACCAGAATTGCAAGACAGACAAACGCCTTACTTTATACATCACCCAGCCTCAGCTGTGTTGTTATGGCCACACAAAACAGACATAAGGGCATCAGGGATCACACACTTGGATTGGCATTTGTGCCTGTCTCCAGGGCAGAGGGGTGGGAGGGAGAAAGGAAGATTAAGAGTTACTGGGTCCAGGTGAGAGAGGGTGGGGGGCTTCAGCTCAAACCTTGGTGGTAGGAATATGAAGGGCAAAAGTGTGTGATGTCGCAGAGTGGGGAGACCAAGGTAGGGGGCGGGGGCCACCTGGAAGACATGACAGAGGTAGAACTGCAGAGTCTTCCCAATTAGACTGGGGGGTGGGTACAGGAAGAGACATGAGGGAGCCCAGAGATAGTGAACACAGGGCTTTTCAGGCAGTGACTAGTGCCTCTGCGGTCTGCTGGGACAGTTCATCTGGCCCCTCCCTTGGCCTCCTTCGGGTCACCAAGGTGACTGACAGCACAGCCCGGCATTGGCATCCACGCAGGAGGTCTGGTTCCCCTCAGGAATGCACTGCTCCCCAGGGCGCCCTGGGCTCAGGAACCACACCCTCCACCTCCCCTGGTCCCCCCAGCCCAGGGAGTCATTCCACCCCTCCGGCTGCTGCCACATCGGCTGCTGAGTCACTCTCCCAGAACAGCTGGTGGCCAATGTACTTTTCTCTCCACGGTCTGGGAGCACTTCCAGGACGGGCCCCATCCCCCCAAGAAAACATTCTGACCTACCCTTCAGCGCAAGCTCTCCTAGTCCAGCGGCCACCCACTTCTGCCGCAGCCGGGGGCCCTGCTCTGTCTCTGACTTCATTATTCCCTTGCTGTTGCCACATCTAAAGGAGGAATTCTGTAAGAGGGAAGTGTTGGTGGCTCCCCTGCAGCAGTGTTTCTCCAAGTGTCATCTGTGACCCACCTCTGGCCTCCAAGTCCCCTGCTGCTTTGGGGCTGGGTTTAGGGCTAGAGAGCAGGAACCCACAGTTTTAGTGAGCATCTCCAAGTGACTCTTGAATGACCTGCTGAACAGCAGCAGTGATGGCACTAGAATTGCCTTTTGTGATGTTCCTGGACCCATTCTGTGGCTGATGTGGCTTCCCCAGTGCCATGGGCCTTCCTGGCTGCCGTGGTTGAAGTCAGGGCGTCCCTTTCCTAAGTCCACCAGCTCAGTTCTTGAGGCGTTGCGGGGTGGAGGGAGAGGAGTGAGGGGAGAATGCAAATTAAGTGCCTATGTGTAAAAGGAGCCAGATACACCTGTCTAAAAAGACAAATCCAGAGATGGGTGATTGGCACTTGGGATCCTGCATCCCATTTCAGAGTTTCTGGATCAAGTCCCAGCTCCTCTACTTCCTGTACAGCTTCCTGCTAACACATACCCTGGGAGGCAGAAGGTCCTGGCTCAGGTACTTGGATCCCTGCCAGCTACATGGGAGACCTGGGTTGAGGTGCAGGCTCCTGGCTTTGGCCTGGCCCAGCCCCAGCTGCTGTGAGCACTGGGGAAGTGAACCAGCAGATGAAAGGCCTCTCTCTCTCTCTCTCTCTCTCTCTCTGTCCATCTCAGTGCCTGTCTACCTGCCTTTCCAATGCACTGAAGAGGGAATATAGCTCAGAGGTGGAACATTTGACCACAAAGTAAATGAAATGAAAATAAATTTTTAAAAATTTAAATCCAGTGCATTTTCAGACCCAATAGAGTTGGGTCACCATCACAGTACTTCTCTTTCAAAAGACAAACTACGTGTGCTCCCAGATTCCAAGGAGTGGTTTTGACTCACCACCCATAAACTATTTTGCTGATTATTTTTCTTGGTTGCAGTGATGGATTTCTCCGAAGTCAGGTCCTCTCTCACCTTTTCCCTTATGTCCAGTAACTGGCCAAGGTCAGCAAAGGGATCCGTGCTGGAGGAGCCGAGTGCGGTGCTGTGCAGAGCTGAGTGTTGCTCCTACAGGAAGGCGCCCTCATCAGCATGCTTTGAATTGTAAGGAACCTAGGAGAGCAATGGACACGTAGATTCGAAAAGAATTCCGAGGCATGAATTCATTCGAGGGTTCTGGATACTTGGGTTTGGTTTACTTGTTCCACAAGTATTTGCTGAGGCCAGAACCCAGCCCGGAGTTAAGCACTGATGGGATATGGAGATGGAAAAGACATGATCCACACCCTTGCTGAACACATGGCTTGGCCAGCAAGATGAGACACGCGCGTCATTGTCCAGTGCCATGCAGGGCATTTACGGAGTGATTGGGCATCAAGGGCTCATCCCGTTAGAGCAGAGGGAAAGAGAGCACCCACCCAGGGCTGGCTGGCTAGGGGGACCTAATGCTGTCCTGAAATTTTGCAAAAATGGGGGGGAGCGGGAGGGAGAAGAGTCGCAGAGCTCCAGGCAGAGACTGTCTAAGCAAAATGCCCAGCACCAAGCAAAGAAACTGTCCCTATTGCGCACAGTCGGCAAGCAGCCTGGAAGAAGCCTGAGCTCGGGCTGGGAATGCTGAGAGATGAAGTTCGGTGTCTCCAACACACAGAATGTGGCAGGCACCGCGTTCCCCACCCACTCGACATTTTCTAGTTTGTGTGTTGCAACAACACCGAGGGGACAGCACTAGCCCTTGCTGCATTTCCCACGAGGAAGCTGCAGCACACGGCGGTTTGGTTATTAGTTCAAAGCCGCACAGCTAAGTAGACAGAAGAGCCAGGAAGCAAAGCTGTGAGTTTCTTGGGGACTCCCTTTATCCTTCCTCCCCCTTTTCAGATCATGTGGCTCCTTGCAGGAGAGGCTGGCGGCTCCCTCGAACGCATGTGGTCCCTGCCTCTGCCTGGGCAAGGCTCTGTTTTCTTGTCCCATTCATATGATGCTGGGAGTGGCACCAAGGCCAGGAAGGCATGGCCAGTAGTCCATCTCTGGCTGTCTTGATCCTTCTGTATGTTTGTATTTTTGAGATCCTTGATATGTATTTCCAAAAAGAAAAAGACAATAAGCTCTGACCTATATCATGCTAAACACTCAGCATATTGCACAGCCCTAGTCAGGTCTATCGTCAGCAGTGAGGAATAGAAAATGCCTTCAAAATGCTTTTTTTTTTAAAAAAAAAAAAAAGGTCAGAAGTTCATTCCTCTCTCTTGCAATAAATCCAGAAGTGGGCAATTTAAGGACAGTGTGATGGCTCCATAAAACTTCACAGGGCTCCAGACTTTATTCTTCTTGCTTCTCTACCGCCTTTAGTGTTCTGCCTCCTGGATCAGGAGGGCTGTGTGAGCTCCAGCCATCACTCTCACACTCTAACCAGTAGCAAAGAAAGCAAGCAAGAAAGCATTGCTTTCGCAATGTAAGAATCTTCCCTAAAACTCATGACTGGTGCATAGGGAGATTACTGATGCCATAAACAGGAGTGTCAATTTGTAAAGTCAACAACAGGAGTCACTGTGCACTTACTCCTCATGTAGGATCTCTGTCCTTAATGTGCTGTACACTGAGGCTTAATGCTATAACGAGTACTCAAACAGTATATTTCACATTGTGTTTCTATGGGGGTGCAAACGATTGAAATCTTTACTTAATGTACACTAAACTGATCTTCTGTAAAAAAAAAAAAAAAGAAATTATCAATTCCCAACTTGACTCTCACTGGGATTAAACATGACAATAGGTCTGATCTGATTTCATCATCATTTAAAAAAAATCATCTATTGTTTTTCACTTTATGTTTCTGTGTGGGAGCAAACTGTTGAAATCCTTACTTAATGTATACTAAGCTGATCTTCTGTATATTAAGATAATCGAAAATGAATCTTGATGTGAATGGAAGGGGAGAGGGAGTGGGAAAGGGGAGGGTTGTGGGTGGGAGGGACGGTATGGGGGGGGAAGCCATTGTAACCCATGAGTCGTACTTTGGAAATTTATATTCATTAAATAAAAGATTAAAAAAAAAAAAAGAATCTTCCCTAGAAGTAGGTCAGAGTATGTCCATGAGTTTCATCGGCCAGAAGCTAGTTCAATAGAAAATTTGAGCCGGCGCCGCGGCTCGCTAGGCTAATCCTCCACCTTGCGGCGCCGGCACACCGGGTTCTAGTCCCGGTCGGGGCACCGGATTCTGTCCCGGTTGCCCCTCTTCCAGGCCAGCTCTCTGCTGTGGCCAGGGAGTACAGTGGAGGATGGCCCAAGTGCTTGGGCCCTGCACCCCATGGGAGACCAGGAGAAGCACCTGGCTCCTGCCATCGGATCAGCGCGCGGTGCGCCGGCCGCGGCGGCCATTGTAGGGTGAACCATCGGCAAAGGAAGACCTTTCTCTCAGTCTCTTTCTCTCACTGTCCACTCTGCCTGTCAAAAAATAAAATAAAAAAAAAATAGAAAATTAGCTGCAGGGATGCTTGGAAGTGTCGCTTTATTTCAGGCTGCCACATGCCCAGGAAAAAATGTATTACCAAAAAAAAAAAGTGGGAGTAGATATTTAGGTAGGCATGTAGCAGTTTCTGTCACAAATCTATTGGCTTGTTTAATCTTTCTTGTCAAATGATCCTGTGAGTTAGATACAGTTATCCTCCTTTATAGGCAGAGATTTGATGCTCACGGAGGTTTGCTGGGCTTGGGTCACACAGGCTGCTAAGGAAGGAGCTGGGACCGAACACTGATCCACAGGGAGTGCAAACATCGCTTGGAGTGTGACTGGTCTCTGTCTTTCCTGCCCAAGATGAACCTTTCCACTTTCATTCAGGCTAAGAAAGAGTTAACGTTTTTCACAGCGACTGTGGCTAGGAAACCAGGCAGTAAAAGAAACCACAAGGGAATGAAATGGCTGGGCACAGGAGCCTAGATTGAATGTCCCGAGATGACCAACACCCTGCCCAGGACTGGGCTGGAGCACTCAGAGGACCCAAAGGGTTCACAGGCTCCGGTCTCCCCCAGCTCCACTCCATTCCCCGGGGCACACGTTTCCACCAGCCTCACTTGTCTGGTGTTTGCCCTTGATTGTGGCTGGTATCTGAGCGTCTTCTCACTGCTGTGTCCTGTGGGTCCTTGGTTCTGGCTCCCTGAATGCTGCAGCCTCTGCTCTGTATGGACCCCAGTGGGGGCCGAGGGCCTCACCACCCACCCTGGGGCCAGGCCGGGGAAAACTCTGGCTGGAAGCCGATGAACATAGCAGAGGTGAGCTGCACGGCACAGCCTTGTGAATGGTGGAGACTCTCAAGGTGCCCAGGGCCTCTTTCCTCAGGTGCTTGGTGCAGCTGACTCAGGTGCTGCCTCTGCATCCTAGAAAGGGCGGGCTGGCTCCAGGTAGCAGCAACGCCCTCTGAAGCAGGCTGCCTCTCTCGGAGCCTGATGCACTCGTGTTGCCAAGGGATGCTTCTCAGTGTTTCCCTCTCCTCCTTCCTTTTTCATTTCTTTCCTCTCCTCTCCCACTCCCTCCCCCATTCCATTCTCCTGCCCCGTCTCTCCTGCTCTTCTGCGCTAGGTGAGCATTTGCAAAAGAGAGCAGACGTGGCGCCAGCGCACAGTCTGGACTGGGGTCCCCTGGGCAGCAGGAGCCCTTCACCTGGTGGGAGAAAAGAGAACATGGTCAGGGAAGGCTGCCAGAGGCCACCACAGGTGGATCTGATGGAGACATCTGAACGCAGGCTGCTGCATCTTCTGCCTCCTCCCGCCGATAGCAGGTATTCTTCCTGTGCCATCGAGTCATTTCCCTTCTGCCTGCAGGCTGTAAAGCCATCTCAGGCAGCTAGTGCGCCCTGGTTCTCTCCAGCCCGCCTCCCTCCATAGTTGCTGTATGACTCGTGATTGGCTGGACCAGAGAAGTGAGTGATTTAGGATCTCAGGCAGCTCTTTTCTTCTTTGTAAAAGGCTTAGATTTTGTGGGGAGGAAATGTTCCGGAGTGAACTGAGTTCTTGCCCATCCCCACTCAGGCCTTTCAGACTGGGGAAGTGTCGGCTGGGTGCTGTGCACCTGCCAGGCCCAGCCCCACCTGGCCTTAAGTGTGGAACAAGGAAGCACTGCTGCCTTCCAACTCCTCCCCCTTCTCCTGTGTGCACAGCCGTTACCCAGATTGGGTGTCTGTCTGTCTGTGTACTCAAGAGAATAGGTGCTTTGTTCTCTTCTTGCTGGAACAACTGTTACCCACATCGTGAAGGCCCAGGTCACTCCTGTGGGGCCTTGTTCATTTTCAGGATTGACATCAGAATTGTGAATGTAGCATTCAGAAGGGATGTCACCGATTGTCTAAGAGGAGGTAGCATATTTTTTTTCAGTGAAGTGTGCCTTAAACAAAACTAGTGTCTGTTTACGGCTGGAAAGATCCACAAGTAGGGATGGGCGTTGTGGCACAGTGGGTTAAGACACCGCCTGAGATGCTGGCATTCTCTATGAGAGCTGGTTCGAGTCCAGGCTACTCCACTTCTGAACCAGCTCCCTGCTAATGTGTCTGGGAAAGCAGTAGAAGATAACCCAGGTGCTTGGGCCCCTGCCATCTCCATGGGGGACCCAAATGGAGTTCTTGGCTACAGGCTTCCACAGCCTGTAGCTATCATTTGGGGAGTGGGCTTGCAGATGGAAGATCTCTTCCTTTCTTTCTCTATTCTCTCTCTCTCTCTCTTTGTGTGTGTGTGTGTGTTAACTCTGCCTTTCAAATAAACAGATCTTTAAAAAAAACCCACCAGTGTGTTACACACCTACCAAATTTGGCTTTTATTTGGGGAGATATCTTCCTCCATCCTATGGTAGAATCTCTAAGAAGGTTTGCTAGAGTGGTAGAAGAATGAAACCATGCAGATTGGCTTTTGCTATCACCCAGGTGAGCTTACTTCTGTTGTTACTGTAATGAAATACCCAAGGCAGGCTGGCTTCATGGAGAAAAGAGCTTAGTGCAACTCATGGTTCTGGAGGCCAAGGGCATGGCGCCAGCATCTGCTAAGCTCTGAGGATGCTCTCACGATGAATGGCATCCCAGAAGCAAATGTTGGGGAGAGAGCCCATCTCAAAATAGCAAACCACTCCCAAGGGAAGCTCCCAGTGATCCGATGCCTTCCCTAGGCCTCGCCTCTAGAAGTTCCCCACAACCTGCCCATCTGTCCACACTGGGGACAAAACTCCCAACACGTGCCATGGGGGACAAGTCACATCCAATCCGCTTCTCACTGTAAAATCGTGGCTTACAAAGATGTCTCCATCTGTGACTTACAGGGGAACTCTGACCACCACAGGGAGCTTCCTGTGAGATCAGTAGACGTTCGTTACTCCAGTGATCAACACAATGTTCTTAAGCACTTTTTTTTTCATTCAACAGATTTTTAAAATTTTTTTAAAATTGTTTGACAGGCAGAGTTAGACAGTGTGAGAGAGAGACAGAGAGAGAGTTATAGACAGTGAGAAAGAGACAGAAAGGTCTTCCTTCCATCGGTTCACTCCCCTAATGGCTGCTACGGCCGGCGCTGTGCCGATCCGAAGCCAGGAGCCAGGTGCTTCCTCCCAGTCTCCCATGTGGGTGCAGGGCCCAAGGACTTGGGCCATCCTCCACTGCCTTCCCGGGCCACAGCAGAGAGCTGGACTGGAAGAGGAGCAACTGGGACTAGTACCCGTGCCCCAACTGGGACTAGAACCCGGGGTGTTGGCGCCACAGGTGGAGGATTAACCAAGTGAGCCACGGTGCCGGCCTCATTCAACAGATTATTAAGCATATATTGTATAAGCAGATTTATGACATGCCCTGCTAGGAGTGATAAAGTGTACAAGGTCCTAGAAGCTAGCAATCTGGTGACACTAACGAGCACCGAGCCCTGAGCAGGCCAGATGTACCTTGCACTTCAGCTGCCCTCACAACAGCTGGAAGCCCAGGAAACAGAAGTCCAGAGTCGAAGAGCTGGCAGATGACAAGAGCTAGAATTCAGATTCAGCTCCCTCTGCTTCTCTCGATACAGCCAGGGGTATGTGCCAGTCAGGGTACAAGCAGGAGATAGAAGCCGGACGCCTTATTTTAAGCTGTTCACCAGGTGACTGTAGGGTATCCAGTGAGTGTTTGTGTTACATGGAGGTAGCACCTGCTGGACACAGCTACCAGTCCGGCAGCTAAGAAGACCAGTGCTTAAAAGTCAGGAGTTTAGAGGATGGCCCTGTGGTTCAGGAACTTGGGCCTTTAAAAGCTGCTTGCTGGCCGGCGCCGCGGCTCACTAGGCTAATCCTCCGCCTTGCGGCGCCGGCACACCGGGTTCTAGTCCCGGTCGGGGCGCCGGATTCTGTCCCAGTTGCCCCTCTTCCAGGCCAGCTCTCTGCTGTGGCCCGGGAGTGCAGTGGAGGATGGCCCAGGTGCTTGGGCCCTGCACCCCATGGGAGACCAGGAAAAGCACCTGGCTCCTGGCTCCTGCCATCGGATCAGCGCGGTGCGCAGGCCGCGGCGGCCATTGGAGGGTGAACCAACGGCAAAGGAAGACCTTTCTCTCTGTCTCTCTCTCTCACTGTCCACTCTGCCTGTCAAAAAAAAAAAAAAAAAAAAAAGCTGCTTGCTGTGTCTCTGAGCTCAGAGTCCGAGGCGCAGTGTCTGGGAGGGTGGTGCAGTGGAGCTGGTTCTGGAAGTGTCTGGGAACGCTGCAAACCGCATTCAGTGCTGCTGTGGGAGGGAGCTGCCAGCGCCAGGGTCGGGGTGTGGTGCAGCAGTGACACAGGAACAGGAAGCAGACGGGGAGGAGCCAGTCTCTGTATCCTCCTTCAGCCTCCCAGCCCACCGCTAGCCCTGCTGTCGGCAGAGCCTGGCACGTGCCAGCTGGAAAGCAGAACATGGCTTGCAGGGGCCCAGAGTAAGCGTCATAAAACAGAGAGGCGAGGGGTGGACTTGAAACCGAAGGATGTTCCGTAATAACTGGCCTGGAAGGGAAGGCATGGGCGCAGGGAAGCCTGACTGTGGGTGACCCGTGCTCACGTCTCGGTTGACAACACAGATTGCACATCCTATGGCACGGAGGAGCCGCTTCGTGGTTATGGTCAGACCCTCCCTGCAGGGCTGGGAAGGGTGTGGCCCCTTCGTGCCTCCATCCCTGAAGCCTTTCTGGCGATAGAAACAAAGTGGAACTCCTCTGCTCTAAGCTGTACCCATGTCCTCTGTCTTCTGCTGCTGGAATTTTGAGGCCCAGTGCTAAGCCTTGGGGGCTGTTCTGCTCCTGACTCAGCCTCAGAAGTGTGGGGAGCCGAGCGGGTGTGGCTCTTGAGTGACAGCAGGATACGGCAGTCCTCACGGGGTTCAGGTCTGTCCAGGATGCAGCCGTGTTCAAGAAGCCCCTCTTCGGTGTCAGGCTTCCTACTGCGTGGTGGTTGCTCCTGCTACAACCCCGCACCATCTTTTGCTCCCTGGTTCCTGCTGCTCCCTGCGTCTCACTATTATCGCCCTTGGAACGTGTGTGTTTGCCTGAAGTCATAGACGCAAACACGTCCATCATCACAGCGCATGCTCAGAGGCCTGGGACAGAGGAGCGTGGAGAGTCTGGGCCCTACAGGGCCCAGGTCCCACTACGGGTGACGCAGGGGTTCCCAGGAGGACGGTGCACCAGCTCAGCCCCAGCTCTGGAAGGGGGCTTAGCGGCTCCCTCCCCCTACAGGTGCAGAAACAGAATCAGAGGCGCAGCGCCACCACCTTCCCCAAACTCCGCAGCTAGGTACTCAGTCCAGAGCGTGTGGCCCGCGCCCCGTGGCTCCCTGCTCCCCTTTCTTGAATGTTTTTCAGTTGATTATGACAAGGTCTTCCAAAAGTTTATGAACCACATGCATTATCTTTTACTCCATTTTCCGTGACATTTTTGCAATCCCCTCATGCAAACATTTCAGTAAAATGTCCTCAAGGCAAGGCAACACCTCGTTCACATTGTCAGTTCTGAGTTAAGAATTTTCTTCTAAAAAACATTTTGGGCATTCTAGATTCATTTTGAGCATTCTAGATTCATTTCCCCTTAAAGGTTATATTTAGTGCATCATGACACAATATGGCATAAGATGACACTGTATTGTATAATATAGTGTTGTTGTAAATATGGATAGTGCACAAATACATAGATATGTATTAATAAAAGAAATGAACATGGGGTCAGTGCTGTGGTGCAGCGGGTTAACGCTCTTGCCTGAGGCATTGGCATCCCATATGGGCTCAGGTTAGAGACCAGGCTGCTCCACTTCCGATCCAGCTTTCTGCTGTGGCCTGGGAAAGCAGTAGAGGATGGCCCAAGCACTTGGGCCCTGCACCCACGTGGGAGACCCGGAAGAAGCTCCTAGCTTCTGATCAGTGCAGCTCCAGTCTTTGCAGCCATCTGGGGAGTGGACCAGCAAATGGAATACATCTCTCTCTCTCTGCCTCTGCCTCTCTGTAATTTTTCCTTTCAAATAAATAATTAATCTTAAAAAAAAAGAAATAAACATGTATAAGCTAAAGACCTCAGAACTAGACTTTCCTAGTTAATATGCCTTTTTTTAAAAAAAATTTGTTTTTATTTATTTGAAAGACAGAGTTACAGAAAGAGGAAGAGAGGGAGAGAGAGAGAGAGAGAGAAATCTTCCACCTGCTGATCTACTCCCCAGGTGGCAGCAATGGCTGGGGCTGGGCCAGGCTAGGAGCCAGGGGCTTCATCCAGGTATTCCACCCAGGTGCAAGGGCCCAAGCCCTTGGGCCATCCTCCGCCACTTTCCCAGGTGCATTAGCAGGGAGCTGGATCAGAAGTGGAGCAGCTGGGACTTGAACAGGTGCCCATATGGGATGCCGGTGCTGCAGGCTGTAGCTTAACCCATTATGCAACAATACTGCCCCCCATACCCCTCCCAACCAGTTAATATTTTAACTGCACAGTAGCATTAGACATATAGTGGTTTATCAGAGGATTTTCTTTAAGGATTCAACATAGATCAGCCATGAACTGGTACTTGGGGGCAGCTCTATCAATAGCCAAGGGTTGTTTCATTCCTTTTGAGTCAATAATCCTCATAGCCACATGGCATCTGGCATTGAGACAAGCAGGAGCGATGGGCGGAGAGGAGGGCAAGGTCATCGGAAGTTTCTCAAGGCCCTGAGAACAGCTGCTCGGTGTCCCCCCTTGCTGCTCAGGCCCCTCCCCCTGCTCGCCTGGCCAGACTTAACTCTTGCATTGACCTTGCATGGCCAGCATCGACTGTTCTGTGCACATCAATCCACAGATAGTTCCTGGGAAAGCTGTGGAAAGGCCCAGCTGAATTGGGCAATTTCTTCTTGTTCCCATTTCCACCCTCCCTGCATGTGCATGGCTGTGGGACGGCGAACACGGTGGGCTTCCTGAATAGGATAGAATCCCAGCTTCCCAAATATATTTGAAATTGAATAGGGGTGTGTGTACACAGAACAGTCTGTAAGGCAAGAGAATGACATTTTAGTCTAGCATTCATTTTCAAATTCTCCTTGGGAGAGAATGAGATAATAAACAAGGCTAGCACAAATAAGGTAAAAGAAAGGTCAAGATGACAACTGAGAAAAATAAACCAAGTTTCTCACTCAGCCCCTGGTGCTTTTTCCTTTCCATTGCACACTTGAGCGTGTTGTGTCCACAAAGACAAAAATATAACAGCAGAAGAAAAAAAGAAATTAGCCAAAATTTTGTTATAGTTTTGGTGTTTCTCCTCCTGTGTCATACGGAAATTACCGTTCTGTGTGGGCTTTTCCCACAAAAGCTAGTTATAACTATCTGATTTGAAAGCCTATGTCTTATTCTCTTGCATGGAAGCTTCACTTTTCTTCCTTGTTCCCAATGTCACCCTTCCTTTCTCTTTAACTGTCATAAAGAACTCTGCCATGGACATCTTTGTGAATATTGCATTTTCTGTGTTCGGAGAAATTTCCAGAACTGAGCCTTTTGAATCACAAAGTGTAAACATTTCTAAGCTGTCTTTATCTATTGCAAAATTTCTTTCCCAGAAGCGGCATCTGATATCACAGTTCCTCTTGAAAGTCCCGGTTTCACATGCGCGTGCAGGCCCACAGTTTTCTCTTTCTGTTTTAAAGAACTGATTTGATGCTTAAAAATAAGGTACACTATTGTCTGGTTTCTTTAAGGTTTCTATCTGGATTATCTGTTGATTAGAGCATGGAAGATAGAGAGTTACCTTTAGTTTAAGACATTTATTTACTCACTTTTGAAAGAGAGAGAGAGAGAGAGAGAGAGAGAGAGAGAGAGCGCTCCCCCCAAATGCCTGCAAGAATGCAGTTGAATTGGGAGGGAGTGGTAAGAATCCAATAGCCAGAGCCGTCCTCCCTGCCTCCCATCCTGTGCATTAGCAGAAGCTGGGATCAGGAGCAGAGGCAAAGCTCACTGTGGGATGCTGGCACTTCACTAAATGCCTGCCCCAGAGCTTGACTATGTGAAGTGAAATTTGCTTATAAAGAATCAACCTGGGGGAGGGGGAGCATATTGGCCTAGAAGTTGAGATGCCACTAAGATGCCAGCATTCCACATCAGAGTGCCTGGATTCAAGCCCCAACTCTCCTCCTAACTCCAGCTTCCTGCTAATGTGCACCCTAGGAAGCAGTAGGTGATGGCCCAAGTAGTCCTTGCCACTCCATGAGATATGCAGATTGAATTTCTGGTTGCTGACATCTGCCTGGCCCAGTCCTGGCTGCTGCAGGCATTGGGGAGTGAACCAGTAGATGGTAGCTCTCTCTCTCAAACCACTGTGGAAATCAGTTTGGAGATACCTCAGAAATCTGAATATAGACCTACCAAATAACTCAGCCATCCTACTCCTGGGAATATACCCAAGGGAAATGAAATCAGCAAATAAAAGCGTTATCTGCACCCCCATGTTTACTGCAGCTCAATTCACAATAGCTAAGACATGGAATCAACCTAAGTGCCTGTCAACTGAAGACTGGATAAAGAAATTATGGGATATGTACTCTATGGACTATTACACAGCAGTAAAAAGAAAAAAGTGAAATCCGATGATTTCCAACAAAATAGATGAATCTGGAAAACATCATACTTAGTGAAATAAGCCAGTCCCAAAGGGACAAATACCATATGTTCTCCCTGATCTGTGATAGCTAATAGAGCACCTAAAAGGAAATCTGTAGAAGTGAAATTGGCACTTTGAGAAGCAATGACTTGAACAGTCCTTGTCTTGACTGCCAAGGAACAGTTTTGTTTTGTTTTTCTTAATGGAGAATGGGACTGGGAATGGGAGAGGGAGGAGGAGGTGGGATGGGAGTGGGGATGGGAAGGCGAGTATGATGGGAAGAATCACTATCTTCCCAAAGTTGTATTGTACTCAATTAAATAAAAGGTTTCTTTGGGGAAAAAGAAAAGATGGGAAAACAGGAGATGGAATACATACTAAGTCCTCATCTTCCCCAGATAAAATTTCCTTTAAAGTCACACACATGGGTGAGTTGGAAGCAGAGTTCACCAGTCTTGTCCTCAAACATGATGGCTTCAAAATGAGAGTAGTTACCTAAATTAGCCCAAAGAGGCTCTCCACAAAAGACACATCTTCTGTCCAGGCTTGTCCATTGCTTGGTTTTTCCCTTGGCTAAATAATGATTAATAGGCTGTATAAACAACATGCCAGGTACCTTTATTGGATTGGGGATGGAGAAATTATTTATAGTTGCCTGAAGCCAGCGTGACTGTCTGGCATTCCTATGGAATTGTCCTCATCTCAAAAAGAAAAAAAAAAAAGTTTTGCAGGAACAAGAAAAAAGGTTTTAAAAAAATCTCCTCAGATGTCTGTGGAGTCATCTTTTGTAGGTTGCAGAAGAGATGGTGTCTTTACAGGTAGCCTGGACAAAGAAGGAAATAAGAGACTGAAAAAGGCAAGATGAATTTCTGAACTTCGTGGGAGGAACCTTCACAGAGACCACAAAAGTTGCTTTTGACTAAGTTCCCAAAAGAAAAGTCAGCTTCCTGTTGGCTTGGGGTTTTATTTGTAATGTATTTTTCAGTCTGGTTAGATAATTTTCAAGAACATATGGAAAAAGCCTGCGTAGTATCCCTTCATCCAAAAAGAATTACAAAGAACTATGCACATGAAAATGGCACAGAAATCACTTTGGCCGAGAGCTACACTCCATCTGATGTCAAAACTTTCTCTGGAGGTGATTTACAACCGCAATACTTGCACAGTAATGCTGAGCAGCAGTTTACCAAGTTTAGGACAGGAAAGAAAGGCTCCTGAAACAACACCCAAGAGGAAGCAGTATGCACATGCATGCATATGTGTGCACACACATGCACTAAACTCTGCTGTCTGGGATAAAATATAACAAGGCTAGTAATAATAATGATGGAAATCAGGACCAAAAATTTTTTGAATACGTTATGACTACATTGAGTCAATAATTACACTTAATACTTTAAATGTGTTATTTAATCTCGATAACATGAGATGCTTGGAAAATAACATAAATTGTTTAAAGTCCCAGGATAGCAGACATTATAGCCAGGATTTGAACACAAGTCTGTCTGATTTCCAGAAGCTGGGCTTTTAAATACTAAGACCTACCACCTAACCCTGATGCTGTAGGTACAGATTCTGGTCAAATTTTTGATCACATAAGTTATGTGTTCATGTAATATTACCCATCGATTTGTAAATTGATACATGCTGTGAAATAATGAGATAGTTATATTATTTTACATACAATAAATGTTACCAGATGATGCTCTAGTAGAATGTACTAGTAGAATGTCTGGGAATGGAATTGATGTCAGAAGTTAGCCCTCAAGCAAGCCAAAGCTCTCTGCAATATGCATCGTCTTGACAGCCTCAGCTTTATATGACTGGTAAACCCACAGATTAATTGGCTAAGAGTGAGACAACAAATTATGACTATCGGGAATGAAGAGCCTAAAGACATGAAAAGAAATAAAAGGCATAATTTAAAGGAAATTTTGCAATAACTTTGACACTTTAAAACATTTCTGAAGAAATAGAACTTTCTCAAACTGACACAAAAATAGAAAATTTGAAAATCTTTTGTCTATTGAATAAATTGAATTTTTATTTAAAACTTTTACACAGAGGGGCTGGCACTGTGGCACAGTGGGTTAATGCCCTGGCCTGAAGCACTGACATCCCATATGGGTGCCGGTTCGAGTCCTGGCTGTTCCACTTCCAATCCAGTTCTCTGCTATGGCCTGGGAAAGCAGTAGAAGATGGCCCAAGTTTTTGGGCTCCTGTACCCATGTGGGAGACTGGGAAGAAACTCTTGGCTCCTGGCTTCAGATCGGTGCAGTTCCAGTCATTGCGGCCAATTGGGGAGTGAACCATCGGAGGGAAGACCTCTTTCTCTCTCTCTGCCTCTCCTCTCTCTCTGTGTAACTCTGACTTTCAAATAAATAAATCTTAAAAAAAAACTTTATACAGAGAAATCTCCAGGCCCAGATAGTCGCTCTGGTTAATTCTACCAACTATTTAAGGAAAAAAAAATAGCATCAACCTTAGATAAACTCTTTCCAAAGCCTTGTTTTATGAAATAAATATACCCTGACAACAAAACCTGTTTAGAAAACTAGAACCAAAACAAAATTACCAGCATCCTTCATGAACATTATCAACAGAATATTGCCAAAGTTAATTCAATATCAAAAAAGAAAAATACATTATGATCAAGTTGACTTTTCTCTAAAAATCAATGAAGTGGGGCTGGCCCTGTGGAGTGGCAGGTAAGGCCACAGTCTGCAGTGTAGGCATCCCATATAGGCACTGGTTCAAGACCCGCTGCTCCTCTTCTGATCCAGCTTTCTTTTATGGCCTGGGAAAGCAGTAAAAGGTGACCCAAGTCCTTAGGCCCCTGCACCCATGTGGGAAACCCAGAAGAAGCTTCTGGTTTTGGATTGGTACAGCTCCAGCTGTTGCAGCCATTTGGGGAATAAGCCAGAGGATGGAAGACCCCTCTCTCCCTCTCTTTGCCTCTGCCTCTCTGTAAATCTGCCCTTCAAATAAATAAATAAATCTTTAAGAAAAAAAATCAATGTAAGTTACCATATTCAATTCATGAAGAACCATTTAACAAGTTACATCTACTCATGATAAAAAAAGAGAGAGAGAGAATGCTCAGAAAATTAGCAGAAGAGAACTCCCTCAACCAGAGTAAGGCATCCACAAAGGAATTTATAGGTGATTTCATGACTGATGTTGAAATTCTAAAAATTTTCCTCCTAAGAAATGATGCAAGAATGTTTAGTATTAAAACTGAATAGACATGGTGCTGGAGGGTGAAGCCAGTGCAGTAAGGCAGTTCAAATAAATAAAATACATAGGGAGCAGAGAGACATGAAACTAATTACATTTGCAGATGACTTAGTTTTCACAATCAAACTTTCAGGTGTGCAAAACAACTCTTAGAACTAATGAGTAAATTTAGCAAAGTTATAGGGATTTGTACCAATATACAAAAATCAGTATGATTTTATGTATCAGAAGCACACAATTGAAAAAAATTAAAATTTTATCTTCAATAATTAAAAAACCTGTACCCTGAGAAATAAATTTAGCCAAAGACATGCAAGATCTACATTGAAAAACTAGAAAAACACTGATGAGATGAATTAAAGATTTAGATAATTGGGAAGCTATCCCATGTTCATGGATTAGAAAAGATACCTATTTTTCCCAGATTGATCTGTGTATACAATTTGAATCCTATCAGACTCCCACATGGAGTTTTACAAAACACACTATTTCTAAAATTTATATGGAAATTCAAAAGTCTTTGTCTTAGTTTTTGGAGTTGTAACATAATACCTGGAACTAGGAAATTTATAAAGAACATCTATTTATTTATCATAGTTCTTGAGATTCAAAAGCCCAAGGTTGAGGGGCTTGCATCTGCTAAGGTTCCCCTTGCTGTTTCATCCTGGCTTGGAAGAAGGAAGGGCAAGACAGCACATGTGAAAAAGAGAACTGGGAAGGATGTGAATCCCATTCTTTTTTCAGGAACCCAATCCAATGATAACTCACTCCCTTCATACAGCTTAATCCATTCTTGAGGGCAGAGTTCTCATGACCTAATCACCTCTTAAATGCCTCACTTCTCAACACTTTTGCATTGAGTTTCCAACACATGAACATGACAGAACATATTTAACCTAGAACAGTAAAAGCAATTTTGAAAAAGAAGAACAAAATTAGAAAACTTTACCTGCATCTAAGATATTTTTAAAGCCATGGTAGTCGGAACAGTGTAGTTCTGGGACAAATGCATTAGTGTAAAAGAACAGAGATTCCAGAAATGAACCAACATTTCTGTGGTCGGTTGATTTTTGAAGAATATGCTAAAACAACCCAGTTAGGAAGGGATATATTTCCAATAAATTATGTGAGAAAAACTCAAAATGGAAAAAGATTTGAACTTCTCATCTAAGATATCTTTTCAAATGAACAGAAATGACATGGATTTCAAAATAATAACACACACATGACAAAGGACTTGTAACCACAATTCTTAAACAGCTCTTTTAACTCAATACTAAGACAAATAGGCCAACTAAAAATGGACAAAAATTTACCCAGACATAGAGCAGAGAAAGCTACAGAGGTGGCGAATAAATAAATTAAAAAGTGCCCAATATCATTTGTTTTCTATAAAGTCATATTAAAACTACAATGAGATACTACAGCACAGCCACCAGAATGGCTAAAAGTAAAATGATTGACACCATTGGATATTGGCAAGGATGTAGAGCAGCTACAGTTCTTACTCATTGTTTTTGGATGTAGCATGCTATACCCATTCCAGAAAGTTCTGATAGTTTCTTATCACCTGCTCTCTGACCCAGCAATTCCACTCATAGGTATTTACTGAAGTATGTTCACTATCTATGACTGTCATAATAAATAATCTCAAACTTAGTTGAAACAACATAAATTTATTGTCTTTCAGTTCTGGAGGTCAGGAGTTGGATATAGTTTTCACAAAGCTGAGATCAGTGTCAGGAAGACTACATTTCTTTCTGGAGACTCTAGGGTAGAAGACAATTCCTTGCCTTCCACAGCTTCTGAGACTATTGGCATTCTCTCTCTCATGGTCATATTCCTTCTTCAAGCCAGCCTATGCATGCTGCCTGCTTCTCACACGAGTCTCATCTCTGCCTTCATTATCACATCTGCTCTGACTCCCCTCTGGTTCTCTCCACCACTGTTAAGAAACTCTGCTTACCTATGACCTACCTAGATAATCCAAAGTCATCTCCTATCTCAGTGCCCTTCACCGAATCACATATGAAAAATACCCTTTTATCATGTAACACATTCATACGTTCTGGGATTTAGAGTATAAACATATTTGAGGGAGAATGAGTGGGGTTTTGGTCATAATTTCTCATCATCTGTGGAGAAATTTGAGAAGTTTGGAGCTGGAAAATTAATTATTTCCAAAATTCAACAGTGGGACAGAGGATCACAGTTGCAGGCACTCCTGTCCCTAAAGGGAGAAAATGGAACGGCCAAAGAAGTCACTGCTCCCAAGTAACTGAGAAATAGAGTTGAGCAAACTCCATGAAGTTTTTAATCTTCTAGGATGGGTCCTCTATGGCTCTTGTCTGCTCTCCAGGCTCCCGGCTTCACCCTTTTTGCAACGCTTCCGCTTTTTTTATGGAAGGGAGTTCACATTTGTAGCTAAGTAACTTGTATTGGCCCATTAGCTGTGTGTAGAATTTCAGGAGCCAATGGCTTCTTTGATTTCATGCTTTCTCTGACCCTTTTGGCATAAGCTGGCAATGTGTCTGCTCATAACTTTCTTAAATGCTTTATGAGTGTCCTGTGTATTTCACAGGGACTTAGTTCATTTAACAATGTTCTTCTCCTCAGATCTCTCCTAGATAACCCCATCTCTCTTTCTCTGGATGGCCCTTTCTAAATAGTCCCATCTCTGTTTTAAGGTTCTACTGAGGTGTTTGAGAAGGATCTGTATTCTAGTCTTATGGGTTTTGTTGTTGTTGTTGTTGTTGTTGTTGTTGTTGTTTTTTGCTGAAGTATTACCGAAAGTTATTCTGCCACACTCTCCATTTTTCTCTTTGAGGTATGATTTCTTCCTCTCTCGTTTTTTTTTTTTTTTTCTATTTTATTTGAAAAGCAAAGAGAGACATAGAGATTTCCCATCTGCTGGTTTACCCTTCAAATGCCCACAATAGCCAGGGCTAGACCACTCAAAGTCAGGATCTCAATTCAATGCTCCTAAGGTGCACATTAGCAGAGATTGGAGCTGGAACTCAAACCCAAGCTCTGCAGGATGGAATGTGTGTGACCCAAACTGTATGTTTTTAAAAATTATTTTAAAAATTATTCATGTATTTATTTTGAAAAACAGGGGCCAGAGACAGACTGACAGACCAATACATTTGGCTGGCACAGCGGCTCACTAGGCTAATCCTCCGCCTTACAGCGCCGGCACACCAGGTTCTAGTCCTGGTCGGGGCACCGGATTCTGTCCTGGTTGCCCCTCTTCCAGGCCAGCTCTCTGCTGTGGCCAGGGAGTGCAGTGGAGGATGGCCCAAGTGCTTGGGCCCTGCACCCCATGGGAGACCAGGATAAGTACCTGGCTCCTGCCATCGGATCAGCGCGGTGCGCCGGCCGCGGCGGCCATTGGAGGGTGAATCAACGGCAAAGGAAGACCTTTCTCTCAGTCTCTCTCTCTCACTGTCCACTCTGCCTGTCAAAAAAAAATGAAAGAAAGAAAGAAATAAACAGATCCACCATCCATTGATTGACTCCTCAAATGCCACAACAGCCAGTGCTGGACCATGATTAAGCAGGAGCCTGGAACTCCATGTCTCCCATGTGGGTAGCAAGAACCCAAGTACTTGAGCCATCACCTGCTGCTTCCCAGGGTGTATGTTAGTAGGAAGCAGGGATCAGAAGCAGAGCCAGAACTCAAGCCCCAGCACTGATATTGGACGTGGGCATCACAACCAGCATCTTAACCACTAGACCAAAAGCCTGCTCTACTTTTTTTTTTTTTAATTTATTTTCTAAGGAATACAAATTTCTTTTTTTAAAGAAAGTTTTTATTTAATAAATATAAATTTCATAGGTACAGCTTTTGGAATATAGCAGTTCTTCTCCCCATACCCACTCTTCCACCCCCACTCTTGTCCCACCTGCTACTCCCTCTCCCATCCCATTCTTCATTAAGATTCATTTTTAATTATCTTTGTATAAAGAAGATCAACTCTATACTAAGTAAATATTTCAAGAGTTTGCACTCACACAAAGTATGAAGTACTGTTTGAAGACAAGTTTTACTATTAATTCTCATAGTGCAACTCATTAAGAACAGAGGTCCTACATGGGGAGCAAGTGCACAGTGATTCCTGTTCTTGATTTAACAATTGACACTCTTATTTATGATGTCAGTGATCACCCGAGGCTCTTGTCATGAGCTGCCAAGGCTATAGAAGCCTTTTGAATCCACAGACTCTGTCAGTATTTAGACAGGGCCATAAGCAAAGTGGAAGTTCTCTCCTTCCTTGAGAGAAAGGTACCTCCTTCTTTGATCGCCTCTTTCCACTGGGATCTCACTCACAGAGATTTTTCATGTAGGCCTTGTTTTGCCACAGTGTTTTGGCTTTCCATGCCTGAAATGTTCTCATGGGCCTTTTAGCCAGATCTGAATGCTTTAAGGGCTGATTCTGAGGCCAGGGTGCTGTTTAGGCATTTGTCATTCTATGAGTCTGGGAAAACAAATTTCATAAGTACAACTTCAGGAATACAGTTATTCTTCACACCATACCTGCCCTCCCACTCACACTTCCACCTATCCTCTCTTCCCTCTCCCCTTCCCAGTCCCATTCTCCATAAGATTGATTTTCAATTAACTTTGTACGCAGAAGACTATACTAAGTAAAGATTTCAACAATTTTCACACACACAACTGAGATCTAGTTTTACTGTTAACTATCATAATACAACTCATTGAGGACAGAGGTCCTGCATGGGGAATTAGTACACAGTGACTCCTGTTAATTTAACAATTAACACTTATGTATGTTGTCAGTGACCACCTAAGACTCTTGACATGAGCTGCCTAGGCTATGGAAGCCTTTTGAATCCACAAACTCTGTCAATCTTTAGACAAGGCCATAAGCAAAGTGGAAATTCTCTCCTCCCTTTAGAGAAAAGTTCATCCTTCTTTGAAGGCCACTTCTTTCTGTTGGGGTCTCACAGAGATCTTTCAGGTAGAACATTTTTTGCCACAGTGTCTTGGCTTTCCATTCCTGAATTCTCTTTTCAGCTAGAACAGGAAGATTAAGAACTCATTCTGAGGTCACAGTGTTACTTAAAGTGATTGTCATTCTATGAGTCTGCTGTGTGGACTGTTTGCCATGTTGGAACATTCTCTCCTTTTTAATTCTGTCGTATTTATATGATAATTTTAACACTTAATCCTATCTATATGTTTATTGTAATACTTAATATGATCACTTTAACACCTAAGATGGCAGTTTTACCACCCAGTTTAATGAGATTTGGAGTCCCATGACAAGTTTTTAAACTATACCCTTATAGGAATGTATGCAGAACTATACAGCTTTACAGTTACAAACTTCTTCCTCCCTCTCTTATTGCCACTCTTATTTTTTACTGAGATTCATCCTCAATTGACTTTATACACATACGATTAACTATATGTTAAGAGTACAACAAATAATATGAAGAAAAAAAACTGAAAACACACACACAAAAATGAAACTGTTCCGCAACAGTCAAGACAAGGACAACTAAAGTCATTCCTTCTCAAAGTGTCAATTTCACTTCTACAGATTTTGTTATAGGCGCTCTATTAGTTCAGATCAGGGAGAACATATGGTATTTGTTCCTTTGGGACTGGCTTATTTCACTAAGTATGATGTTTTCCAGATCCATCCATTTTGTTGCAAATGACCAGATTTCATTTTTTTTTACTGCTTTATAGTATTCCATGGTGTATATTTCCCATAATTTCTTTATCCAGTCTTTTGTTGATGGGCATTTGGGTTTATTTCATGTCTTAGCTATTGTGAATTGAGCTGCAATAAACATGGGGGTACAGATAATTATTTCACATGCTGATTTCACTTCCCCTGGGTAAATTACCTGGAGTGGGATGGCTGAGTCATATGTAGGTCTATATTCAGATTTTTGAGGTATCTCCATACTGTCTTCCATACTGGCTTTACCATCCTTGTCTGGTCCCAGATCTCAGTGGGAATGCTTCCAACTTTTGTCTATTCAATAGGACGCTGGCTGTGGGTTTGTCATAAATTGTCCTGATTGTGTTGAGGAATGTCCCTTCTAAACCCAATTTACTTAGAATTTTCATTACATAAGAGTGTTATATTTTATCAGATGCTTTCTCTGAATCTATTTGAGATAATTATATGGTTTTTGTTCTGCAGTTTGTTAATGTAATGTATCACATTGATTGATTTGTGAATGTTGAACCATCCCTGAATGCCAGGGATAAATCCCACTTGGTCTGGTGGATGATCTTTCTGATGTGTTGTTGGATTTGATTGGCTAGAATTTTCTTGAGGACTTGTATGTCTATGTTAATCAGGGAAATTGGTCTGTTATTCTTTCTCTGTTGCATCTTTTTCAGGTTTAGGAATTAAGGTGATGCTGGCTTCATAGAAAAAAATTGGGAGGGTTCCCTCCATTTCAGTTGTTTTCAATAACTTCGGAAGAACTGGAGTTAGTTCTTCTTTAAATGTGTGGTAGGATTCAGCAGTGAAGCCATCTGGTCCTGAACTTTTCTTGGTTGGGGGGACTTTTATTACTGATTCCATTTCCATCTTGTTTATGGGCCTGTTTCCATGTCTTCATGGTTCAATTTAGGTAGCTTGTATGTGTCCAGGAAGCTATCTATTTCTTCTAGGTTTCCCAGTTTGTTGGCTCTTTCTAGTAATTTCTGATGATTTTTTTTATTTCTGTGTTGTCTATTGTTACATTTCCTTTTTCATCTCTAATTTTATTGATTTGGGCTTTCTTTCTACTTTTTTTTTGTTTAGTTGGGCCAATGCTGTGTCAATTTTGTTTATTTTTTCAAAAAACCAGCTCATTGTTTTGCTGATCTTTTGTATAGTTTTTTTTTGTTGTTTCAATTTTGTCGATTTCTTTTCTAATTTTAATTATCTCTTTTCTCTTACTAGTTTTGGATTTGGTTTGCTGTTGTTTTTCTAGATTCTTGAGATGCATTAATAGCTCATTTATTTTGTGCCTTTCCAAAGTCTTGATGGAGGCACCAATTGCTATAAACTTTCCTCTTAACACTGCTTTTTCTGTATCCCATAAGTTTTGATATGTTATATTCTCATCTTCATTTGTTTCCAGAAATTTTTGATTTCTCTTTTGATTTCTTCTATGACCCACTGTTCATTCAGGAGCATGTTGTTCAGTCTCCACATGTTTGCATGTGTTTTAGAGATTCCTGAGTTGCTAATATCCAGCTTTATTGCATTGTGTTCCAAGAAGATGCATGGTATGATTTCAATTTTTTTAATTTGCTGAGACTTGCTTTATGGCCTAGTATGTGGTCAATCCTAGAGGAAGTTCATGCACTGGTGAGAAGAATGTGTATTCTGCAACTGTAGGATGAAAAGTTCTGTAGGTATCTGTTAGGTCCATTTGGTCTATTGTGTCAATTAACTCTGCTGTTTCCTTGCTGATTTTCTATCTGGTTGATCTGTCCATTGCTGAAAGTGGGATATTGAAGTCCCCCATTACTATTGGGGATTGTATTGGATTGTATTGGAGTCTATCTCTCCCTTTATATCCCTTATCATTTCTTTTAAATAGCCAGGTGCCCTATAATTAGGTGCATATGTATTTATAATAGTTATATCTTCCTGTTGAATTGATCCCTTAATCATTACATAATGCCCTTCTTTGTCTTTTTTAAGTTTTGTGTTAAAGTCTATTTTGTCTTATATTAGCATGGCTATACCAGCTCTTTTTTGGTTTCTGTTAGCATGGAGTGTTTTTTTCTATCCTTTTACTTTCAGTCTTTATGCATCTTTGTTGGTGAGATGTGTTTCTTATAGGTAGCAAATAGATGGGTTTTATTTTTTAATCCATTCACCCAATCTGTGTCACTTAACTGGAGAGTTAAGGCCATTTACATTCAAGGTGACTTTTGATAAGTAATTGTTGCCGTTGATTTCTCAACAATGTTGCAGTGGATTCATTTCTGAGAGGAGGAACGTGGTGGGGGCAAGAGGCGTGGAGTCACCACACAGAACCCGGGAGTCGGGTGAAAGCAGGCTTGAGGTGAGCAGCCCACAGACTCGTTTATTTCAGTTGGTACAACATCTTATATAGCCAAGACCAGCCAATCTGGTCAAGGGGCGGTCTATGCCCCAACCAATCACAGCCTGTTGCCAGGCAGTTTCCAAAGCCATCCAATCACAGCCTGTTGCCAGGCAGGCTCTGTTGCCAGGTGGGTTTCAAAGCCATTCCTGAGTAACTGACGCTCGCTTGCCAGTGGCCACTTTGGCATGGCCTTCTCATTCCACCACAAGTAATGACTTTGCCCTGCCATTTTTCCAAAAACATTACTATTTTTTATTTTGAATTTTCTCTACTTTGTCTTCTAAGTCAGATATTCTTTCTTCTGCTTCACTGATTCTGTTGTTAACACTTTCCCCTGCATTTTTTATTTGTCCTATTAAGTTCTTTATTTCAATTTGGTTTCTCTTTAAGATCTCAGTTTCATGGAAGAAATTTTCTTTCATGTCATGTACAAATTTCAGTAGGTCATGAATTTGCTTCTGATTAATTCTATGTAGTCTTATGATCAATTTTTTGAATTTCATTTCTGGCATGTCTTCAGTCTCATCATCTTCACATTCTAATTTGAAGTGTTATGTTTTTTGGGGGATGTCATGTTGTCTTCCTTATACTTGTTTCTTGAATTGGTACATTTGTTATTGGGCATTTGTGGAGATACTCATTGGTTTGTTTTTTTGCTGTGGTGACTTTTATCTTTGTACTGTGCCTCTATAGATAAGTGGAGTGTCTACTTTCAGTGAATATCTAGAGGTGTGTAGTAGGTGTGGCCCAGGGAGCTCTGTTCAGTTCTCCAGGGTAAAAGGCATGTCTAAGGTGACACACCCAGGTTTGGCATGGTAAATTGCCTCTTTTTTTTTTAATCAGAAGGAAAGTTTATTCTGCTCAGCTGAGCTCCTCTCCTTAATGGAGACCAGTGCCTGAGCACTAGTCCCAGTGAGTATAATATTCATTCGTTCTGCCCCAAGGACCACACAAAGGATCTGTGCAGTCCTCAGTGTAAGCTCAAATTCCCAGCAATGTCCTTCACTAGGTAACCAGGAAGCCCTGAGTGTGTGGAGTTTCTCATAGTGACTACACAAAGTCCCAGTCACACCATGAGCCCTCCCACACAGCCTCAGTTTTTTTTTTTTTTCACAGTCCTGGCACAGAAGCCTCCCACAGTCACAAGCACCCAGCCCCCTGTTAGTTCTCCCCACCAGAGTCAGGAGTTTCCACTTCGCTGGTTGCTGGGCATGGATACCATCTGGTGCAGCTGTTCCATATGTCCAAAATGGTTCCCACTCTATCAGCTTGTTACAGGATGCCATTGTAAGGTGATCGAGGAGAGAGAAATGTGTCCCTCCATTTTTTTTCCCTCTAGTTTGGCAGGTACACTATCACCCGTGGGGCTCCAAGCTGGGTTCCCTCTATGCTCTTCCTGCAGCTTTATCACCAGTGGCTTGGGTTGCTGCAGTCTGGTCTCAGCTCTCTCTCCAGTGCTGGTGCGTAAGCTCTTGGCTGCTGGGGTCCTGAGTTGTGAGCATCCACGCCCTCCACATAGGTCTACTGTGTCCCTCTAATTTGTGTAGAGTTTCCTCTGCCTTTTTTTCCCGAACTCTTCCAAGAGATTACACTCTCTCCACTTTTTAAAAACTATCTCCTCCTAGACTAGAGCACTAAGCTTCCTCCCTACTCTGCCATCCTGGAAGCCTCCCCAAACTGCATCTTGACCACTGCACCAAACCCTTGTCCCCAACCATGATTTCTTTTAATGATTCTATTATATTTAATAACTTTTGAAATAGGCTGAGAATTTCCCAAATCACCAAGTCCTGATTCCTTTTAACGTTTTTGTTTAACAGTTTTCTCTTTATCTCATTCCTCTCACACTTCAATAATACCAGCAAGAAGAGACCAGGTTGTACCTTCAACACTGCCCTTGGAAAGCCCCTCTGGGGGCCTGTGTTTTGGTGCAGAGGGTTAGGCCTGTTCTTGCATCCCATATAGGAATGCAAGTTAGAGTCCTACTGCTCCTTTTATGCTCCTGTTTCCTGCTAATGCACCTGGGAAGGCAGAAGAAGATGGCCCAAGTACTTAGGCTGCTGCCACCCACTTGGGAAACCTGGATGGGGCTTTCACCTGGCCAAACCTGGAGCCATTGTGGCCATTTGGGGGATAAACCTATGTTTCCACAAACAATCTGGACCAAGAAATTTAGGTTTTCTCTCTCTCGTACCCCAGCTTCTGCCTAGTACTCAGCTCCAAAGTGACCCCATAGTTTTAGGTGTTTGTTACGGCAGAGCCCCACTTCTTGGTACCAAAGTCAGAAAAGTTTTTGGTGGCTGTTGAAACAGACTGCCTCAAACCCAGTGGCTTAAAGCAACACAGATGCATTCCCTTACAGTTCTGCAGGGCTCACTGGGCTGAGATCAAGGTGTTGGCAGGGCTGTACTCCTTTTAGGAGGTCCTAGCACACCAAGAAAAATCAAAGCATATGCGCACACACATGCAATGATGATAAGCTCAGCTTGCAAAAGCAGCTTTACTTGGAATAGCCCCAAACCACCTAAGTGTCCCATAATAGGAGAACAGATAAAATTGGTATATTCATACAGAGAAATACTATAACAAAAAGAAACCAACTACCTTCTAGGCAAACATATGGATGAATCTTAAAAAAAACAGATGAATCTCAAAGAAATTGTTCTGAGTGAAAGAAGCTTTACACAGAAAAGTTCATACTATGTGACTTTGTATGAACTTCTACAACAGGAAACACTTAAATGTGGTGATTGCCTAGGGGTGGGAGAAAAGGAAGAGACTGACTAGCAAGGGACAAGACAAATTTCTGGAGTGATAATGTCTGACATTTACACAGATGCACAGGTACAAGCACTTGTAAAACTGGGGCAGCATTGTAGCATAGCAGGTAAAACCTCTGCCTGTAACACCAGCATCCCACATAGGCACTGGTTCAAGTCCTAGCTGTTCCACTTATGATCCAGCTCCCTGCTAATGGCCTGGGAAGAGAAGAAGATGGCCCAAGTGCTTGGGCCCTGTACCCACATGGGAGAACTTGATGAAGCTCCTGGCTCCTGGCTTTGGCCTGGGTCAGCCCTAGCTGTTGCGGCCATTTAGGGAATGAACCGGCAGATGGAAGATTTTTCTCTCTGTGTCTCTCCTTCTCTCTTTGTAACTCTAGCTTTCAAAAAAAATAAGTAAATAAATCTTTTTTAAGAACAAAAGCTCTCATAAAATAGAACACTTAAGAGTTACATATTTCAATGTACATATATTTTACAAAAAACTAAATCTAGACCTCTCTGTATATATTAAATATGTAGGTATTTAGAAGGAGTTATAAAAATATTTACAACTTTGATTGTCATTTAAAAAACTGGATTGATGAATAGACAGATGGATAAATGGGTGGATTGTAGTGTGATAAAGCAAATATATAAGATATTATAGAATCTAGAGTTAGGTGGATAGGTATTTAATATAAAGCTCTTTCAACTTTCTCTGTATGCTTGACAGTTTAATAGTAAAATGTTAAAGAGAAAAAGGCTCCCACTGCTTTTGTCTGGTTGGATCATGGTGGCGGTGAGAATCTCAGCAAAGCTTACAAAGGCTGTTCCCTAGGCCCGTGTTCCAGCATTGTGACTGCCACATCTTTCCAACTCCAACAGGCACACACAGATCTCTTAAAAACATCAAGGAAACTTTCTATAAGCTTGTTGGAAGTTAAAAAATAATACTACAGACCTTCCCAGAAAACACGGCTTGACCCGGAAGGACAGAACTAAATATTTCCTGCCATTAACATACAGTTATTAGACATTGTATTCGCAGTATCTCTAGACATCTCCCATAGTCGGAACTCAACAATTATGTGCTGGTTCTAAGTAAAACAGCTTGTTACTTAAAACAGTAACTCATAAAAATCAAGGCATGGCTTAAGATACAACTTACAAAAACCATGCTAACATCTGAAGATTTGAGTTACAAAAATAGTGCCAACTCTTGAGAAATTAAAAACACTGGAACAGCTTTAATATACTATATGTGTGTGTGTGTATGTGTGTGAGTACATATGTACACACACATGCTGAGTGCTTTTCTCCATCATATGTTTTTTTACAGGTTAGAAATAAGTAAAAAGTTAACTTCTGTCGTGAAATTAGATATTTTTAAACCACATAGAAAATTAACTCTTCATAGTGCTGCCATAATTTTCAGGGGTGAGCCTTCTAGGACTAAATATCTCCAGGTTGATCAGAAGCCATATATAATTCTCATTCTCACAAATGAAATCATATTCTACTCATGAAACAAACATGCTTTAAACCAAAAGGTGATTGCATTCACAAAGGATTTTACCAAATGAGAGACATAAATGGTTATTAATGAGAGCAAGTCATTGTTTGACACTGTCTTTATTCTGCTCCTTTTAGATCTGCAAATTTATTGCTTTCCAAGTATACAATCGCTAGTGGAGAGTGCAGTTGGGCTCTTTGCTGGCTAAGACACACAATGTGGTTTGAAAGACAGTGGAGACACAGGATGGACTCATAGGCCACTTGATCTTTTTAGCAAATGCAAGAACAGATGAATACCGTGTGAAAGCAATTGTCTTTGAAAGGACTCCCCATTACCGAATGCTAAGTAGTTTTCTGTAACCTTTGCTCCCTGCTTGGTGATAGGCAAGAGCATCAAAGAGCCATCACAGCGTTGTAATGTCTCCTGACAGGTCTGATTCTTGTCAGAAAAATGCCAGCCCCATCCCCGCTGTCGAGGCAGAGCTCTCCCTCGACCTCCACCCATCCATGGAATGTTGCATCGCACCAGCTGGGACCGAGGTGGGGCTGTTCATGGAAGACAGGTGGAGGAGAGAGAATAGAATCTGGGGAAATAGGTGAGAGAGTTTAAAAACCAGCGTGCCAAGGAGGAGAGTGTGTGGGGGTGAGGTGAGGAGGGAGATGGCAAGAGAGACAACTTTCCTTGTCACCCGTGGAGTTTCTCAGATGCCTCTGTGTGGTGCGGGCGTAGCTGTTAAGGTGCCACTCGGGACGCCTGCATCCTGTATTGAAGCATCTGAGTTTGAGTCCCAGTTCACTCTCTCAGTTCCAGCTTCCCAGCTTTCTGCTCATGCACTCTCTGGGAGGCAGCAGGTGATGGCTCAAGTACTTGAGTCCCTGCCATCCACATGGGAGACCCAAGTTTTGTCCCTAGTTCTTGGCCCACTGCAGGCTGTTGCGGGCATTTGGGGCATGAACCAGTGAATGAGAGAACTCTGTCTCTTGACTTTCAAATAGATAAAATGAAATAATGTTTAGGAAGAGTACTGCTTAAAGAAATAAAAGAAAATGAAATGCTGCTATGTGTGATAGACACAGTCCCTGCCTCTGTAGCCTGGTGGAATCCACGTTCAAGTTGACCTCCATTGTACAAGTATGAGGAGGCAACAAGCTGCCTAGAACATTACCATTGCCCTTGCAGATGATCCACTAATCAGCCAACATTTCTGAATACTCCTCTGTGTGGGCACCAAGGGAGACGGACAGACGTGAAGAGCCTCTTTCTGGGTTGATAATCTGGGCATCCATACGGAGAATGGATGTGGGCTACACCTGACAATTTGGGGACCTGAGTGTCTTACTGCCTCCAAAACCAAGTTATGGAACAGGAAAAATGAGTTCTCTCAGTAAATAGTGTTGGCAGAGAGCCAAGTTATGCTGTTGTGACTCCCTCAATTATTGTATTCTTTTCAGAGAACAAATCACTCTATTAACCTAAGACAAAGTATGGAGGAGGAGTTGGTGCAAGGTGGAGTCCTTGAGCAAAAAGCACTAGAATTAGGGGGATAATTGTTCAAATATCCTTGCCAAGTGATTTTTTAAAAGATTTTTTGTTTATTTATTTGAGAGGGAAAGACAGAGAGAAAGGTCTTCCATCCGCTGGTTCATTCCCCAAATGACCACAGTGACAGGAGCCAGGAACTTCTTCTGGGTCCCCCATGTGGGTACAGGGGCCCAAGCACTTGGGCCATCTTCCACTGCTTTCCCAGGCCATAGCAGAGAGCTGGGCTGGAAGAGGAGCAGCCAATACATGAACCAGCACCCCTATGGGATGCTGGAAACACAGGCAGAGACTTAGCCCAATAAGCCACAGCGCCAGCCCCAGGAGACACCCTTTTGACCCCATGGCTCTGCCTGCCCAGCTTCCACAACAGTTTGCCTATCATTGATTTGTAGACCATGGGTTCCCCTAAGATTAGATAAAGGGAAAAAAATCATATTCTTCTATGAAAGAGGTACAGGAAGGAGGGAGGGTGGGCTATTTCTACAAGTTCCTATTTGGGGAACCAATGATCAGGCAACCTTTGCTTGGTCAGGAAGGAAGGGAGGGAGGGGGAAGGGAGGGAGGGAGGGAGGAAGCTAACTGATCTAAGCCATCTCTCATTTGACCTGAGAGCAGACAGGTGAAGTAAGTAGCCCAAGACTACATAGCCAGGAAGTCTCTCACCCTGGGCACTACCAGGTACATGTGCTGAGTCAGTGACACCTGTGGTCACCCCTGCACTGCCCTCCCTGCCTCTGCCTGTGACTTCCTTACCATCAGAACACTGCCTTATTCAGGTTTTGGGTATCCATGTGTTTTAGGGAAGGCCCCGGGGTGCATCGTATTCTACATATTAAGATGTTGGTGCATTAGACAGTGGGTACTTGTTGGGGGTCTGGCTTCCCATCATCTTTTTGGGTAGCCTTTCTTTATTTGGGGAAAATTGGGTTAGGCTACAAGGAACTACAGTCATGTGCCCCATTTCCACATTTTGGCTAGTAATAGGTCAATACATGATGGTGGTCTCATAAGATTCTATTGGAGTTGAAAAACACCTATCATATGGTGATATCATAGCTGTGGTAATGTCATAAAGCAATGCAATAACTCATTTGTTTGTGATAAACAAGCATAATAGTGTAAAGAAACCCATACTGCCAATCATATTGAAGTATAGTTGATAAAATTATGTACAGTCTATAATATGAACTTGATAATAAACAGTGTTAATGATTTATGTGTTTACCATACTACATGTTTTATTGTTATTTTAGAGTATACTTGTAGTTTACAGAAGTGTTCTATAAAACAGTATGTCATGTTCAGCAGGCAGCAGCATCCTGGTAGATAAATCATGTTCACCATGGCTTTTGATGGCTTTAAGACATCACATTGAACAGCTGACCTACAGTATCTAGGTTTGTTAGCTCACTCTTGATGTTTTAACAATGCTGAAGTTGCCTTTTCTCAGACTATATCCTTGTGGCTAAGTGACATATGACTGTCTGAAAAATTCTACCTTGATGATGGATAAGCCAGAAGGTAAACTCACAGGCTCTCTTGCAGCTGTGACATAATGCACACTGCACTCACTTAATGCATCTGTGTTAAGACTTCAGTTTAGAAGTTTTGCTGGCTCAAAGGAGGAATCAACATTCAGCATTCAGTGACTCCAGCATTGGAAGCTTGAGTTTCTCACTGGTTTCAAGACAAATTCCTGGGACAAGGGAGGCCCAAGTCGGGCAGTGGGGAGAGAAGTTTCCTCTGGTGCTCAGTGGGGTAGAACACCCTAGGGCTGTCTCTTCCTCAGGCCAGTTCTGAAGCATAGTCTGGACGCCTTGTTTTTGGGAACTTATCTTGGAGCTCATCCTCAGGCCCTCCCCTAAATACTGTGAACTATCTAGCGTTTGTTTAACTTTTTATATTGTAGTACAGCAGGTTTGAAAGCTACACAAAAGTGGAGAATATCATAAAATGGACTCACCTGTACTAATTCCCACCTTTGAAAATTATCAGTGGCTGGCACTGCGGCTCAATAGGCTAATCCTCCACCTGCGGTGCCAGCACCCCAGGTTCTAGTCCCGGTTGGGGCACTGGATTCTGTCCCAGTTGCCCCTCTTCCAGGCCAGCTCTCTGCTATGGCCCGGGAGTGCAGTGGAGGATGGCCCAAGAAGCCAGGAGTCCAGAACTCAATCTGGATCTCCCTTGTGAGGGATATCGACCCAAATACTTGATCCCACTGCTGCCTCCCAGAGTGTGCATTAGCAGGAAGCTTGATGGGAAGTGGCAGAGCTGGGACTCAAACCAGGGATTCCAGTATCGGATGGAGCTCTCTGATGTGGGCTGGGTGCTAGAGCACCCTGGAGGGGGGGTGGTGAATCACTGCTGTGCCACACACCTGCCCTAAACATCACATTTCAAAATCAGAGACTTATGCCTGAAATGGCTGCATGAAATTACCCATCAAAATTTGTCATGATGATACCTTCAATTACTTGAATGTCTGTTTATAAGAAATTTTGCAAAAGTAGGCAATAAAAAAATGTAAAAGCCATTTGAAAGCTATCAAAAAAACATGATAGTTGAAATTGTATTTGGCAAGTTTAACAGCTTGTTTTTCTCTCATTAAAAATTTAATGCCAAAATTTCTGTATTAATGCAAGTGGATTTCTCAGCTAATTAATTTTTATATCAAATATTTCAAAACAATGCAAAATCCTAATATACAGCTGCACATTAAAGCAGGGACCTTGCAGGTGGCTTGGCTGCCAGGAAAGGGTAGTATCAGCTATGAGTGGATGGACATAAGAAGATACTTCCATGGGGGCCAGCGCTGTGGCGTAGCAGGTAAAGCTGCTGCCTGCAGTGCCAGCATCCACTATGGGCACTGGTTCAAGATCCAGCTGCTCCACTTCTGATCCAGCTCTCTGCTATGCCCTGGGAAAACAATAGAAGATGGCCCAAGTTCTTGGACTCCTGCACCCACGTGGGAGACCCCGAGGAAGCTCCTGGCTCCTGGCTTCAGTTTGGCCCAGCTTCGGCCAATGTGGCTATTTGGGGAGTGAACCAGCAGATGGAAGACCTCTCTCTCTCTCTCTCTCTGCCTCTGCCTCTGCCTCTCTGTGATTCTGCCTTTCAAATAAATAGATAAATGTTAAAAAAAAAAAAAAGAAGCTACTTCTAGAAGTTTGTGGGGTAATTGAATTAAAATGTTTGTTTAGGCATGAAACACTGCTGGAAATCTCAGGGCTGGCATTGCGGAGCAGCAGATGAAGCTGCCATTTACTGCTCCGGCACCCTGTACAGGAGCACCAGTGTGAATCCCAGATGCTCTGCTTCTGATCCCGCTCCCTGCTAATGCATCTGGGACAGCAGCAGAGGATGCTTCCCCTGCTACTCACATGGGAAACCTGGATGGTTCCTGGCTCCTGGCTCCTGGCTTCAGCCTGGCCCAGCCCTCTGCAGTTGCAGCCTTTTGGGGAGTGAATCAGCAGGTGAAAGATATCTCTCTCCGTCAAAGAAACAAATCTTTAAAAGTTTGAAATTTATGCGTGATTTTTTTGTATTATGCATTTTCTGTGAGCTTTTTGAAGACCCCTCAACTACATAGATTTCAGGGGAATTTTTTGCACCAAAATAAACTTTTCATTCTATTTTCCATGAACTTTGTAAGTACCCTTGTTTACATAAAGATACAGGTTTGCGTCACCATCTGGGTTTGTGCTGCTAGGATGTCTGCAGTGCCCTCTACTCCCCTCCCCAACCTTAGACCTCAAGCTGTATTCTTTGGGCACCCAAGACATGAACACTGCCAGCACCTTCTCCAGAGAGGCCGCTTTTGGTGGCAGTCCACTTCTGTGACTACGCTCAGCCTATTATGGTAGAGCACTAGAAACCATCCCCATGCAGGAACCCCATGGGAGCCCAGCTGAGGCCACTTGCAGCAGAAGTCAGTGTGCCCCAGGGTTCCAGCTGCGAAGGGGATCAGTATCTCCCTGCAGTAGGTACCGCAGCACACTCTAACCTTTGCTCAAGCCCATCTCTGATCGCCTTGTACTTGAAGCATAAAGCATCCTCGTTGATGGAACGCAACATAAATGATATTCAGGTTGCAATGCCTTAATTATATTTTACTTGTTATAGAAACCCGTGCTAGGCCATCCTTTATTCATAGGGCAGTTAAATTCCAGATGATGATCAAAATGAAGATCATATCCTCTCTACAAGAAGGAATTCCAGGGCTGGCGCTGTGGCATAAATCCCATATGGATACCAATTCCAGTCCTGGCTGTTCCACTTCCAATCCAGCCCCCTCCTTGGAAGATGGCCCAAATGCTTGGGGCCCTGCACCCGCGTGGGAGACCCGGAAGAAGCTCTTGGCTCCTGGCTACAGATCTGCCCAGTTCTGGCCATTGCGACTATTTGGGGAGTAAATCAGCAGATGAAAGACCTCTCTCTGTCTCTCCCTCTCTGTAACCCTGCCTCTCAAATAGATAAATACATCTTAAAACAACAACAACAACAACAACAACACACAATTCCACCAGCTGCTTCTGGTGCCTGTGGCACCTTCCCGAGGCTTGCCTCGGAGGGTAGCTGTGGCTATAGTGGACAGTTACATGGGACTAAGTCTCATATGCTGCCAGCTCCCTATCTTATATCTTAAGAACTTCCTAGGCACAGACCAGAGTACAAGAGCTCGCTTTCCCTTAAGTAGCCCTCATTCAATGAGGAGAGGCAACAAGGAGGATGCTTCAGCTTCCAGTCGTTAGGAGAGTGATTTCGGGGGAGCTTTTCTGTATGTTTTCCCAAAGCCCTAGAATGTCAAGCCTCCACTGCCTGCAGCAGTGCCCTTGACCTGGACCGTGCAGCCTCATTTTGTCTTTCCCTTCTTCCTTGCCTCTCACCCTCTCCACATGCTCACTCCTGTCTCCTGGGATTACCTCCCAGATAAACCACCGGACCTCAGAGCTGCCATTGTGGCTCAGAGGGTTGAGCTGCCACCTGCAATCCTGACATCGCATATCTGAGTACCAGTTGGAGCCCAGGCTGCCCTGCTTCAGATCCAGCTCCCTGCTAATGCACCTGGGAAGACAGCTGAAGATAACCCAAGTACTTGACTTGCTGCCACCCACACGGCAGACCCAGACGGAGCTCCTGGCTCCTGGCTTCAGGCTGGACCAGCCTCAGCCATTGCAGTAATTTGAGAGTGAACCAGTGGGTAGAAGATCTTTACCTCTCCTCCCTCTCTCTATCTCTCCCTCCCTTCCTCCTATTCTGCCTTTCAAATAAATAAAATAGTTTTTAAATTTTTTTAAAAGATTTATGTATTTCTTTGAAAGGCAGAGTGACAGAGAGGGAGGGAGATACACACACAGATCTTCCATCCACTGGTTCATTCTCCAGACAGCTGCAACAGCCAGGGCTGGGCCAGGTTGGAGCCAGGAGCTACTTCTGAATCTCCCACATGGGTGCAGGGGCCCACAGATTTGGACCATCTTTCGCTGCTTTCTCAGGCCCATTAGCAGAGAGCTGGATCAGAAGTGGAGCAGCCACGACTTGAACTAGCGCCCGTAAGAGATGCCAGTGTTGCAGGTGGCAGCTTAACCTGCTATGCCACAATCCCAGCCCCATAAAATAGATCTTTAAAAACAAAAAACACAGGACCTGAGACCTTGTCCGATCTGTGATTATAGAAGAATTTTCACTAATAAATGTAAAACTTAAATTATTTTCATGTCAGTTAGAATCTTGTCTAATGGATTGATTTTATGAGTGTCAAAAACTAAAGTTTTATGCTGATAATGATACTCATTTCTTAAAAATCCAACCGACAGCATCATCTGGATGGGTGCACTGTAGCAGCATTCCCGCTGCGGCTCTGATGAGAGTCTAAAACCCTGCGTGATGTCTCATTAACAAGGCAGGCGTTCTGCAAACATGGAGCTGATGACGTCCCTAAAAATAGTTTTCAAACCGACTGTTTGCAACTCGAAATGTATTTTCTACAAGATGACATTGCATTTTACAATAGATAGTGTTCCAAACAGCAGAGCATAGCCCCAAGGCAAAGAGTTACCCGCTCCTGTTCTGCTTTGCTAAGGATGAGGGAAAACAATGGAGGATTAGGCTTAGAAAAGTCTCCCTTGCAGAGGTGACTTTGTTTTGAAGCACAGCAAAAACCAGAGGGGACAGAGAGGAAGCCAAGGTCAGAGGACAAGTAGGCAAACGATAGTGGTGACCAGAAGCTACCTGTAAAGAACTGTACGGGGTTCAGTAGGGTCGCCCCCAAATCCATGCCCACCCAGAACCTCAAAATTGAGCCCTGTCGGGAAACAGGGATTTTATGTTTGTTATTTTGGTTTTTTGTTTGTTTGTTTTTTACAGGCAGAGTGGACAGTGAGAGAGAGACAGAGAGAAAGGTCTTCCTTTGCCGTTGGTTAACCCTCCAATGGTCGCCGTGGCCGGCGCGCTGCGGCCGGCACACCGCGCTGATCCGATGGCAGGAGCCAGGTGCTTCTCCTGGTCTCCCATGCGGGTGCAGGGCCCAAGCACTTGGGCCATCCTCCACTGCACTCCCGGGCCACAGCAGAGAGCTGGCCTGGAAGAGGGGCAACCGGGACAGAATCCGGCGCCCCAACCGGGACTAGAACCCGGTGTGCCAGCGCCGCAAGGTGGAGGATTAGCCTAGTGAGCCGCAGTGCCAGTGTTTGTTATTTCTTAAGATGGGGTCATACTGGGATGAGGGTGGGCCCTAAATCCAATGACCGGTGTCTTCCCAGGACACAGACTGAAGAACTCACCCAGGGATGAAGGGAACGTGGCAACAGGCAGCTGCAAACAGGAAGCACCAAGGCTTGCCAAGGCAAGAGGCAAAGAAGGAGCGAGCCCTGTGGATGTCAGAGGAAGCCGGGCATAGCACTTACCTTGATTTCAGATTTCTTAGCCAGTTTGTGGTGATTTATTATGGTATCCCTAGGAAACAAATCCTGGACGCTGGGTCTTGGGTCAAAAGGTGTAATTGTTTATTATTGAATATCAGCCTCCTTCCTCCCCTTCGCAGGGGGTGTGTGGCCAAGTCCTCACCTCCGCAGGTGCCGAGAGGTTGGAGCAGAGGGGAGTCTCTCCTCTCCCTTCCAAATGCGGTGAGATGCGGTGTATAATGTAACTTGTCCCAAGTCAGATGCAGATTTTGGAGTGGTAGGAAGGGAATAACTCACCAACCTTTCTAACGACCTTGTGAAAGGGCAGGTCCTGTGTTATCCCCATTTGACAGATGAAGAGACTGTGTCTTGCCTCCAACAGCATGTAGCTGGGTGGCCAAAGCCAAGATCTGACTGGGAAGCTGACTCCAGAGCTCGTGCTTCCAGCCAGTGTGCCACCTGCCTCGGAGACATGGGATGCCACGTGGCATGATTTTTATATTTGCTGAAATACATCATTATCAAGTTAAGCCCTGGGGAAGTCTCAGTGACTGGAATAGCATAGAGTGGCATACAGATAGAAAACACCATAAGAAAAATTTTCAGCTAAAGTAGAGTGCGTTTTAACAAGGAAAACAAAAGCAGTGTTTTTCAGCTTATGATATTGGAGACATTAGATACCCAAAGGCAAAAACGAACAAACAAAAAACCCTTGACCTAAACTTATAGCTTATACAGAAATGAACTCAGACTAGATCATAGATCTATAGATTGCAGTGTAAAATGTAAAACAATACTATTGTTAGAAGCAAACAATACAGGGAGTTTTTTTTTTTTTTCTTCAATCCTTCTTTGAGGTGGGACATACAACAAGCTATATGAAATGAGTGAGCCAATAAAAATGTCCCGGGCACTCTGCTCCTCACATGCTGACACAGCAGCCTAGAGTCGGTCTCGACTGAGTTTGGTGGACAGCTCGCTCCCAATTCGGATCCTGAATATCTGAAGCTTTAAAATCCACCCTGCTTGGGAAGTCAGTGACTAAATAGTTGATTACCCAAAGCAGGTCTGGCGCACAGTCAGCACTTTTTTGAGTCTCTCGTATGTACCTTGCTGTGCCATTGTGTGCCTTGTCAGGTATGGGTTAGGTAGCACTTCAAATCTTTTACCTTTAAGGAACTGTGTTTAGCATTTTTGAAATAGACTAGCCAAGTCCATCCTGCCAGATCTACTGATTTTCCTAAATTTTAAAATTCCTTCAAACTATGGGATAAAATTCTAAATCCTTAGTATGTACTACATCAGAGGTTGGCAAACAACTTCAAGAAAGGGCCAGAGAGTAAACATTTTTTAGGATTTATTTTATTTATTTGAAATGCAGAGTTAAGAGAGAGGGGGAGACAGAGAGAGTGTGGTCTTCCATCTGCTGGTTCATTCCCCAAATAGCCACGATGACCTGGGCTAAGCCAGGCTGAAACCAGGAGTCAGGAGCTTCCTCCAGATCTCTCCTGTGGGTGTAGGGACCCAAGCACCTGGGCTATCCTCTGCTGCTTTCCCAGGCACATTAGCAGGGAGCTAGATTGGAAGTGGAGCAACTGGGTCTTGAACTGGTGCCCATAAGTGACACCAGTGTCACAGGTGGTGGCTTTATCCACTATGCCACAATGCAGGCTCTAGTAAAATTTGTTTACATGTATTTTATTTATCTGAAAGGCAGAATTACAGAGAGAGACAGAGAGATCTTCCATCTGCAGGTTCACTCCCCAAATTTTTGCAACTGGTGGGCCAGGCTGAAGCCAGGAGCTTCATCGGGGTCTTCCATGTGGGTGCAGGGGCCCAAGCTCATGGGTCATACTCAGCCATTTTCCCAGGCTATTAGCAGGGAGCTGAATCAGAAATGGAGCAGCCGGGATCCCAACCAGCACCTGTATGGGATGCTAGCATTGCAAGTGGCAGCTTAACCTACCTACAGCACAATGCCAGCCCATAGATAGTATATGTTTAAGGCTGGCCATGTGATTTCTGTCCACTCCTCAACTTTGCTGCATTATAGCATGTGGAGATAGCCAGAAACAATATGTAAACTCTTGGTCAGGGCTGTGTTTCAATAAAGCTTTATTTACCAAAAACAAGCAGGGAGCCAGCATGGTCTCAGGGCTAGAACTTTCCCACCCCTGCTGTCCTGCAAAACTGGATACTGCCTTCCACTCTCGGGTCCGGCTGCACCTTCAGTTATATGCGGTGTTCATTCTGGCCTCACTGAAATGCTCACGCTTTTCAGACCTACAAGCTCTCTTATTCTTCTGTGCCTCCAGATAGGCTGTGTCTTTTGTTTGTATGCCTTTCTCTGGTCCTTCTCTCTCTACTCTCAGGTTAGCAAATTCTTATGGGTGACAGACCATTCTGTATGAACCACTAGCCACACTTACCCCATTGTGATGTCATTCCTCATTAATTGACCCATAATTAAACCATGGCTGTGAACACAGATTACAGATCCTCAAGGAACACACTTGCTTGTTGAATACTTGCAGCCTTGCTCTTTACGCCACATCACTTGATATTACATTAGTCCTGCTCTGGAACACCACGTTTCCCCTTGCATGTTTGCTCTGGCTGCTGCGAATCTCAGAGCCAAAGTAAAGTCTTCCTGCTAGCAATCACAAAAGACGTGATGGCATGCATTTGTAAGCTCTTTTCCTTTATCCTACTCTGCATCCTTATTCCATTTTCTATAGCTTTAGAATTTCATTTGCTTTTGCTGTCTTATAGTAGGCGTTTCTTAAAAGTTACCTCAAATCTTTGTGTAAAGAGACCTAACTTGTTCATTTATTATCCACAAATAAATCGTTTCTCCTTGATCACATCTTGTACTTTTTCAAAGTTAGAAACACTATTTTTGCCTAGATTCCAATAGTGTCTCTAGCATATTTATGACCATAAGATTTCAGGAATAATTGTGAGCTGAAATGAATAACAGTGATGGCCAGAAAAGATATACAAGGGGAGAGGTTTTTCTTTTATTGAACTTCATACCACAATGACTGGAGAAAGATGTGCATCCAAAGTGAACTACAGCATCTCTAAACCACTCTGAACTTGCTGTCAAAATGAGTAAGGGACACAGCTGTGTCATGCAGAAATTGTCAGCTGTATCTCTGGGAGTTCCGCAAACATCCAAGTAGAATACAGAATATATTTAAGGATTAAAAAATTTGCTAATTTGAGGCTTATTCACATACTATTAAATTCAACAGTAACAGCAATAATTGAATAGAATTTAGACCCTTAATTTTTTTTTCAGGAGAGGCATTTTATCTTTGACATTGTTGAGGATTGTCTAGTGCATGGTGACAAGTAGCTTGTCTCCAAGTTAGGTTTATCATTGTTTTAACCTTCTCCACAGAGAATCTGTGGCTTTCCCTGACATCACACACGTGCCTGTGCACGGAGACACTCATCATACATAAACATACACCATCACACAGGAACAGTATTGCTAGAACTTAAGCTGGTGATCAAAACTTTGTATTTGGAAGATTCCAGTTGACAGTTCAATGAAGTGGGACCACACCATTGCATTGCTGGGATCCATTTTATTTTAGGCCTTGCTAACTAAATTCCTCTTCACACAACAGCTAACCATCACCCTAGGCCACAGAGCCAGCCCTTGGGTGTCCTGATAAGCCCAGGTTGACTTTGTGGAGTGTCAGAAATTTGTTAATGTGACAGTCTCTTTTAGAGCTGGATCGATGATCCCTGCTCAGGGATACGTTTCCAAATTCAGAAGAGCCGTGAGACACCTACATCAGAACAAGTCAACATGCGTAAATCACTGTTTAAATGAGTCATGGACAGTGAAGCTTGGCAAAAAGGACTTGCTTCCTTAAACCTGGAATAAAACTTACATCCAGAGGCACGTTTGGTCAGAACTGGTGTACATTTAGTTACCTTTGTGTTTTATTCTGCGAAGCAGTTGAGCTTTGATTCAATGGAGGACAAAAAAGGGTACTGAATTTGTTTAGCTGAGTATCTGAGGTTAAAACAAAGTCTCCTTTTTGTTTTAACCACATCAGTCCCTTTTCTAGCCTTGGTGCTTATAAAGACCCTATGCCATAATTTTTTTTCTCAGAAGCCTTTTATTTAAGGAACACAAACGTCATGCATTTCATAAATACCTTTAGAAACATGGTGATTCCACCCACACTCCCACCCCTCTTCCTCCTTCCTCTCCTATTCCTGTTCTTATTTATTACTAAGATCTATTTTCAATTAACTTCAAACACATACAATTAACTCTACACTAAGTAAAGAGTTCAACAAATTGCATGAAAAAAAAAAAAAAAACCTTCCTCAACAGTCGAGACAAGGGCCGTTCAAAGTCATTGCATCTTGAAGTGTTAATAGTGTTAATTTCACTTCTATAGATTACCTTTTAGGTACTCTATTAGTTATCACAGATGAGGGAGACATCAGGTATTTGTTCTTTTGGGACTGGCTTATTTCACTAAGTATGATGTTTTCTAGTTTCATCCATTTTGTTGCAAATGACAGGATTTCATTTTTTTTATGGCTCTGTAGTATTCTGTGGTGTAAATATCCCATAATCGCTTCTTCCAGTCTTCAGTTGATGGGCATTTGGGTTGATTCCATTATCTTAGCTATAGTGAATTGAGCTGCAATGAACATGGGGGTACAGGTAACTCTTTCATATGCTGATTTCATTTCCCTTGGGTAAATTCCCAGGAGTGGGATTGTTGGGTCATATGGTAGGTCTATATTCAGATTTCTGAGGTATCTCCATACTGTCTTCCACTGACTGTACCAATTACCTTCCCACCAACAGTGGATTAGGGTACCATTTTCCCCAAATCCTCACCAGCATTTGTGACCCTATGCCATCATTAACACCCAAGAACTGCATAGAATGTGCAGGTTAACACCTGGAGTATACTATAAATGTAGATGGGGGACATATTCATTTCAAAGGAATTCCATCTGCTTTCCTAGAATCCATTACGATTAGGTTGGATGTATTGATATGATCTATGTGATCTACCACCAGATTTCATTGTTACTAATTATTTTTTTGAGATTATTTATTTGAAAGAATTAGAGAGAGGGAAAGGCAGAGAGATCTTCCATCCACTGGTTCACTCCCCAAATGGCTGCAATAGCCAGGGCAGGGCTAAGAGGAAGCCAGGAGCCAGAAATTTCTTATGGGTCTCCCACATGGGTGCAGGGGCCCAAGCACTCAAGCCATCTTCCACTGCTTTCCCTGGCGTATTAGCAGGGAGCTGGATCTGAAGTGGAGCAGCCAGGTCTCAAACCACTGCCAATAGGGAATGCTGGCGCTGCAAGTGGAGGCTTAACCCACTGCTCCACAGCACAGGCCCCATTACTTACTTTTGACTTGTGTTCCATTAAAAAAAAAATCAGACTCATTGCTTCCCTGGTTATCGCTTATGTTTTTCTATCTCCTAGAAATGAGAGACAGCAGTTTAGATAACTAAGCACTTTAAGCAAAAATAGTTCCTTTTAAATGAGCCAGAGAGTGGAAGCAATTGCAGTCATTTCTTGTAACTTCTTCCTAAGGAGCCGCGGGGAAATAGGTAGGTAGAAGTCCTGTTGGTCATCGCCATTCTGCGCAAACTGAAGCTTCATGAGATTCTCAAACTTTCAGGCTCTTATGACGGAGGATCCAAATCTGTCAGTACTCTCAGAGGCAGATTAGAAACTAGGCTGTGATAAACATCTCTTGTTAGTGTTGGGAGTACCCTCCTCGTGACCTTGAGCCTTCCCCCCATCTTCTCTCCTTGGCTATAGATAACAAGATGTGGCATTTATGATATGGACTTCCTTCCTTCTTGGTAGATCCTAAATGGAGCCAAGTGGAACAGCTACAAGACAGAAAATTGACTATGATGGAACGCTCTTTGGTGCTACATCTGATATGATTAACAATTTATTTTGGCAACACCCAGGATGGGTTTCATATGGTTTTTCTGAATTCAGCAGGACTCCTGCCAGCAAAATCAGGAACACTAAGAAATAATCCAGGCTGAGGGAGGAAAAAAAATGCCATCTTGCAAAATGTAGTATAGCATTGACTGTGATCTGGAAACCAGCCACTGCCCAGTCCTTCCATTTCCAACTGCTCTTCAGCTATTGTCTGCCTAGGCTTGGGTTGATGGATGAGTTTATAATCAACAGGGTAGATAACCTGGAGGGGAAAGCATTGTAGGAAGGAAGATGAAACATGTAACAGCCAAATATTTTGCAATACGCAAGTATTCTAAAAACACGGATGTTCTATCCCAGTCATCATCTTGAAGAAGTGTGATTGCTACATTTTGTGGACTTTCAGAGTTAACTGAACTGAGAGCAATTTATTTTCAAGCAGAAAGAAAGGTTGAGTTGTGACAGAGGAATGTTTCTTTGTTTTTTTTTAAAAAAAAGATTTATTTGTTTTATTTGAAAGTCAGATTTACAGAGAGAGAAGGAGAGGCAGAGAGAGAGAAAGAGAGAAAGAGGTCTTCCATCCACTAGTTCACTCCCCAAATGGCTGCAACGGCCAGAGCTGTGCCGATCCAAAGCCAGGAGCCAAGAGCTTCCTCCCGGTGTCCCACATGGCTGCAGGAGCCCAAGGACTTGAGCCATCTTCCACTGCTTTCCCAGGCCATAACAGAGAGCTGGACCGGAAGTGGAGCAGCTGGCACTTATACCAGCATCCATATGGGATATCGGCACTGCAGGCGGCAGCTTTACCCACTACGCCACAACACCGGCCCCAGAATGTTTCTTTGTCATAGTTGATGTTTTCATCTACATGCAGGGGCTTCTACTAACATAGTTTTCTGGGGTTTTCTCTGCTTTCCGTCCCGGATTCCTCCTCAGGCTAAGTATGAGAAGAGGAGCTGGACATGCAGTCCTGAACTCGTTTTTCTTTTCTCTCTCTTGAGAGGGAGCTCTTTCCTGCAGAGAGCTTAGGTAGCCCCACACAAAGGAGAAGCCTGCAGGGGCTAGATGTGTGTCTATTAGTAGGGTGCTCTTACACATAGAAGGCATGTTCTTTTTTTAAAAAAAAAAAAAGATTTTATTTATTTATTGAGAGGTAGAGTTGCAGACAGTGAGAGTGAGAGACAGAGAGAAAGGTCTTCCGTCCGTTGATTCACTTCCCAGATGGCCACAACCACCGGAGCTGCACCGATCTGAAGCTGGGAGCCAGGAGCTTCTTCTGGGTCTCCCACGCAGGTACAGGGGCCCAAGGACTTAGGCCATCTTCTGCTGCCTTCCCAGGTGCATTAGCAGGGAGCTGTATTGGAAGAGGAGCAGCCAGGACTCGAACTGATGCCCATATGGGATGCCTCTGTTCCAGGTGGCAGCTTTATTCCCTACACCACAGTGCTGGACCACATGGATCACATTGGGAATATATAAAAACTTCTTTTTTAGAAAAACTTTTATTTTATATTTATTTGAAGGCAGAGTTAAAGAGAGAGATGCAAGAGACAGAGATCTTCCATCTGTTAGTTCACTCCCTAAATGGCTGCAATGGCCAGGGTTGGGCCAGGCCAAAGCCGAGAGCTTGGAACTCAATCTAGGCTTCCCACATGGGTACAGGGGCCCAAGAAGTTGAGCCATCTTCTGCAGCTTTCCTGGGCACATTAGCAGGGAGCTGGATTGGAAGTGCAGCAGCCTGGACCTAAACCAGTGCTCATATGGGATGGCGGCACCGCAGGCAGTGGCATAGGCCATTACGCTGCAACATTGGCCCTTATAAAAACTTCTACCTCTGGATAGCAGTTAGATGGCCTTGAAATTGGTGATAAGACCCTGTGTTTTGATCTTTAATTGAGAGGCCAGCCAAAGAGGACATGACAGCAATAAATTAAATATTAAAACTAGAGAAGAGGGAAGGGCAGCCAAGAAGGAAACAATGGCTTCAAGCCCCTTGATCTACTGTGAATGATGTATATTCTTGAGGTAAGAATATAGTTAGATTTTCCAACGTCAATGAGATACCAATAGATAAGGACATTTGTCTGGGATTATAACAAATAAAGTAAGGCCCTAGAATCAAGTTTCCTAAAACTTTTTCATCCACATTAGTACATATGACTCTTGCCTTGTTAAGCAGATGCTGTTATACCAGCATTTTAATGCCTGGCAAGGGGGAGACCAGTGGATAGAGTTACTTGCTCAAACACCTCAACTATTAAGTGTTCTAATCAGACTCAAACCTGTTTTCTGATTCTAAGAACAGCAATCTTTTAATTCTGTACAACCAGCTCTAAGACAACAAACTTCAGAATACACTACAGGCTTGATATATTTAAAAGAAGCAGGTAAAACCACTTGGTTGACATGATTGGATTTTCTTATTGAATGTATCATGGACAACACAATGGATTTCACGCCACAACTCAGATGGTGACTGACATTCCTTTGGCTCTGTGATACAAAGAAAAATGATAGAGATTATGTTAAGATAATGGTGATAGAGAATTATTCAAAAGACACCATGACAGTTTATTTCATAAATCTTTGTCTTTAAAATTTGAAAATTTTACTGCTGAGGATACATCTCACTGTGTGGTACCTGGATAGCTGAAACCTGATACCAGCCAGGTCCCATGTTATCAACATTTAAAGGAGGACCAGGACATTTAACCATAATATTTGGAATCCCAGTGCTCCAGGGTACAGACAAGGTGTTCCAGAGCATTCATTTGCTTAGATGAAGAATTATTTGTGTAAGTTCTGTTGTGAGTAAGAAAGAGGTTTTGGGTGGGGCCGAATGGGTGGAGGTTGGGAAAACCACTTGGCACAATGAAGAGAAGGCACAGACACAGATATCAGAATGTTGGCAGGTGCCCATTACTCGCACCTGATCAACCCCCATCTGTCCTCTGTTGTTTATGGTCCTCCCCCTCGCTACCAGATCCTGTAGTATTTTTTTTTTCTAAGTAATCCAAGCTCTCTTTAGTCCCCATGGCATGCATTCTGAAAGCCAAAGTCCAACTTACTACCTCCAAACTCCAGCACAGGCAGCCTCTCTCTCCTGGTGAGTGTGGGCTCAGAAGCATCCATGGAAAGAGGAGTGGCTGCGGCAGTACCTGTAACTCCTGATGCTTTTAGATACAACATTGTATTTAATGTTCACAATTGCTCCATGAGGTTGGCATGGAAGATACTGACCCTATCCCGTAGATAAGGAAGTTGAGGTTCTCAGAAGTCTAAGTAATAAACAGTACAACCACCATCATCAACCACATCTTTAGGGTCTTTCCTTCTTGATAGCAATTCTTAAGCCACTATACCAAGGACTCTTAAATGTCCATGGGAATAGCGCCATACTGATGATAAAATAAACTCCCTTCGTTGTAAAGCAATTTTTAAAAAACCTATAAAATTATATGAAGTCTATTGAAGCTAACACTGTATTCAAGTGCAATAAAATAACTGTACAAATGCTTTGCTTAAAAGGATAGCACCCTAATTAAGAAGATTGTTAAAAAGATGGAGTATATGAATACATCTATTACACAGGATTTATTAGAACTCATTGTGCCCACAGCAGTAAAGTGGGACCAGCTGTTGCCTGGAACATGGAAACAGCCTTATGGAGTTGAAAGAGGATATTACAGTGATTCCTGCTAAAAAATGAAGTGCCTGCACCTTGCCTTAATCCCTTCTTCCAGGGTCTAACCTTCAACTATGAGTGTCACGGCATCTTCTGTAGTCCAAATTCTGGATCTGTGGGCAGCCTATCCTGGAGTATCTACTTCAGGCTTGAATTTGTTGGGCTAGACTCTTCATAGCTTTGGCCTTTTCCTCCTTATAAATGACAAATTTAAAAAGACTCTCTTTGTTTCTGATGGCTACAAACCCAAGTGACTCTGGAGTTTCAAACGTCCACTGCTTTTCTCACATTTCCCAGCATTTCTGACATTCATAGTGCCCACCAGGTGTTCTTCTTCTGTTTACTATGTTTCTGGAACCTCAGCTCTGGCTGACACTTGGTTGATTGTCCATGGTCATGAGCTCCTGCTTGCTTTATGGTCAACACAGTGGCACAGGAAGTGTCCTGGTGGGATTTTGTGCATCACCTCTGCGTGACATTAGGATGTTGGATCAACACAGTTGAGGATACATCTATGCTGGGATCAAACATCATGGCCATGAGGTTGAGTGTTACAATCTGTACACTCTACCAAGGCTGCAAGCCCACTTGCTTTAAAAAGCAATCCCCCATTGTCACGCCAGGTTTCCCTGGGTGGAGTCATCTCAGAGTTGAGATCCAGTTTGTTCAATGCTAGTCTCCATGATGCTCTCTCGGTAAAAAGCACTTTTCCTATGGTTATATCATGCGTGGGTTTGGAAAAAGTGACTCTGATTTCATGCTTGGGTTGCTATTTCAGATTCAGCACAGGAAAAAGAACACCAGTAGGAGTTTTTCAAAGAGATTGGTTGACCCAGGAAACTAAGTACTTACAAAATTTGGGTAGGATTGGAAGAGTAGAAATACAGGAACAGCTCCTGACGTTTTACTTTCAAGGTCAACCACTGCGGCAGCGAGCTGGACATCATTAAACCTGGGGCTGCTGCCATCTCTGTTCTGTGCAGTGGTGACCAGGAAAGACTGTGGAGTGCAGTGGCTACTCACTTTTGTTGGTGCTTGCATGTCTACTCTTCCAGCTGTGGGGGGGGGGGACCCTCTACCTCCTTTTTGCCTCCCAAATATCATGAAAGAATATTTCAGTAGTAGAACTGAAATCTCCCTCAGAGCCCTGGCTGTTTTCTAGATGCTACTTGAGGGTACAAATGGGTGCCCAGAATCAACAGGTAATACCTCACGTGGGACATGGGTCTGTTTCCTGGGAAACCCAAACATCAACAGTGGTTTAGCAGAAAAGGAATGCATTATAGGATAATAAGTAGCTCATGAATCTCCAGAAAGACCAGTCAACCAAGTGTGAAGAATGTGCTCTAAGAAAGCAAGCCCAGATCACTCAAGACCACTCCCGGGGAAATCTATAGAGGAAGCTGGGACTCATAAAGTGGGGAAATTCGTCAAATGTAGGAAGGAGATTAGAAGATGCTGGAAGCACCAACAAAGAGTGTCAAATGCCCCCACAGAAGCATCACTGTGATGTTAGTTACAAAAATGTATGATGACAGGTTCTTGTAAATACTACAAATGCATTTTATCAGAAGTCTTTGTGGGATCATCATATTAGCACATAGTCAAGTTACCAAATCAGTAGAGGAGGTTTTTTTGGTTGAAGGCTCTTGTTCTGCCTTTGAAGGCATACCAGCCTGAAAATCCAGACCAAGAGTAGGTGTACAATACATAATCCAAAAATGAATCCTAAATACTCGTATTCTCTGAGATTCAGACCTAGCTCTTCCTTTTCTGTACACTGTTAGGTGATTTCACTCAGTCCCATGGTACAAACACCATCTGTGATGGTGAGTCAAATGTTTATAGCACTGGTCTTAACCGCTCCACCGAACTTCAGATTCACATAGCCAAACAGCTCCATTTTGATACATAAAATAGAAGTGCTCACCCTGCCCCTAAACCTCCCTCCCCCACTCTTTCATATCAATAAATGACACTGCCCTTAGTCATGCTGGGACTCCATGTTTCCCACCTGTGTCTTATCAGCTCTACCTGCAAAGATGTCCTAAGATCATTCACTGCATTGCAACTTCCTGAGTCACCAGCCTCATTGCATCACGTTGACCAGCCTCCTGCATGAACTTCCTGCTTCCACTTCCCCATGGACTCCATTCTTTACCAAGAGGATCATGTGATCCACTTAGTACACTTAGAATAAAATCTAAATTTCCTGCTATCCATGATGATGACACACAAATTCCATGCTCCAAGCACTGACTTAGGCCCTTCCCACTTTTCTTTGAGGTTTATTTATTTGTTTTTTAAAGATTTATTTATTTATTAAAAGGCAGAGTTACAGAAAGAGAAATGCCTAGGGCTGGGCCAGGCGAAAACTAAGAGCCTGGAATTCAATCCAGGTCTCCCATGTGGGTGACAGAGTCCTGCACACGTAGGCCATACTTTGCTGCTTTCCCAAGTGCATTAGCAGGGAGCTGGATTGGAAGCAGAGCAGCCAGGACTTGAACCAGCACTTCAATTTGGAATACTAGCATCACAAACAGCAACTTAACCCACTGTGTCATAACGCTGGCCCCACTCCCCCCTTTCTGATCTCAATCTTCTGAGGCGCTCTCCCTGTTGACTCCACTGCACCAATCACATCGATCCATTTTAGCTATGGAACCTTCCCCATGCTCAGAAAATGCCGCGTCCAGATTTTGCATGGCTGGTTCCTTCTTTGAATTAAGGCCTCAGCTCAAATGTCACTTCTCAGAGACACTCTCCTGTTCATCAAATGTAAAATAGCCACTTTCCTTCCAAGTCACTTTCTTTTTATTTTTATTTTTATTTTTTGACAGGCAGAGTGGACAGTGAGAGAGAGAGAGACAGAGAGAAAGGTCTTCCTTTTTCCGCTGGCTCACCCTTCAAATGGCCGCTGCGGCGGGTGCACTGCGTTGATCCGTAGCCAGGAGCCAGGTGCTATCTCCTGGTCTCCCTTGTGGGTGCAGGGCCCAAGCACCTGGGCCATCCTCCACTGCCCTCCTGGGCCACAGCAGAGAGCTGGACTGGAAGGGGAGCAACCAGGACAGAATCTGGCGCCCCGACCTGAACTAGAACCTGGTGTGCCAGCGCCGCAGGCGAAGGATTAGCCTAGTGAGCCGCAGCACCGGCCTCCAAGTCACTTTCTATCTATTATCACTCTGGCCTAAGTTTTTCATAGCACTTACTCTTGTCTGAAATTATCTGCTTGTCGATTGATTATCTTCCCCTACTATGGTATAAGCTTGCTGGAAACTCCACATTTGCCTGATTGATGAGTGTAACCGAAGTGTCTAGAACAGTTCACAACATGTCACTGGCATTCCACAAACACTTCTTGAACAAATTTAGCTTATTCCTCAGCCGGCCTTGTTTATATAATTCTAGAGTGGAGATTTTTATCCTGATCTCCAACAGGTCTCTGAGAAGAATGAAGGAGATTTGCAAACTTAGATGAGAAAAACAATGTTTGTTTCCACTAACTCTCAACTAAACCCAAACCATAGCAGTAGTAGCTGTGCACATGATTTTTATATCATCAGTATAATTCATAGATATTTTCCTGTCACATTGCCTTATACCAGATATCTGAGAGTATTGTTTAGGTTCATCACTACTTCAAAATTATGATAGTTGTTAGACTCACTGCTAGATGGCTATTTCATGAATTAAAAAGGGTGTACATAGAGTACAATATCATGAACATTTTAAAAATCATTTAAAAATTTAATTAAGCATTAAGTACCAATATAAATTTGAAAATAATCTGTTTTCATTGTCATGTTATATAGTTTATTTTATGCATTTATAAACATTTGTCAGAAAAGTCAGGACACATAAAAGATGAGGGTAAAGAACTGTATTGTACAATAAGGGAGCCACTAGCCACATGTGGTTAACTCAAATTAAACTAAAGGTTCATTCAGATCCTTAGTAAAACTGGTCACACTGCAAGGGCTCAATAGCCACACGTGGAGGACGGTGCAGATACAAAATATGTCCACCATTGCAGAAAGTTCTGTTAGAAAGTACTGATGTACACTTTAGTGCCTAATATCTGGTTTGTCTTTCCACTGCCATACTTTGTCCCACCCAGCCCACCATGTTATGGACCACACATTCCAACAGTATCGGGTTCGGTGAGGGGAGTGACTTTCTCTCAAGATTCTTGCAACTTTTTTTTTCTGTTTCAACTTTTACTCCCTCTCAAGTCTCTGCCCTTCCCATGGTTCAGAGAGCCAAGGTAGCCAGAGCTGTGAACAAGGCAGTGTCTCCTGGACTTCATTCTCAGCCTCTGTCCTGGCCCAGATCAGAGAATGTAGCTGAACATAATTAAAGGTAGGGTGGAGACGAAGACAAATGAAGCCAGAGGCTCTGCTTCTCGAAAGCTCTAGGCTTTGTCTTGTTGGGTACCCTGCCAGAACTTGCTCCTGGCTCCCCGAGGAAAGACTGGCCATGCTGTGGCATGTGTGACCTTTCTACCAAGTTGGGGCCTGGAAATGAGTCCCACTAGATCCCAGAGAATCCATAATGCCAATGATGAATGTGGTGTGACCAAGTAGCAAGGAGGACCTCAAGCCCTGTCCAAGCCAGAGGAGAGCAGACCATAGTGCCCCAGCTGCAGATTTCAGTAGTGAACACTCCGCGAGCAGCCTGGGCTAATGGCAGAACAACCTCCCCCCAGACACCGGCTAACTCACCGCTGAGGTCTAGTGCAATTTGAGAGGTCCTCCTCCCCTCCTATTGTAATGGGTCAATGTCCTTCAAATTCAACATGACCAGATACCATCTTGGAGAAGAGCAGGAAGAATGGGCAAAATGGAAAAATGGATTCGTGCCAGAGGCTACTTGCCAGACCTAGTCTACCAGATTGAACTAAAATTCAGTTCTGCTGGCATCTCCCATTGTTCAGTAGTTGTAAGAGTTGGCATTTAAGAACCATGGGTCCATTATAGAAAGTTATGATGCTACAGGTTTTTTGTACATCTGACCCTGGTGTGGGTAACACTGAAACTGTATCTCAGTCATATAGACCTCTTGTTTGAGCAAAATATGGCCCATGATACCTTCTGGCATTTGGCAAATGAGGTTCTTATGAGACCCTCTCAGCTCCAGACAGGGAGAGTTAGCAACTGGAGTAGTAGTCCAATGTCTCTGTACTCTCCCTCTTCCTGTGTCCCTCAATAAGACAGCACAGAACCCCCCAGTCTTCCAGCTCCCCAGCACTGCTTCTAGCTCATCTTGACACACATGTATTTCAGAGACCCTGCTTACACTGGTGGGCCAGTGTCCTAATTCTCTAAAACTAGGGAACCAGTGTACTGTGTCTGCAGGTGTAGATACAGACAAAAAAAAAAAAAAAAAAAAAAAAAAAAAAAAAAGCCTTTCTATTCCTTGCCAGGAATGGGGTGTGTGCATGCATGTGTGTGTGCAAGGGCTCACACACATGTGTGTGTTTATGTTCTGCTTTGGACCCAGCTGAATTCCCCTTCTCCCCACACAAATTCACATTTACCAGGAACCTCAGAAGGTGACCTTATTTGGAAATAGGGTTGCTGTGGTTTGAATATGGCTTGTCCTCTCTGAAACTCATGTTGAAACCGGATTGCCTTTGTGGCAGTGTTGGGAGGTGGGGCCTTTACCTGGAGAATCGGTTGTGATAAAGCAGGTCGTCAAACACCAAGGCTGCCCCCACGCTTCGTCTCTGCAGCGTGTGTTCACTTAGCCTTCTGCCTGCGTCGTGTTCCGACACCCTCCCCAGGAGCCGTGGCCTTCCCCTGGCACTTCCCATTCTGTAGACTCCTGAGCCACACAAGCTGCTTTTGGCGTAGGTTATCCAGCCTCAGGTATTTTGTTAAAGCAACAGAAAATGGACCAAGACAAGGGGTTTTGCAGACGGCATTAGTTCAGATGAGGTCTTACGGAGTTCCAGCTCCTTCAGTATGGTGAGTGTCCTTGTTATATGAGGTGAGGACACACACACACAAATGGGCGTGTATGTGATGACAGGGACAAGGAATGGATTGGTACATCTACAAGCCAAAGAATACCGGACACCCATCAGAAGCTGGGAAGCAGCGAGGAAAGATTCCCCTGGCTTTAGAGGGATCAGACTGCTAGCCTCCAGAAAGGGGAGGCAATGCATTTCTGTCACTGTTAGGCATCTGGTGTGTGGAGCTTCATTACAGCAGCTGCAGGAAACTAAGACGTTTTTATAAGGGGCCGGAATGATGTAACACTTCAGCCCAGGCTTGATGGGAACACCAGTCTTCACTGATCCCTCTACGCACTAGAAGGGCCCAGCATGGAGTCTGAAGCAAGTGTTACTAAAAATCTCCAGCCTGCCCCGGCCCTGTTTTCCAGCTCCTCTATCCAATTCCCAGCTCAAGAGACAACGTTTATCCATGCACCTCCTGTTTCCTCTCCGTAGCTCCTGTTTGGGGTTGAGTAAGACTTGGCTCTCCCAAACTCATTCAGATATTGAAACCCTGCCATCTTAGTGGTCAGTGGAGTAGGGGCGGAGGCTTGGTCTAATGATGGCATCTGAGAGGAGGGTCTGCTGGGAGATGTTTAGGTCATTGGGAACGTGCTATCTCCAGAGGGCCAATTTTTTGAGGTTCAAGTTCGACCTAGCTGTTGTTCCTTATTTGCTCCCCAGATTATCATGTAACCCACCCTCTGCACCTTGACCAGCCTCCAGACACCAGACGTTGGGGCCCGCCTGATCCCGACCCTTAACCTCCCAACTGTAAGTGGAAATAAAACTTTTCTTCCCCAAGAAGCTCCTCCTGGTTATTGTAGTTGAAGTAACAAAAAGTGGACTAATAGAGTTTCCCTGTCCCCTTTCCTGTCAAAGAGCACACCACCCAAGACATGGTCCCTGGCTAAGTCCACGCCTCTACCCCTAGTCCCCAGGGGAATGCAATTCTACTGCCTTGTCAGCGTTTCTCAGGCTAATCTGCTTGCCAAGCTCTTTCTTTGGAGAATGCGGGCAGGACCGGAAGTGCACAGGAAGGGGAAGATATAGGTTCTGGATACCACCCTTGAAACACTTTTATCCAACCATCTCCGTCTCCATTGTATGCATTGTGTACCTTACCACCACCACCACTTTAAGAAATAATTTGAATAATGAAGCAATTACATAAAACTCAAGCCTATGGAAATCTCGACAGCAGGGATAGGGAAACTTTATTCTGCCAAAGGCCATTTGGATATTTATAACATCATTCATGGGCCATACAAAACTATCAACTTAAAAATTAGCCTGCTATAGATGTATTGAATTTCAAGTTCCGCCTGTGGTTGCCTTGGCAGACCAAATGATGTCACAGGCCTTGTATGGCCCATGGGCCAGACGTTCCCCACCCTTGCTACAGTAGTCATTGAGTGACTGTAGCTCCCACTCTGTCCCCGTCCTTTGTTACTCACCCAGGGACCTCCACAGTGTCTTTCTTTCTTTCTTTTTTTTTTTTTTTTTTTTTTTTTGACAGGCAGAGCGGACAGTGAGAGAGAGAGACAGAGAGAAAGGTCTTCCTTTGCCCTTGGTTCACCCTCCAATGGCCGCTGCGGCTGGCGTGCTGCAGCCAGCGCACTGTGCTGATCCGATGGCAGGAGCCAGGTACTTCTCCTGGTCTCCCATGGGGTGCAGGGCCCAAGCACTTGGGCCATCCTCCACTGCACTCCCGGGCCACAGCAGAGAGCTGGCCTGGAAGAGGGGCAACCGGGACAGAATCCGGCGCCCCAACCGGGACTAGAACCCGGTGTGCCGGCGCCGCAAGGCGGAGGATTAGCCTAGTGAGCCATGGCGCCGGACCCTCCACAGTGTCTTTCTGATGGTGCCCTCGAAGGGAACAAGTGGAGAAAGAGAAGGAGACTAAAGACTAAGCTCTTAGATGGAATCTTCTCCCATACCTCCCTTCCCAGTTGAGGTCTTGATGTATCTCAAATAATGTTAATTCTTTAGGAATGTGGTGATAAGAAGATGCACCAAATGCACAGTGTTTTCCTAAGAAAATGTCACATTACAGCTGCTTTACAAATAAGTTAATACGTAATTGGACTAAAGCAGAAGGTATGAAATATAGAATACAAAGTCATCTTAGAAATATAAAAAGGAAGATAAAGATGTAGACATTAATAGGGAACCCCTTTAGGGTCCTTTTAAAGAACAGGATTCATATTACGTTTTTAAAAGAGTATTTGTAATTGCCTACCTCCCCTTGTATTTTTTAAAATTTTCAAAAGGCAGTGGAGACTCATGGTTAGGTTCTGGAAAGACATGGTAATTAGAGACATAAGAATAGCTAGCACAGCTTCACATGGAAAATGTCTCAACTATGGTCATCACGACATGGGTTTGGAAGTATGCCACCTCATTCCACAAGACAAAGTTGGGAGAAAGTAACTTAGTCATAGAGCTGTAGAACTGAATTCCCAGGAAAGCATGAAGCATGCTCCAGAGTGCGCCTTTGAAGATGCCACATACACCTTAGTCCTAGCGTTGCTTGCATAGAATGCCATGCTATCCACCTCCTCTGAAATGAGAGACATAGAGTGAATATTTTTCCATCAACAAGTCTCATATTTTGCATTTTCCTAAGTTTTGGGCTTCCTTGATTACTCACGTGGAAAACACCTTAGAGACTTCAGAGTTATTTACTATGATGGACAGACATTAAGGTGGCCCCATGATCCCTATTTCTGGAATTCACATCTTTGTATAACTCCTCCCACCACCCCCAACACACACACACACACACACCTGCAATGTAGTTAGGACCCCATGACTTCTTTATCTTATTTTATTTTATTTTTAACTTTTATTTAATAAATATAAATTTCCAAAGTACAACTTTTGGATTATAGCGGCTTTTTCCCCCCATAACCTCCCTCCCACCCACAATCATCCCATCTCCCATTCCCTCTCCCATCCCATTCTTCATCAAGATTCATTTTCAATTATCTTTATATACAGAAGATCAACTTAGTATATACTAATAAAGATTTCAACAGTTTGTACCCACACAGAAACACAAAGTGTAAAGTACTGTTTGAGTACTAGTTATACCATTAATTCACATAGTACAACACATTAAGGACAGAGATCCTACATGGGGAGTAAGTGCACAGTGACTCCTGTTGTTGACCTAACAATTGACAGTCTTATTTCTGATGTCCGTAATCACCCGAGGCTCTTGTCATGAGCTGCCAAGGCTATGGAAGCCTCTTGAATTCGCCAACTCCAATCTCATTTAGATAAGACCATAGTCAAAGTGGAAGTTCCCTCTTCCTTTCAGAGAAAGGTACCTCCTTCTTTGATGGTCCGTTCTTTCTGCTAGGATCTCATTCACAGAAATCTTTCATTTAGGTCATTTTTTGCCACAGTGCCTTGGCTTTCCATACCTGAAATACTCTCATGGGCTCTTCAGCCAGATCCAAATGCCTTAAGGGCTGATTCTGAGGCCAGAGTGCTGTTTAGGACATCTGCCATTCTATGAGTCTGCTGTGTATCCCGATCCCATGTTGGATTGTTCTCTCCTTTTTAATTCTATCAGTTAGTATTAGCAGACACTAGTCTTGTTTATGTGATCCCTTAGCCACTTAATCCTATCATTATGATCAATTGTGAACTGAAACTGATCACTTTGACTAGTGAGATGGCATTGGTACATGCCTCCTTGATGGGATTGACCTGGAATCCCCTGGCACGTTTCTAACTCTACTGTTTGGGGCAAATCCGAGTGAGCATGTGCCAAACTGGACAACTAACCGAGCACCCAAAAGGAAACCTGTTGAAGTGAAATGGACAATGACTTGGTCAGCCCTTGTCCTGTCAAGGAACAACTTAATACTTTATCCCTTTTAGTATTTTTTTTTTTTGTTCTACTTAATACTATTGGTTGAACTCTTTAATTAACACACAGTTATTCTTAGGTGTTTAAATTTAACTGAAAAGTGGTCCCTGTTAAATATAAGAGACCGTGACTTACTTCTTTCCCATAGCATGTGCCAAGGCGGGTGGGATACGGCTCCCCTGTTTACATTGTGTTACGTGAGGCTCTGTCTGCTCACCAGACTCACTGAAGAGCCTTGCTGTCTTTGACAGCTTTGGAACAAGGGTCCCCGGGTCCCGTAGCTACAAGGCAGTGTAATTAATGCCAGAAAACAAATGAGCCTGAAGTGCACCTTTCCCCATTGTACCTCCACACGAGACCTCAGCCCTAGGTGACACCTTCATTGCAGCTTCAAGAGGACCCATTTAAAGCTCTGAGATAGTAAATGTGTGTTCATTTAAATCATTAAGCTTGTAATTTGTTTGGCAGGAATAATAAAAAAATAAATACACTCACCTTTGTTAACTTTTCTGACCCAGCTTTCTCCTAGTAGTTTTATCTCTCTATAAGTTTGAAAACCATTGGTGTTTGTTTGCTTTTCATGATCAGCATACATTATGACCACATACACAAGGATACTCTTTTCCTTATAATAGAATTGACCTTGGTCATAGCATCAAAGAGAGACTTTACATAAATCATCAAATCACCTATTTAGCCCATAAACCAAGCCATCCTGTGAGTTTTTAGCAGCTTGGTGATTCTCAAACTCCTTAGAATAGAACCTGGCCTGAAAACTGACTGCTGATGGACTACAAATTAATTAAAACATTTTGGAGGTCGTGGTTGCAATCTAAATATCTATACTCTAAACATATGTGTGTTTGTAAACATATATGTGTTTGACCTAGATATTCTCCTTCTAGAAATTTATTTCAAGGATAGTCAGGCAGATGTTCAAGAATGTGCACTGTACTATTGATTATTAATGGAATATAGAGTTAAAAACAACATAAATGTATAAAATAAGCAGAAGGTTAAATACCTTAGAGATAACCCATATGATGGAATACCATGAAGCTATTTCAAACTATACTGTGGGTATATAATTTCACTCACAGGGCAGTGTAAGCAAAAATAAAAAAGAACATATGAAAGGATGAGTGCCTATGTATATAATACTTGTACATAAGCACATGGAACATAAGACTGGGTATATATCAAAATGTTAACAGTGATAATATCTGCATAGTAAAATAATAATTTTTGCTTATTAACTCCCTGGCTATATTTTGTAATGTTTCTTCAAGGCTCCCACATGATTTGTGCAATTTTTAAAATTTGTAATGGGAGATTTGGCATTTTTTAAAAAAATTATTTTGCCTGTTTCTAATTGTGGCTCTCTAGGTGGGCTGGGTCTTGCTGATGGTCCAGACACCCGTGGACCTGCCTGCCTGACACTGGAACATCCTACCTGTCTGCACCCTCCCACACCCATCTCACCCACACGCTTGCCTTTCCAGCTGCCACCCTGTCTCTGCCCAAGCTCATCTGACTGACTCATATTTCAGCAACCACCCTAGCTTAAAAAAGATGTATTTTCCCATAGCAGTGTGTTCATGTAAGTCCCAAATACATCCAACCTTAACCACCCAACACTCACACTGTCCTGGATGTTAGTGACAGAAATTGCTATGTCAAAAGTCTAGATGCTCACAGAGCACAAGGCTGTGAAAACGCAATTATGTTGCCTATAAACTCTATTAGAGTATCACTGTTATCTGCAAACACACACACACACACACACATACATACATTATATATTTTTAATATACATTTTGAGAATAAAATTATGGTTTCAGGTGCTTTCATTTCTGCTTTGATTTTATTCTTCCAGACCCTTCCCAGAAGCCTTATAAGATGAAAGTGAGTGTGGGAGAGAAGGTTTAGGATGATACAGAAAAAGAATGGCAGCCTGAGAGAGTCTGGGAATTTATGGTTATTGAGGGCCTCGTATGTACAACTTGCTGGGCCAGGTACCAGGATATGGTCCCCATTAACGAAAGAGGCTTAGAGAAGATGAGAGACAACACAGAGGAAGATTAGGGGAGAGAAAGAAAAGAGGCCAGTAAACGGAGATGTTGTCAGTCCATACCCACTGGGAAGTCACTGAATGGGAACGCCGTGTTAGGGCCCGAGAGGGAGAAGGCAGCCCTGCGGGGCACAGCTCCCCGTGATCTCCTTCTGCCGACACCTGGACCACAAGTGAGCGCGTTTGTCAGGTCAATGTACCGACTGCGGTTCTTGTTGGAATGGAGCATGGGGCTGAAATTACAGAGAAACTGGCACAAAGGGAGGGCCAGGAGGAGACTGGGAAGAGGGAAGAGAATAGAGAGTCGACAGTTGCCAGGTGGTAGCCTGCCCTGTGTGAGCAGCAGAAAGCGAGGAAGGCAGCAACTGTTCTCTGTGATCAGAAAGGGGGTCGGAAAACCTTGAAGCCAGGGCTTGTGGAGGGCACAGGGTGGGAATTAGATGACCGCTTCCTCATCATCCTAGTGCTTGCCGCTCACCTGTCTCAGCTACCTTCTGCTTCTCCCTGTGTGGATGCCCCTGCTGCTATAACTGATGTGCTTTCTGTATCTTGAGTTCAGGTCCTGAGCCAGATGACCTGGTTGATCCAGGTAGTATTCTTGCCACCAATGGACAGAGCTTGTGTGTTAGACCAACTCACGGGCCACCACTCATGGGCAAGCCTATAGGTTGTCTTTGGTTCACTTGCTTTCCCTCATCCAATCAGCAGGATCACGTAGCCTAGAACAAGCACACACTCTCAGAGACCACATAGGACTGCTGGCCCTAGCAAGGAACCGGAAGAATAGGATCCCAGAGCATGACAATTGTGCCAAGAACTGTGAAGGAGCTGGGGTTCTATGCCACTTGCAGGCTAACAAGTGAGACTGCATGGTTTCATGGATTCTGGTAGAAGACGTGAGACTCCAGGGTCAGAGATAAAGGGCGGTTTATTACTTATCGCAGTAGCGGCAACCAGAGCTGCGTTTGTCAGCTTCCTGACCCCCGGTTCTCACAGGGTGATAAGAAGAGGGCCAGGTGACACCTTTACACACAGGGGTTTTGTTACAGGGGTGGGACCTGAACTTTGGAACTGAAATCTTTTATAACGTGGTAAACATCCTGCCCTTTTCTCTGGAAGAAAGACCCTCTCCATCTTCCAAGTCCATTCACAACACATTCTTGAAAAGATGTTCCGGAACAGTGGTGGCCAGTGTTCCTGCTCGTAAAGTGTACAGAAACAGAGAGGCTCCTGCAGAACCATCTCCCAGCATGTTTCTTTCCCAAACAAACCAAACGATGATTTGAGCACTCAGAATCCAGGAAGTAGATGAGGCCAATTTTTTTTCTCTTTAATTATGAAGTAGTCAAAATTAACCTTTGACTTTTCCTTTTGTTCTCCCCACACTTTGTTCAAGTGATTCCTTCCTCATTGGCTACGAGAGTCAAGCCTCATATTTCTACTTTTCCGTCCCTAACCTCCCTCAAAGCTCACATATTTTGAGTCTTATTCTCTTTTGGCTCCATCATAATTTCTCAAGTAACTTAATTTTTATTTATTGATCACCCACATAAATCCATGCTGCAGACTGACCATTTCACTAATATTAACTCATTTATTTATTATAACTCTTTCATGTGGGTACCATTATTATCCCCCTTCTTCAGATGAAGATAGTTGAGAGTCTAATAAAATGTGTGTACATTTGTGGAAATACAGTAGTAACAACTAACATTTAAAATGATTCTAGAAAATGGGAAACGACTAGTGGCTCTAGCGGTACTCTAGCGGTAGGAATTCCAGGACAATGGGGAGTACCCACTGGGAGAAGGGGACTTATTAACACCCCCTTCAACCACTCTCCAAGAGTTCTTGGGTGTGGTCAGGGGACAGGGAGGTACATGAACCAGAACTCCCTGATTCAACCTTTCCCTAAAATCACTTTGAGGAAGTGGCTGGCTGCTTGTCCACTGCCAGGACCATGTCTAGTCCACTGCTGTATCTCCAGCATCTAGCTCAGTGGCCCGTTCCTCACAGGTGCTCAAGAGAGCGTTGAATGACTGCCTGACTGACGAACTGAATGAATGGACAGGAGTTGAGAAGCTTCAAGGGTCATTTACGCAAGAAAGCATTCCTGGATTAGAAACAAGGGTTTAACCGCATCTTAAATCAGAGGATGACTCTGACCCTCCGTGTAAAAGGCGAAGAACCCAGGCTTATAAGATAACAGAAGAAAGTAGAAGCAAATAGTTTTATTGGAAAAAGAAAGCAATGGGATTAGAGAGGGGAAATAGGATGACGTTGAAGGCAAAGTAGAGGTTCCCTGGGCCAATGAGAATAAATCAAACACAAAGCAAAAGACATTGGGCAAAATCATCAGGAAGCTGGAGATGCTAGATGCTCCAGCTCTAGGAAGACACCAGAGAACACAACTTATAGAAAGTGGGAGAAACAATGTGAATAATGCTAATGGCTGCCATTTGTGAATAATGCTCATTTGCAGGCACAATTCCTCCAGCTTCGTGTTCTTCCTTTCAGCACGACTCTGTGAATCAGATTCTATTATTATCATATCACCATCTTATAAATGAGAAAACTGAGTAGTGTGTCCAAGGCCACACAGCTTGAAAGTAGCAAAGCCGAGGTGTAGATCAGGCAGTTTGCTCAGAGTATGCCCCATTCACAGTCATCACTTATCACCCCCAGCATGCTCCCGACTACCTCCATGTAAGGACACCCACCACATCAGATAAATCACAAATTTAAGTTTATTCTTCTTGGTTTTATTTATTTGAGAGGGAGAGGAGAAGGGAGAGAGGGAGAGAACACTCAGTCCAGGGCTCCCACATGGTTGACAGGGACCCAATCGGTTGAACCATCACTTGCTGCCTCCCAGGGTCTGCATTATCAAGAAACTGGAATGAGGAGCAGAGCCAGGGCTTGAACCCAGGCACCCTAATCTGAGATGTGGGAATCCAGCAGGCATCTTAACCACTACACTAGACACCTTCCCCTAAATTCATTTTTAAAGTGTTTTTGTTAAGCCTTCCCACCTCCACTCTTCCTAACTGGATTGCATTGCTTCTCAAACCTCCAAGCCTTCATGTAGAAGTTCTAGAGCAGGGAACTTGGTCAGGGTGGCTGAGAGTTTAAGGTAGAGAAGCTGAGGAATAAAAACTGGTTATCTGTTCAAAAACTGGAGTCTTCAAAAACTGAATGTGGTATGGAAAAAGCAGACATGGAAGGAGAATGTTCTAGATTAAAAGTGACTCAAGGGACATAACTGTCAATAAACTGCATGAAATTTGGTGTTTTTAAAAGGTGGCTGGAGAACAGTGAAGAAATGGTAATTACTGTGAACTAGATAATAGATTTTTTAAAACTTTTATTTAATAAATATAAATTTCCAAAGTACAACTTTTGGATTATAGCAGCTTTTTCCCCCCATAACCTCCCTCCCACCCACAATCATCCCATCTCCCATTCCCTCTCCCATCCCATTCTTCATCAAGATTCATTTTCAATTATCTTTATATACAGAAGATCAACTTAGTATATACTAAGTAAAGATTTCAACAGTTTGTACCCACACAGAAACACAAAGCATAAAGTACTGTTTGAGTACTAGTTATACCATTAATTCACATAGTACAACACATTAAGGACAGAGATCCTACATGGGGAGTAAGTGCACAGTGACTCCTGTTGTTGACCTAACAATTGACAGTCTTATTTCTGATGTCCGTAATCACCCGAGGCTCTTGTCATGAGCTGCCAAGGCTATGGAAGCTTCTTGAATTCACCAACTCTGATCTTATTTAGACAAGGCCATAGTCAAAGTGGAAGTTCCCTCTTCCTTTCAGAGAAAGGTACCTCCTTCTTTGATGGCCTGTTCTTTCTGCTAGGATCTCATTCACAGAAATCTTTCATTTAGGTCATTTTTTGCCACAGTGTCTTGGCTTTCCATGCCTGAAATACTCTCATGGGCTCTTCAGCCAGATCCAAATGCCTTAAGGGCTGATTCTGAGGCCAGAGTGCTGTTTACGACATCTGCCATTCTATGAGTCTGCTGTGTATCCCGATCCCATGTTGGATTGTTCTCTCCTTTTTAATTTTATCAGTTAGTATTAGCAGACACTAGTCTTGTTTATGTGATCCCTTAGCCACTTAATCCTATCATTATGATCAATAATGAACTGAAACTGATCACTTTTACTAGTGAGATGGCCTTGTTACATGCCACCTTGATGGGATTGATCTGGAATCCCCTGGCACATTTCTAACTCTACCATCAGGGGTAAGTCTGAGTGAATATGTGTCAAACTGTACATCTTCTCCCTCTCTTATTCCCACTCTTATATTTAACAGGGATCACTTTTCAGTTAAATTTAAACGCCTAAGAATAATTGTGTGTTAATTAAAGAGTTCAACCAATGGCATTAAGTAGAACAAAAAAACACTAAAAGAAAAATAGTAAGTTGTTCCTTGACAGTCAGGATAAGAGTTGATCAAGTCATTGTTTCTCATAGTGTCTATTTTACTTCAACAGGTTTCCTTTTAGGTGCTGTTAGTTGTCACCGATCAGGGAGAACATGTGATATTTGTCCCTTTGGGACTGGCTTATTTCACTCAGCATGATGTTTTCCAGATTTCTCCATTTTGTTGCAAATGAGCGGATTTCATTTTTTTTTTACTGCTGTATAGTATTCTATAGAGTACTTATCCCATAATTTCTTTACCAGTCTTCTATTGTTGTGCATTTAGGTTGATTCCAGGTCTTAGCTATTGTGAATTGAGCTGCAATAAACATTGATGTGCAGACAGCTCTTCTATTTGCCAATTTAATTTCCAAGGAGTGGGATGGCTGGGTTGTATGGTAGGGTTATATTCAGGTTTCTGAGCAATCTCCAAACTGACTTCTATAGTGGCTTTACCAGTTTGCATTCCCACCAACAGTGGATTAGTGTCCCTTTTTCCCCACATCCTCGCCAGCATCTCACCATGTTGTTGGTAGATTTCTGTATGTTAGCCATTCTAACTGTGGTGAAGTGAAACCTCATTGTGGTTTTGATTTTCATTTCCCTGATGGCTAGTGATCCTGAACATTTTTTCATGTGCCTGTTGGCCATTTGGATTTCCTCTTTTGAACAATGCCTATTTAGGTCTTTGGCCCATCTCTTGAGTGGGTTGTTTGTTTTGTTGTTGTGGAGTTTCTTGATCTCTTTGTAGATTCTGGTTATTAACCCTTTATCTGTTGCATAGTTTGCAAATATTTTTTCCCATTCTGTTGGTTGCCTCTTCACTTTCCTGACTGTTTCTTTTGCAGTACAGAAATTTCTCAATTTGATGTAATCCCAATTGTTAATTTTAGCTTTGACTGCCTGTGCCTCCAGGGTCTTTTCCAAGAAGTCTTTGCCTGTGCCTATATCTTGCAGGGTTTCTCCGATGTTCTCTAATAACTTGATGATGTCGGATCATAGATTTAGATCTTTAATCCATGTTGAGTGGATTTTTGTGTAAGGTGTAAGGTAGGGGTCTTGCTTCATGCTTCTGTATGTGGAAATCCAGTTTTCCCAGCACCATTTGTTGAATAGACTGTCTGCTCCAGGAATTGGTTTTAGATCCTTGATCAAATATAAGTTGGCTGTAGATGTTTGGGTTGATTTCTGGTGTTTCTATTCTGTTCCATTGGTCTATCCATCTGTTTCTGTACCAGTACCATGCTGTTTTGATTACAACTGCCCTGTAGTATGTCCTGAAACCTGGTATTGTGATGCCTCCGGCTTTGTTTTTGTTGTACAAAATTGCTTTAGCTATTTGAGGTCTCCTGTGCCTCCATATGAATTTCAGCATCATTTTTTCCAGATCTGAGAAGAATGTCTTTGGTATTTTGATTGGTATTGCATTGAATCTATAAATTGCTTTTGGGGGAATGGACATTTTGATGATATTGATTTTTCCAATCCATGAGCATGGAAGATTTTTCCATTTCTTGGTATCCTCTTCTATTTCTTTCTTTAAGATTTTGTAATTCTCATCGTAGAATTACATCATAGAGATCTTTGACGTCCTTGGTTAAGTGTATTCCAAGGTATTTGCTTGTTTTTGTAGCTGTTGTGAATAGGATTGATCTTAGCAGAACTTTCTCAGCCGTGGCATTGCCTGTGTATACAAAGGCTGTTGATTTTTGTGCATTGATTTTTATATCCTGCTACTTTGCCAAAATCTTCTATGAGTTCCAATAGTCTCTTAGTAGAGTTCTTTGGATCCCCTGAATAAAGAATCATATCGTCTGCAAAGAGCGATAGTTTGACTTCTTCCTTCCCAATTTGTATCCCTTTAATTTCTTTTTCTTGCCTAATGGCTCTGGCTAAAACTTCCAGAATTATATTGAATAGCAGTGGTGAGAGTGGGCATCCCTGTCTGGTACCAGATCTCAGTGGAAATGCTTCCAACTTTTCCCCATTCAATAGGATGCTGGCCATGGGTTTTTCATGAATTGCTTTGATTGTATTGAGGAATGTTCCTTCTATACCCAATTTGCTTAAGAGTTTTCATCATGAATGGGTGTTGTATTTTATCAAATGCTTTCTCAGCATGTATTGAGATAATCATGTGGTTTTTCTTCTGCAGTTTGTTATTGTGGTGGTGTATCACATTGATTTATTTGAGAACACTGAACCATCCCTGCATACCAGCGATAAATCCCACTTGGTCTGGGTGGATGATCTTTCTGATGTGTTGTTGCATTCTATTGGCCAGAATTTTATTGAGGATTTTTGCGTCTATGTTCATCAGGGAAATTGGTCTGTAATTCTCTTTCTCTGTTGCATCTTTTTCAGGCTTAGGAATTAAGGTGATGGTGGCTTCATAGAAAGAATTTGGGGAGATTCCCCCTTTTTTGATTGTTCTGAATAGTTTGAGAAGAATTGGAGTGATTTCTTCTTTAAATGTCTGGTAGAGAGCCGGCGCCGTGGCTCAATAGGCTAATCCTCCACCTTGCGGCGCCGGCACACCGGGTTCTAGTCCCGGTTGGGGCGCCGGATTCTGTCCCGGTTGCCCCTCTTCCAGGCCAGCTCTCTGCTATGGCCAGGGAGTGCAGTGGAGGATGGCCCAGGTGCTTGGGCCCTGCACCCCATGGGAGACCAGGAAAAGCACCTGGATCCTGGCTCCTGCCAGGATCAGCGCGGTGCGCCGGCTGCAGCGGCGGCCATTGGAGGGTGAACCAGCGGCAAAAAGGAAGACCTTTCTCTCTCTGTCTCTCTCACTGTCCACTCTGCCTGTCAAAAAAAAAAAAAAAAAAAAAAAAAAAAAAAAAAAAAAAAGTGAAGATTAAATAAATTAAAAAAAAAAAATAATAAAAAAAATAAATGTCTGGTAGAATTCAGCAGTGAATCCATCGGGTCCTGGACTTTTCTATGTTAGGAGGGCCTTTATTACTGATGCAATTTCTGACTCTGTTATGGGTATGTTTAGGTTTTCTATGTCTTCCTGGTTCAATTTAGGTAGGGTATATGTGCCCAGGAATCTTAGATAATAGATAGTAAGCAATTGTTAATTTCCTCAGGTCTGATGATGGCAAGGTAATCATGTAGGCACTGTTCCATATTCCTACTAGATGTATGGTGAAGCAGTTAGTGTCATGACTTCTGGCTTTTTTTAAAAAGATTTATTTATTTATTTGAAAGGCAGAATTACAGAGAGGCAGAGGCAGACACACATACACACACACACACACACACACACACACGTATACACACACACAGTTCTTCCATCCACTGGTTCATTCCCCAATTAGCCACAATGGCTGGAGCTAGGCCAATCTGAAGCCAGGAGCTTCTTCCAGTTCTCCCATGCAGGTGCAGGGGCCCAAACGCTTGGGCCATCTTCCACTGCTTTCCCAGGCCATAGCAGAGAGCTGGATTGGAAGAGGAGCAGCCAGGACTCAAACTGGCGCCCCTGTGAGATGTCGGCACTGCAGGCGACTTTACCTGCTATACCACAGTGCTAGCCCCTGTCATGACTTCTGAAACTAACCTTCCAAAGGTCCAGAAAGATAATAGATGGAAAGCGCAATAGATTGGGAAATTAAATATAGCAAAATGTTAACAATCATTGAATTTGGTAGAGGCCAGACAGATGTGCATTCAAATATAGTTTTGGGTTTTCTGAATGTAATTTTCATAATAATAAGTTTTGGTGGGGGGGAAGAGCCTAGAGTGAGGAGAGTGATTGTTTACAGATTGGCCAGAGAAGGCCGGGAACCTGTCCAAAGCAAAGGCCTTCAGGGATGAGTTACAAAGCTCAGCCTTGACCACACTGGGCTGAACGCAAATGCTTTCCCAATAGACAGAAATACAGAACGCCCCAAGGACCGGATGGGAGATTTGGCAGCCACTTCAGGAGAGAGAGCAGTGACAGCTGGAGAGGTAGTAAAATCGCTGGGAATCATCTGGAACATCGAGGAGACCAGACTTAGGTAGCAGAACACGCGGAGTGCGAGGATTCTACGTCAACAGCTGGAGCTGGGCTGCCAGGATCCAAACCCTCCCTCCGCGGCTCGCTGGTGGGCTGTGCGGCCACCAACGGGTTCCCTGAGCGCTCTGCCACAGGAGCCTGTGTGGGGATGATAGAGAACAATGTATGTACAGGGCTTCACCCTCGGGGAGCAGTGAGTGAATGCAGCTCTTATTTCTATCACCCAGGGGAGGAGGAAGAATGGGGGAGAGAGAGAGAGAGAGCTTTTGCTCGCCCCCCAGCTGCAGCAGGGGTGGGGTGGGGGCGCACATCCCTAGCCACATCCCCAGCAAGTTTGTTTACAATTACATGTAAGTTTGTGTTCTTTAATTTCTTCCTTTTAAGTGAAATGGTGTGGCCCTGGGGTTAGCGGGGATGCTAATGAAGTTAACCAGTGGAGGAGATTACACTGCAGCATGGAAAATAAACATTGAGGTCTCGGCTTGAGTGTTTATCTCCGAGGATACCTTGTCTTTGCCTGGGTAATTATCTCTCAACAGCACACAGCTATCCAGCAGCAGGGGATGATCTCATTAACATTACCACTTAAACACAGCCTTGCTCAGGCTGCTCAGCCGCCCCCTCCCGCCCCCCCACCCCCCCCCGCGGCTGCTGGGGCTCAGGGGCTCAGGGGCTGCGTATCATGCGGGAATTGAAGCCAGAAAGTCGAGTATTCGAGCACATTTATTTATTTATTTATTTTCCTGAACAAACTTCTGCACATCTTTGATAGTTTCTTAAAAAAAAAAAAAAGTAGTGCAGCCAAGAATATGATGTGTAGCAAGCTGGTGCCGGCTTTACGATGGACCGCCAGGTTGGTGACAGTGCTGAGCAGGTCACTACCCACTAAGGGTGAGCAGTAGCAGGTAGCACACGGGACGGCCTCATCCTACAGGAGGAGGCAAGCGCCACATTGTTTAGAAAGGAGCTCAGAGCGTTCTGGCAGCACAATCCAGATCCTGGGTATACTCGGTAGACCCGTCCGTGACCCAGAAAATGAGTGAGGGGCCGGCGCTGTGGCATAGCGGGTAAAGCCGCCGCCTGCAGTGCCGGCATCCCATATGGATGCGGGTTCAAGTTCCAGCTGCTCCACTTCTGATCCAGCTCTCTGCTATGGCCTGGGAAAGCAGTAGAAGATGGCCCAAGTCTTTGGGCCCCTGCACCCACATGGGAGACCCAGAAGAAGCTCCTGGCTGCTAGCTTAGGATCAGCACAGCTCCAGCCATTGCAGCCATCTGGGGAGTGAACCAGCGGATGGAAGACCTCTCTGTCTGCCCCTGCCTGTCTGTAACTGTACCTTTCACATACATACATACATACATACATACATACATAAATGAAAAAAGAAGAAATGAGTGAAGAAAAAAGTCCTGAGATGTTCCACCCATCTTCTCTTATTTAGAGGAAGACTGTGTGCTGCCCGTCCAGGGTTTGATTCCCTAACCCTGACTTTGGCCCCGCTGCTTTGGGTTTTGCTCAGAGGACGTGTAAGAGCCGCTAGCCATCCTGGGCACGGCATGAGCAGCCTGGCCTCTGCACCTGGCAGGGTAAGGGCTGCCATCACTTCTGCCTCCCACCCGGTGCGGCACACCCCGCTCTATATCACAGACAAGTACCCTGAGGCCCACAGAGCCGAAATAAGGGAGCTGGCATTGCATGTCAGGTGTGGTGGAGGGAGCGCTAAGCTGGAAGTCCAGAATCCGCAGAGCCTGCGCGGCTTATTCCGGAGGGAGGGCGAACTGTTCATCATTGCATCTTCCTGCACAGAAAGGGCTCCAGGCTTTCTGTCCATGCTAAGGCTCTACCTTCTCGCAGACAGGATGTCAGGGTGTCTGGAGAGCATACGGTTCCCCCTGCCCTGACCTCAAGGTGACCTTCCCAACTCCCCTCTGCTGGCTCTCAATTCCTGGGGCCTGGGTCCCCAGGGCAGATGTGGACAGAGTGCATGCAGGAGGCGGGACGATGGCTGCCCCGCTCACCAAGCTGGCACACAGTGGGCGCCCAAGAAAGGCTGTTTCTCATGGAAAAGTAGTATTTCTTTTCCTGGCTCTGGCAGGAGAGCCGATCAGGGAAGAGGTCAAAGGGTTGACTTGAATTAGGTTTGAAGGTTGGCTGGGATTCAATTACCCATGACCCTCTAGGCTCTCCTGCCAGCCATGATTAATGGAGACCCACTGAAGTGGGCTGGGATTGCTAACACTGCAATCAACATCACTATTATTTTGAGAATGAAGACACTGGAATTATCTGAAGAGCATTCTGAAGCCACAGGAGATTTCTTAGGCTGGAGCTATCCTGGTGCTTTAGCTCAGGAACAGCACAGGGCTCAGATTAGGAGACAAGAGGTATTTGTGAGTGTAGCTGGGGAGTCCCCGCTGCTGTTTGTTCTTGCCATCATGCTGGCCTGCTGCAGATCAGTTATCATTGAGGGCTCTGGGTGGTTTGGATCTGGATCCTGAAAACACCTTACTTGTGTTTACTTGGGGCATATATTAGGGAAAGAGGCTACTTTGCAAATCAGAGAATCCCCTCAATTAAAAGAAGAAAAGAAGCTGCCCCATTGTCACCACTTTCCTGTTTCCAATGTGGGTTTTCCTTCTCAGCTTCACACTGAGGTTTATCTAATCTCAGGCCCGGGGTGGATGAAGGCCTTGGGAACCAGGGCCCAGCTGCACAAGTTTGTTTTCCTACAGAAACATCCTTGTGGAGCCGATCTTTCAGGAGGTATTTTTGAAAATCTGATGACAACCACAGTGGCTTGTTGGATCCAAGTGAGCTGGCAGTAAGTCGGGTTTTGTTGTTTTTGGGTTTTGTGCCACATGGGGTCAGTTTGCACATTGATCTGTATAGCTGTGCTTAGCAATAGCAAATCTTCTATTAGCAAAGGAAGCCCAAGGAGACGTAACACAGATTTTCGCTTTTTTTGCTACAACCCCAGCTCTGCTCCTTGACCTCTGTCCAGCTATCTTTTCCGAGCTCAAGGCTTGTCATCTGGCTGCTGGGGACAAGTTAAGGGATCGCTGTGGCACCCAGCCCTCTGCCCCCTCCTAGGCCAAGGGCTTAATGAACCCAGTGGGAATGGAGTCCAGTGTTCTGAGAGTCATTGCCCTTCTGTGTCCTAATAACGTAGCTGTCTCTGCGCTAATCCACTTCCCTCTAAGAACACAATCCATACGTGTGATTTGATGTATGGGTTTTCAAGCTCACTGAATGAGCTCAAACTTGAAAGAGATCCAGATCATAATAACCCCTATTATTTTTAGAGCATTACCTCGTCATTCTGATGAATTCGCTTAGAGGGCTGCTCCCTGCCGCTTCCCCAGGGAGAGGCACAAGAACACAGATTTCCTTTGGTGGGAGTTCACATGTTTAGAGCTGTAACATAGCAGATCATTGTGAAATCTAATGGGTGCTTGGCCCATGCCAAATAAGCCCAGCACCCAAAGCACATAAAGAAACCATTGAAAGACACTGGACTGAATCCAAAAGGCCGTGGCTAATGTTTCACCTAATCTCGATCCTGGTCTCTCCTGCTGCCCACTGCCGGCCCCACCCACCAGATATGCAGAGTGTCCCTGCAGCTGCTTCTAGCCTATTTGCAACCTTTAACCCCAGGCAGAAGAGTGAGGACGCTTTTTGAAGCCCAGAGCCAAAAGGGGGACAGAGGAGTCGCTAGAGCAGGCAGAGGGGGAGGGTGGTTGGAGGTTGGAAGGGGTTAATTCCCTGGGGGTGGGGCTGTAGGCTGACCCGAGACAGGCTCCGGGCCACAGAGAAAGCCCGGTGGGACTGGAGGTGACACTGGGTCAGAACCCCAGGACTTGGAGCAGGAATGTATATGAGCTGGGAACAAAAGTTTCAAAAAGAGGCAGTGAAAAAAAATGCGCGTTTTTGTTTTCAATTCTTTTTATCTTGGCTCTATCTCAGGCACCAGTGACTCCGGAACTTTAGAAGCTAAGGGCGGGGTGGGGTGGGGTTTGGTGATTTTTTTTTTCTTTTCCTCTTAAAGGGAAGGAACAGAGCGCTCCTCGAACATGTATAATTTGCTTGAACATGATCCCAGCCACTAATAAAAATATTGAGCAATATTTCATTCTATCTCTCTGGAACTGGCATTTGCAAAGGTGGTATTGACAGATCAGAGAGCAGAAAGGAATTCTGCCACTACCCGTGGAGGAATTTGGACCTGCGAGAGATTTTTGCTGTTAATTATTGATGATTTCAGCTGCCCTAAGCCAGGCTTTATGTTTCTAAAGAGTATGTGCAGAATTGGTAACAAAAATCATCATTTGTTCCTGGTAAGGGCTACTGGGCTTCAGAGAAAAAATCTTTAGACCCTGTATATGAGATAGAGTGAGAGAGAGAGATTAATTCATAAAACCCAGAAGTTTAGCTGAACTTCCAGCCTGGAATTTATTTTTTGAACAACAGAGATGGATAATAGCCTGAGATAACACAGTATATGAAAACTCAAACGTGCCACATTCCTGATAGAGAAATGGCGGGCGCAGGTTATGGGAGGATTGATTACAAGGGCTTTTTAAATAAAAGTGTCTTCAGTGTCTTGAGGTGAGGGAGTGAGTTTGTGTGAACTTGTGAGGATCCCGTAAGGTCAGTGTTCCCTGTGCAAACATCATTCTCAACAGCAGGCAGCCCTCCTCGCCCCCCCAGCTCTGGGGGCGTCATAAGGGCTGTGGGGAATGCAGGTAAAAAGAGAAGCTTGCTTTAGCCCTGGACCCTTGAAGCCCTCGCTTAGTTCTTCCCACCGCTGAGCTTCTCCAGGAACTTTTTAAAGGTCCCTCATCCCTCTGAGGTTGAACCCGGCACTACCACTCAGAAGAGAGCGACTGCACCACTCCTCTCCCCAACCTCAGTTTCTCCATCTGTCAAATGAGGAAGGGATACCGCCGGCAGGGAACAACGGAGATGAGCCCTTCTTGCAGGCTGGATGCCCTGACCTGTGTCAGGTAAGATGCAGCCTCAAACAGCTGGGGCCCGGCCAGCTTGCGACTGTTTCTTGCTTTGATTTACTTATTCATTTATTTGAAAGAGTCACAGAGAGGGAGAGACAGAGAGAGACCCACAGAAAGAGAGATCTTCCATCTGCTGGTTCACTCCCCAGATGGCTACCATGGCTAATGCTGGGCCAGGCCAAAGCCAGGAGCCAGGAGCTTCATCCGGGTCTCCCACTTGGGTTGCAGGGCCCAAGTACTTGGGCCATCTTCCACTGCTGTCCCCAGGTACATTAGCAGGGAGCTGTATTGGAAGTGGAACAGCCAGGACAGAAACCAGTGCCCCTATGGGGTGCCTGCCGGCGTCCAAGGCAGTGGCTTTACCATGATTTATTGTTTTGAAGCAAATGTGTACAAAGCACTTACTATGTGACAGGCACCTTCTAGGTGCTTGGCACACTGACTCACGTGATCGCTCATCACAACCTTAGGAAGCAGAAACAGAGCTTACGTAACCGGCCTAAGAGCTCATAACAGAATTTGAACCCAGCCAAGCTAGACCATTCCAAGTAGATCTCCCGGCCATGGAGGTCACCAGGGAAGGCCTCTGTGGCCATGGCCAGTGCAGTGGGATCCCAGGGCCACTTCTACACAGTCTAGAAAAGCAGAGCAGGGCCAGGAGTACTGCCATTGCACGCACTTCCATCCGGCGAGGGCTCACAGCCAGAACCTGGGGGCAGAGAGGCTGGAGGAGGGCGCAGAGTGAGTAGAGTCCCCAGCCCTCTGGTGCCCTGCCCGCCTCTCCACTCCCACCGCCTGGGAGGACACAGCCTCCTCTCCCGCCTTGGCCTGGGGAGCGTAGAACTGCTGGCCCTTGAAGCCTGAGTGACTAGAAGGTTGGCTGGAAGGAGGAGAGCATGAGGGGTCAAGAAAAAAAAAAATCACATGTCTAAAAAACCTCAAGACCCGTGTTTTTAATTATGAAAGCAACACCTGTTTATGACAGTCATGGCAAAGTGGCTGACTCAGCCCCATTTCTAAATTCCTTCTCCCTTGCCTGTTTCAGCCATGGAGGGTCGTGTCCCAAATCTGACCCATTAGATTTGAGTCTGTCATGGAGTTCCTGTTCTTGCTTTCCTGGACAGTCCTTCCTGTCTCCTTTCTTCACTCTTGGAATGTGCATGTGATGACTGGGAGTGCAGCAGCCTCCTTGAGGCCATGAAGGAAAGGCCATGAATATTTCACAAATTGCTCGTGGCATTGTTGAGCTAACAAACCACTATGATGTATAATTGTGTTACTTGCAGACAAGGACAACCCTATTTATATGCTGTCCATTGTAGAAAAGTTCAAAATTACAGGGGAAAAAAAAGGGTAGAAAATATCATCTATAATCCTACCATCCAGAAATAATCAGAATTACTATTGCAACATATATTCCTTTGATTTTTCCTTTTGTGCTTTTACAGAAATATGGAACAGTTTCCCAGGAACATCATTTTGTAGCCGATTCTTTTACTTATCAGTACACCATGGCCATCTTTCCATGTCAGTCATAGTCAACTACTGATCATTGTATGGAAGTTCACAGGTTTAACCAATTTTTTTAAGATTTTATTTATTTATTTGATAGGTAGCATTACAGACAGTGAGAGGGAGAAGCAGAGAAAGGTCTCCCATCCATTGGTTCACTCCCCAGTGGCCGCAGTGGTCAGAGCTGCACCAATCTGAAGCCAGGAGCAGGTGCCTCCTCCCAGACTCCCATGTGGGTGCAGGGGCCCAAGGACTTGGGCCATCTTCTACTGCTTTCCCAGACCATAGCAGAGAGCTGGATCAGAAGAGGAGAAGCCGGGACTAGAACTGGTGACCATATGGGATGTTGGCACCGCAGGTGGAGGATTAACCTGCCACAGCACCAGCCCCTAACCAATTCTTTATTGTCAAATATTTATTGTTTCCCATGTTTAAATCTTGTAAACAATGATAGTGTGAACATGTTTGTAGATGCATCTTGGTCTGATCATTTCCTTAGGATAAATTCTCAAAATTGCTGGATCCGTGGGATTGCAGTTTTTAGCTTTTACTTGCCTATAGATTAAATGCCCTTCAGAAAGGCTTGATCAGCTTCTATGCTTCACTTCAGTACGTGCCTGCTGTCACGTCATTGTCAACACTGGGAATGATCACCTTTGCAAAAAAACTCAGCAAGCAACATAGATTAAATTAATTTAATTATTGAACTTGACATATGTTCGTGATGTCATTTGCCATTTCTCATTCTGTTACTATATACCAGGCACTGGGCTAGGTAGTTTACACATGCTGCTGCATTTAATCCTCACAAGCAATTATCTTTTGTTCTACGAGTGAGTAGACCATAGCTCACAGGGGCTAAGTGATTTGCTCAAGATTGTATAATTAGTAAGTGATCAAACTGGACTTGTAATTAGCTCTGCCTGACTCCAAAGCAGACACTGTAATAAATAAGGAGGGTGAGTGTTTGTATTTTGAAAAGTGATGTGTAAGTTCTCCAAGTCTTAGGTGAATCAGTAGAACACAAGCAGCATTCTCCAAGGGGCAAGTCAAGGGAATTCGTGGAAGCACCTACGTATAGGGGTGTGGAGAAGGTGAAGGGACAGTAAACAGGCAGTGAAGTCCATGGGCAATCAGGGGCATGATGGACAGAAAGAACCTACTGGGAGTGTAGCTGTGAAAGTGGCTGCTATGTGACAGAGATAGAGTCACAGTCACTGCCAAGACACAGGACAGCCTGGAGACGATACTACAGCAAACGCTGTCTCCTCCTGGCACCTCCCATTGGCCAACTCCAACCAGAAGCCAGAGGAAAAGTGGGCCTGGAAGAGTCATCTGTGGACATCACCCTCTGGGACCCACAGGGAGGGAAAGAGGGATGGAGAAGGGATCTCCAGGGGCCCAGCCCCTGGTTCTCTTGTACCTTTGGAAGGGTAGAACCATAGCACAGTGCACCTAACTGTTGCTGGACTTCACAACCAGGCTGTAAGGCTGTTACGGGACCAGATGCAGTCATGGGTAATGGGCCTAGTAAGTTTGGTGCACAGTAGGTACTCAAGAACATTGAGTTCTTACTGTTTTCACACTTTTAATTGGCATAGTACTTGGCTTCCTCTAGAAGATTCTATGTGTGTGTGTGTGCCCCCCCCCCACAATCATTGGCCATAAAATAACAACAAAATCCAATTACAAAGCAAAAGGAAGATTTTCCTTTCCTGGACACATTTGGGTTCTTGGGTGCATTTGCCAGACTCCCTGGCTCCGAGGTATGGCTGTACAACTGAGTGCCAGCTAAAGGAATGTGAGAAGTGATGAGCACACTTCCAGGCCTGGTCCATAAAAGCCTCTCACACGGATTCTTCCATGCTCTCTCCCCTTGAGCAGCCCAATCTCCATGAACACAGCAGCCTTAAGATTCTTGTTCTGAGAACGATGCACAGAGCCCCCACCCCTGCCCACCCCTCCTGACCTAGAATCGCCTTGGCTGCTTATGGAAATGCGGAATCAAAGCTGATGGTGGTGTGCCATTCCTACGTTAGACTTTGCAATAGCATTTAGTGCTACCCTCATTAGCACAAAGAACAAGCGTGTGAGTACGGTACTCAGGCCCTCAGACCCAGGTTGACAGAAACAGATCAATGCGCGGTGAGGCTGCTGCTCTGCAGGGGTCCCCAGGTCTCAGGCTTCCGGCCTTCCCCTTTGAGACTTTGATTTTGGCTTACGTGGGTTATTATATTCTACCAAGAATCTCTACTACAGAGAGTACCAGAAAGAAGAAACCTGCCTCTGAATGTGATCATTCTCATCGAGGTTATGGCTACCTTAATCTGTGCCCAGGGCACTGACCGCAGAGGCAGCTTGCCTCGGTCCCTGGGGAACGGTGAGCCTTGGACAAGTGACTGAGCTTCTTGGAGTTTCTGTGTGTAAAGAACTGAAAACCATGCCAGATAGACCGCAAGCACTCCATGCAGGCCTGGGGGATAAAGGGATAAAGTGAGAACAGATCAATGACTGGGTTCTCTCCCCTCTCTCATTCCAACCAAACTGACTCTGTGGTTCCTTCTCTCTTGGAAGAAGGTTGGTGAATGGTAATTTGGAGAAAGAGGGCACAAAGGAGGGATAAAGACATGGACAGGACCGGCCACATGTCTCTTTTCCTCCACCTCTGAGATTGATGCAGAACCCACCCACTCCCTCTGTGACCGTCCTCCAGCCCACAGTGTCTTCCATGGCACAGCTGGCCCTCGGTATCAGTGGGAGCGCTGCCAATACCAAAGCCTGGAGATGCTCCAGTCCCTCATACAGAATGGCTTAGTATCACACATAGCCTGGGCATGCGTTCCCATGCACTTAAATCTTACAGTTCCAAAAACCGTGTAAATGCTGTGTGAGTGGTTCTTGTGCCATACTGTATAGGGAATAATGACAAGAAAAAAATTATACAGTTTCAGTACAGATGCAATTCTCTTTTCAAATATTTTCAATCTGTGGTTGTTTGAATCCAAGTATATGGAACCTGTGGGGTACAGAGGGTTAACCTCATAGCAAGGGACATAGAAATGGGACTCTGGATCCAGACTGCCCTTTTTTTTTTTTTTTTTTTTTTGTAAATTCTAATCTTAGCCAGTGCTGCGGCTCAATAGGCTAATCCTCCACCTGCGGCACTGGCACCCCAGGTTCCAGTCCCAGTTGGGGCGCCGGATTCTGTCCCGGTTGCTCCTCTTCCAGTCCAGCTCTCTGCTGTAGCCCGGGAAGGCAGTGGAGGATGGCCCAAGTGCTTGGGCCCTGCACCTGCATGGGAGAACAGGATAAGTACCTGGCTCCTGCCATCGGATCAGCGCGGTGCGCTGGCCGCAGTGCGCCGGCCACAGCGGCCATTGGAGGATGAACCAACAGTAAAGGAAGACCTTTCTCTCTGTCTCTCTCTCTCACTGTCCACTCTGCCTGTCAAAAAAAAATCTAATCTTTATTTATTTTTAAACTTTTATTTAATAAATATAAATTTCGAAAGTACAACTTTTGGATTATAGCGGTTTTCCCCTCATAACCACCCTCCCACCCCCACTCCTGTCCCACCTCCTATTCCTTCTCCTATCCCATTCTTCATTAATATTCATTTGTAATTATCTTTATATACAGAAGATCAACATGGTATATACTAAGTAAAGATTTCAACAGTTTGCACCCACACAGACACTCAAAATATAAAGTACTATTTGAATACTAGTTTTACCGTTAATTCGCATAGTACAACACATTAAGGACAGAGATCCTACATGGGGAGTAAGTACACAGGGACTCCTGTTGTTGATTTAACAAATGACACTCTTATTTATGACGTCAGTAATCACCCGAGGCTCTTGTCATAAGCTGCCAGACTGCCCGGTTTGAATTCGACTATTTGACCCACCACCAAGCTTCTAGGACAGTGCCTGGCTGAAGTGGTCATGAGTAAGGGTATACACTGTTATTGCTGCTCTTCTGTCATTGCTGTCAGCACAGAAAGGTGTTCTGGATAAAGTCACTGCCTCCCCTTCTTGGTAGATGCCAACAGTGGTGCCACCCAGAGAAAGCATCTTGTCTTAAAGTCCCTGCTCCCTCCATGCCTTGCTTGACTGAATGCCATTGATTCAGAAAAACAAACTTTAAATGACTTGTGAAAAGTAGAGTGGAAAGGGAGCAGATATTCAGAATTGTTAGGTCATAGTCCTGTGAAGGCAATGGATAGATGGGTGGACGGATTGTGGATGGATGGTTGAATTGTGGATGGATGGATGGGTGGTTGAATGGGTGGATGGATAGGTGGATGATGGATGGATGGTGGATGGATGGTTGGAGGGGTGGATGGATAGATGGATGAGTGGATGGATGATCTGGCTGTATCAGGTTTCAACTGCTTAGCAAGGCAATACTGCCAACGCCAACTTTCCTGTCAGTTAGTAGAACATTCCACTTACCCCATAATGACCAGAGACAGAAGTAATGGCTACAGGACACTAAAATATGTTAAAGTAAGGGCTTCTATCAAATGTACATAATAGGTAGGACATATTTTCAGTTGTGTATCCCATCCATTTATGTTCCTAAAACTTAACAGCCCCATAAAATGAAATTCTGATATAGCATAAAGAAAACACTAAAACTGCATAGAATTTACACAGAGTTCCCCGACCTGAGTTTTGTTGTCATGTCATGGCATAGGCCAGAAGGAACATTCTAGAAAAATAGATTGGCTGAGAGATGGAGACAGAGATTATTCAGGCCCACCTACTACGTGCCAGGTGCTTAATTGGTGTCACCTCATTTAATATTCACCAGATTTATGTCCTACAGAGAGCTTTCAGGAAGCCATCTGTTCTCGTAATAAAAGTGTTTCTCAGGAATTATAATGACTTGGATTTAAAGCTGAACTTTGCCATTTCCCAGCTGCGAGATTTCAGAGAAGTTAACGCTCTGAATCTGGGAGGAGTAAGTGAGCTAACATATGTCAAACACCTGGTGCATAATAGGTGCCTAAGAAATGATGCTTTTCTTTGGTTAGTGGCTCTCAACTTTGGCTGAACACTGGAAACACTTGAGGTACTTTAAACAAAATACTCTTGCCTGCATCCTTCCTCCAGAGAGTTAGATTAAATTGATCTGGGGTGTGGCCTGGCCGTGGGCATGGGGATTTTTGAAAGCTCCCCTGGTGAAACTAAAGTGCAGCCAAGGTTGAAAACCACTTGTCTTAATTGAATCATCCACTAACATAGGGAGGTAGGGAGTGGTGCAGTAATGGTCGTGTTAATCACACTGGGCAGTGTTGTCAGGGCTGGGAATTCTGGGAACTGTTGTCTCCTTCTGCTGTTAGGGAAAGGGCTCAGAAAAGTGAGAGCTCTCCCAGTATGCCCCAGGGGAGCACCAATGTCTTCAGGTTAACAAACGTCCAGACTAGTGGTTTTCATCTAGGTAAAGAGTTCCACTTTGGGCACCCTTTAGAATGAAGTAAATGAATAACAGAGCCAGTGAGTGTCAAGCTTCAAATTAAATGTATGTTTCAGGAACTGAGATAATGGCAAAGTCCTACTGTCTTAAAAAAATTATTATTCCTGGCCAGCGCCGTGGCTCACTAGGCTAATCCTCCTCCTGTGGCACCGGTACCCCGGGTTCTAGTCCTGGTCGGGGTGCCGGATTCTGTCCCGGTTGCCCCTCTTCCAGTCCAGCTCTCTGCTGTGGCCCAGGAGTGCAGTGGAGGATGGCCCAAGTGCTTGGGCCCTGCACCCGCATGGGAGACCTGGAGGAAGCACCTGGCTCCTGGCTTCCGATCGGCGCAGCGTGCAGGCAGTAGCGGCCATTTGGGGGGTGAACCAATGTAAGGAAGACCTTTCTCTCTCTCTCTCTCTCTCTCTCTCTCTCTCTCTCTCTCTCACTGTCTAACTCTGCCCATCCAAAAAAAAATATTATTCCTTATTTATTTGAAAGGCAGAGCAACAGAGAAGGAGACACACACACACACACACACATCCCTTCTGTCCTCTGGTTCACTCCCCAAATGCCCACAATGGCCAGGGATGGATCAGGCTGAAGCCAAGAGCCAGGAACTCTAACCAGGTCTCCCACGTGGGTGGCTGTGGGGAGCAATTCGGACTAGACTAAGTTACTGGAATTAAGACTTATTCTATGCATCTGCTCTCCCACAATATGGCGCTGGGAGAGGAGAAAACAGCTTCTACACAGCTGCCTCCAGTTCAGCCAATAAACAGCAGGACCTGCTCCTGATTGGAGGAGAGCAGCGTGCTCGGCGTGTGGGCAGCCGAGTTAGGATTGGCGGAGGAGGACTATAAAGGAGGAGAGAGACGGCATGCACCAGGAACATCTAAGGGGAGCATCTAAGGCGAACGCCTGTGCAGCCCCCGAGAGAGCCGGCCGGCGGTGTGCCGCTCCCCTGCGGAAGTGGGGAATGTGGCCAGGGGGAACTGCCCTTCCACGGAGGTGGAAGGGACAGTAGCCAACCCGGGAAGAACCAGCAGCAAACCCGGGGAGGGCCGAGCAGACGAAAGAACAGCGCAGGGTCCTGTGTCGTTCCTCCACGAAGAGGGGGAGCGACATAATGGTGCCGTGACTCGGATATGAAGCCTAGGCAGGGTTTAGTGTCGTTCCTCCATGAAGAGGGGGAGTGACAGGTGGCAGGAGCTGAAATACTTGGGCCATCTTCTGCTGCTTTCCCAGGTGCTTAGCAGAGAGCTGGGTGGGAAGCAGAGCAGCCAGGACCCTGGTATGCAACTCCGGCATCTCAAGGATGGCTTAGCCCACTGCGTCATAACGCCCGTCCCTCCAGACCTGCTGTCTTATAGGAGAGCTGAGATTCTGGACCCAGAACTGGTGTGGCCTTGCTGTGTGTTGCTTAAAGAGGCTCCTTAAACTTTCTGAGCTTCCATTTTCCAACTGTTAGGGACATACTCACTTTTTTTTTTCTTTTTTAATTTATTTGACAGATAGAGCTAGACAGTGAGAGAGAGAGAGAGGTCTTCCTTCCATTGGTTCACTCCCCAAATGGCCGCCACGGCCAGAACTACGCCGATCCAAAGCCAGGAACCAGGCGCTTCCCCCGGTCTCCCACAGGGTGCAGGCGCCCAAGCGCTTGGGCCATCCTCCACTGCCCTCCCAGGCCACAGCAGAGAGCTGGACTGGAAGAGGAGCAACCGAGACCAGAACCTGGTGCCCGTATGGGATGCTGGCACTACAGGCAGAGGATTAACCAAGTGAGCCACGGGGCTGGCCCCAGGGACATACTCACTTTTAAATCTCGCTGTCTGAAGGCTTGATCTTTTTAGGAAAAAACAAGGGCAAGTCATCTGTTCCCACTGTTGTTTATACAGTAGTCCCCCATTATCCAGTTTTGCTTTCTGTAGTTCCAGTTATTTGCAGTCAAATGTGGTCCAAAAATGTTCAATAGAAAATTCCAGAAATAATTTGTAAGTTTTAAATTGCATATCATTCTGTGTAGCATGATGAAATCTCACACAATCTTACTCTATCTCATCCTGGATATAAGTCATCCCTTTATCCATAAGTGTCTTCACACGGTATGTGCTACCCACCTATTTGTCACTTCTTCGTAGCTGTCTAGATTTGCAAATAGGCTGTCATGGTATCACAGTACCTGTGTTCAGATAACCCTTTTTGATAGAGAGAGTCTACATTCACTTACGTTTATTATACTATATTATTCTCTTATTGTGCCTACTTTATTTTTTTAAAGATTTATTTATTTATTTGAAAGTCAGAGTTACACAGAGAGAGGAGAGGCAGAAGGAGAGAGAGAGAGAGGTCTTCCATCCAATGGTTCACTCCCCAATTGGCCGCAATGGCTAGAACTGCACCGACCTGAAGCCAGGAGCCAGGAGCTTCTTCCAGGTCTCCCACGTGGGTGCAGGGATCCAAGGACTTGGGCCATCTTCCACTGCTTTCCCAGGCCATAGCAGAGAGCTGGATCGGAAGTGAAGCAGCCGGGTCTTGAACTGGTGCCCATATGGTATGCTACACCACAGTGCCGGCCCTATGCCTACTTTATAAATTAAGCATTACCCTAGGTGAGTGTGCACAGGACTCAACATTTTATATATATATATATATATATATATATATATATGTATATATATACACATATATATGTGTGTGTGTGTGTGTGTGGTTTGGTACTACCCATATTTTCAGGCATCCACTGGGGGTATTGGAAGCAGAGAAGAGGGGACTTTTTTACATAAAAGTTTAGGAAGTTCCATGGAGCATGTTAAATTGTTTGTTACTTGAATAAGTTCTAAATCCCCTCCAACATGTAAAAGTGTTTGACTCCAATTCAAATATGGTTTAAAGGTTACACTATGTGGTGGGCTCTACTAGGAGGCTGTTGAAGGGAGAAGGCGTTCTGAGAGGCCAGGGAGCTGAGCGGGAAATCATGGTGCTAAGCCCTGGATGGGCCGAAGTAGTTTATGGAGCTCAGCAGCCCAGTGTGGTATCTAGAAAAATCTCTGCACGAAAAATCATCAGCCAAACAATTGCTACCCCAGCTCAGTTCTCTCTGCCGGAAATAGTGCCGTTAAAACGACTTCCAAAGTGTGGGAGAGAAACTTGACGTGTCGTGATGGTGTTCACAGTGGCAGCGCTGTGCAGCCTGGCCACGTAGGCTGGGAGGCGGTACCTGCACCCAGAAATGCACTTCTTCCAGCCACTTCTTGTGTGATCGGATCCCAGGCAAGTTGTTTTACCTCTCAGTGCCTGTAAAAATCAGAGAGCAGTGGTAACCTCACAGGGCTGGTATGAGGAATAGCTAATAAAATGTGATAGTGACACACCCAATTTAAATGCAAACGGCTGTAAAACAACAAAAAGCATATTTAAACATTTCCACTGCTGGGAGGTGGGGTGGGAAGGAGACAATAGGGCTTTGAGAGGAGAGCATTTCTTTTGCTCTGTAGTGTACACTTCAGTTAATCAATGAATGTTTATTATTCTGTGTAGCCACACTGTGCTAGGCTCTGGGAAATACAGAACCGTCTTGGTTCTCATGAAATTGGTAGTCAGTCATTCCAGGAACGCTATGTAAAGCCTATTGGAAAATATTCTAAATTACAGTTCCCCCTCTCTCTTCCTCTAATATTTGCCGAACTGTCTGCATGAGATAGTGCTGGGAGCTTCAGGAGACACCAAGTCTGATTAAACACATCATTACCCTTGAAGGGTTTGAAACCTCATCTTAAACAGGAGACATATGGGAAAAGGCAGATAGTCCAGGGCAGTGCCTAATGCCAAGAAAATATTTGCCTTTTTCTTTGAATTGTGTTTCTTTCCCATTTGAGGAGCTCCCATTGGTTCTTCTGTCTTGTCCCAAATGGCATGATTTCCTGTTTTTCCCCTTTTTTCTTTAAAATTTGAATAATAACATACACTATAATATATATAATATATATAATATTTCAGAAAGTTCATGGAAAAAATAGGATGAAAAACCAAGTTTGTTTCTGCTTGAAAAACATTTTTGAAATTAATGCATTTTTTAAAATATGCGTTATAAAAAAGTTCCATGAACTTTTTTGCAACCATACTATATATATAAATGTGTATATATATGTATGTATGTAACACACACACATACAGAGTCATGCAGCACATAACAATGTTTACATCAATGGCAGATACCATATATGATAGTGATCCCATAACATGACATTGCCTAGAGACATCATAGCCATCTTAGTTTGTGGAAGTACACTCTGAAGTGGTCATACTATGGTGAAATCACCTAATAGCATATTTTTCAGAATATATATATATATATATATATGTAATTTTCTTCATTCATTCATTGACAGGCATTCCAAATTCTGTCCATATCATGACTATTGTGAATAATGGTGCAAAGAACACAGGAGTGTAGATACGTCTTTGACATAATGATTTCATTTATTTGCATGTATACCCAGAAGTCAGATGGCTGAGTCATGTCGTATTTCTGTTTTTAATTTTTTGGAACCTCCATTCTGCTTTTCTTCAATGTCTATACTAATGAACATTTCCACCAAAATTGTGCAAGGGCTCCCTTTACTCCATATCCTTGCCAGCTTATCTTTGGCCTTTTTGATCTTAGCCATTCTAACAGGTTTCTGAGGTGGTATCTCATTGTGGTGTGTACTCTCTGTGTCTGGCTTTTTGTAACTGTCATGTGCTTCTGACAGTTCACATACCTTCTTTTATTTTTTCTTTAAAGATTTTTATTTATTTGAAAGTCAGAGTTACACATAGAGGAGAGACAGAGAGAGGGGGAGAGGGAGAGAGAGAGAGAAAGGTCTTTCATCTGCTGGTTCACTCTCCAATTGGTTGCAATGGCTGGAGCTGTGCCAATCTGAAACCGGGAGCCAGGAGCTTCCTCTGGGTCTTCCCACACGGGTGCAGGAGCCCAGGAACTTGGGCCATCGTGTACTGCTTTCCCAGGCCATAACAGAGAGCTGGATTGGAAGAGGAGCAGCCAGGACTCGAAATGGCACCCGTATGGGATGCCAGCACTGCAGGCGGTAGTTTTACCCACTATGCCACAGTGCCGGCCCCCATATATCTTCTTATGAAATGGCCAATGCTTTTACCCAATTTTAAATGTACTGTTTTGTATTTTTGACTATTTGGGGAAAAAATCTTTCCTCATTGAATTACATTGGTGCCTTTGTGAAAAATCAACTGAGTATATATGTGGGGATAATTTGTGGACTCTATTACTGTTCTACTGATTTTGTCAACCCTTACCTCAGTATCACACTGTCTTGATTATTGTAGGCTAAAAGCAATTTTTATATTCATCTTCTATTGCCACAAGCTATGCTTTGAATATATTTATCCTCCAAAATTCTATGTACTAGAGGCTTGTCCCCAGTGTTGTGGAGTGAAGTGGTGAAATTTTTTAAGAGTTGGGCAGTAGAGGGTGATTCAGTTTGTGAGAGGAATTAATACTTTCCTTTAAGGAGTGCATTTTTAGCCTCCTGGAAAGTCCCACAAGAGCAGGCTGTTATAAGCAAGCCTTGTGCCTTCTCTGAATCCCTCTACATCCATCAGTCATCTCTGCCACATGCTTTTGTAGATGCCGTCTCTCCCTGTGATGCCATCTCCATGAGGCCCTCACCAGAGCCGAGCAGATGCTGGGGCCATGTCCTTGAATCTTCAGGACTGTGAGTTAAATATCTTTTCTTTATAAAGTACCTAACCTCAGGTATTTTGTTATAGCAACACAAAATGGACCAAGATACTACTTAACAACTTTTCCCAAAATCTACCAGTGCAAAACAACAAATGCTGGTCATTTCGTACTACTTCTGAGAGTTGGGAATTTGAGAGCAGTTAAAGCTAGATGGTCTGTCTTAGGGTCTCTTGGGAGGTTGCAGTCAAGCTACAGGCCAGGACTGCAGTCACCTGAAGATGGGACTGCAATGGGAGGGTCTGATCCCAAACTCTCTAATGTAACTGTTGGCAGAAGGCTCGGTTCCTTCCTGGCTCCCTGTCAGTGGTTGCATTTCCTCCTCCTGTGGGCCTCTCCATAGAACTGTTCATGACAGAGGACCTGGCTTTCTTCAAATCAAATGACCCAGAGAAGGAGAGTCAGAGAGAGGGAGGGCTGGGGGCTGGGGGCAGGGAGTAGTGTGAGAAAAAGAGATGGAGGGAGAGAGGCAGTTCAAGATGCCTTGGGTAACTGACTCTTGGGATCAACTTACTACCACTTCCGTCACGTTCTGTGGGCCACACACACCACCCCTGACACAGTGCAGGAAGAAATTCCACAAGGAATGAATATCAGGAAGTAGGGAACAGAGGGAGCCATCTTGTGGGCTGGCTACCAGTTTTGAAGTCACGTAGTCTAAGTTATCTAACTCAATTTTTCTTTTTCTAGATAGTTTTGGTTGCTCTAGATCCTTTGCAATTTCTTATAAATTTTAAAATCAGCTTCTAAAAAAAAAATTGCCCTACCCAGGTTTTCACTGGGATGGCATTGAATTTCTAATCAATTTGGAAGAAATTGATATCATCAGTTTTGTTCCATAGATGAAAAGGCTATCTCTTTTTACACCTTCTTTCGTTTCTTTCAGTCGTGTTAGTTTACAGTGTAGTCGCACTACATGTATTTCCTTACTCTAAGTGTTTTATGTTTTCTAATACTATTTTAATGATAGTTTGAAAAAATTTTTCAAATATTTATTGCTAATATATAGAAATAAAGTAGGTTTTTTTAAACTGGCTTTATATCCTACAACTTTGTCAAAGTTACTTACTAGTTGTAGAAGTCACTTTATGGAGAGTTCTTAGGACTTTTGATGTAAATAATAAAATAAATTAAAATCAGTTTTCTTACTTTCCAAATATTATTCCCATTATTTATTATTATTATTTCAATATTTATTCTTTCACTTCTGTTTCTTAACTTTTCATTGGCAAACATTTTCTGTTAAGAGCTCAGTAGGAAATATTTTAGGTTTTGCAGGCCACATGGTTTCTGTAATAACTACTCAACCATGCTGTCGTCCAAAAGCAGCCATAGACATCATGTGAATGAATGAATGTGACTGTTACTAATAAAATTTTATCTCCCTGGGTGGGTGGCCAAGCTGGATTTGGCCCCTTTAAAAGTTGCATGTCATAAAGATTAAGGAAAAATTTAGAGATTATTCCAAATTGAAGGATAGTAAAGATACCTGACAACTAACTGTAATTCATTTTTCTGGATTAGATTATTTGCTATAAAAGACATTACTGGGACAATTGATGACACTTGAATGGGTCTGAAGATTAGATGGTAGTTATGTATTGCTATTAATTTTCTGGTTTTTATGGCTGTGCAATGATTAGGTAGGAATGCATCACTGTATATAGAAAACTCACCCTCAGATACTGGAAGTGACAGAACATCACATTGGCAGCTTACTCTCAAACCATTTGGGAAGAAGTTTCTTTATGTTATTCTTACAAAACAAAAATGTGGGGCTGGCGTTGTGACTCAGTAGATTAATCCTCCACCTGCGGCGCCAGCATGCCATATGGGCACCAGTTCTAGTCCCGGCTGCTCCTCTTCTGATCCAGCTCTCTGCTGTGGCCCGGGAAGGCAGTGGAGGATGGCCCAGGTCCGTGGGCTCCTGCACCCACGTGAGAGACCCGGAAGAAGCTCCTGGCTCCTGGCTTTGGATCGGTGCAGCTCCAGCCGTTGCGGCCATTTGGGGAGTGAACCAACTGAAGGAAGATCTTTCTCTCTGTCTCTCCTTCTCACTGTCTGTAGCTCTACCTCTCAAATAAATAAATAAAATCTTTTAAAAAAACCAAAAATGTAATATTGGGCCATAGTGTAAGGAGTGATTAAAAATCCATAGCATATGAGAAGGGTGAAGCCAGAAATGGTGAGGATACCTAAGCACCCTAAGGTGAGGTTCGAGTTCTGGATGGAGCTGGGCTTTACCCATACAGTCCACTATATGTTTATATGCATTTCACTTTATAACTACTCAGTAGAGTAAGATCAGTGTCCTTGCTATGTGTTGTTAGATATCCTTCACCTTCCAGATGAACCATATGTAGTTCATATGTACAATATTTAATACATAATGTTCTGAATTGATAAAAATTGTTTTAATTTTTTTTGACAGGCAGAGTGGACAGTGAGAGAGAGAGAGACAATGGCTGCTGAGGCTGGTGCACTGCGCTGATCCGAAGCCAGGAGCCAGGTACTTCTCCTGGTCTCCCATGTGGGTACAGGGCCCAAGGACTTGGGCCATCCTCCACTGCCTTCCCGGACCACAGCAGAGAGCTGGACTGGAAGAGGAGCAACTGGGACAGAATTCGACGCCCCAACTGAGACTAGAACCTGGTATGCCAGCGCCGCAGGCGGAGGAGTAGCCTATTGAGCTGCGGCGCCTATCCCCACCATCACCGAGAAATTAAGAATTGTAACCTATTTTCACAGCTGAGAAACCAGATGTCGTTAATAGCAGAGAAGCTTCTGTGGTTTAGATCAAAATTCGAGGCTCTTTCCATGAACCCAAACGGTCCTAGTTTTGACCCCCAAAATCTTGTTGCCTTGGATAAATTATCTCAAATAGTAGAATCTCCTGGAATCACAATGGACCTTAAAAGTCATGTAGCCTAACTTCCGATCAGAGAACTTAGGACCTGCATACATTCATAACCTAACATGACATGCACACTTTACGAAGACTGTTTCCTCCTGTGATAACAGTCTGCTGTAACAACGCAAGACAGCACAAGGAAAAGACCTCCAAAACTCTCACGTTCCAAACTTAAGTAACATGTCTCATTTAGCTCTCTCCTTTTGCTGAACTTTCCTTGAATTTTTTAAAATTTACTCACTTGATAGAGAATGAGGCAAATAGGCACACACACACATGCACACACACACACACACACACAGAGCTTCTCCCTGTGGGAGCAGGAAGGGAGGGCACGCTGGGAGCTGGGAACTCAATGCAGGCATTGAACTCCAGTATGAGATGTGGGCATCCTCACTGGCATCTTAGCTGCTGGTCGGATGACTGCCCCATCCGTTACTTTTTAATAGCTTTTCATGAATTTCTGCTAATCCCTATTCTTGGTCCTTAGGATCCCCTTATTAAATCATTTTAATTTTTTCTCATTGTGGTAAAATATACCATAAAATTTGCCACTTTGTTTTTAAATGTGCAGCTGATATATTCCTATTGTTGAGAACCATCACTGCCATCTGTCTCAAACTTTTCTCTCTTCCCAGACTGAACCTCTACATATTAAATACCAATTCCCCATTCCCCCACCACAAGGCTCCGGAAAACACCATCCTATGTTGTTTCTGTGACATATACTACTCTCTCTGCACCTAAAATAATTGCAATCAAACCCTAGTTGTCCTTGGGTGATCAGCTCATTTCACTTAGTGCAATGGCGTCAAGGTTCATAGTGTATGTCAGAATTTTTTTTCCTTCTTGAGGCTGAATAATATCCAATTATTATATATATCACACATTTTGTGTTTTATATATATAATATATATATTGTGTTTATATATATAATATATATTGTGTTTATATATATATATAATATATATAATATATATATATATATGATATATATATATCACATTTTGTTTCTCCATACATTCACTGGTGGACATTTGGTTACTTCTACATTTTGGCTGTTGAGAACAATACTAAGAACATGGGTATGCAAATATGTGTTGGAGTCCCTGCTTCCATTGCTTTTGGATATCTAGGCTGAAGTGGAATTGCTGGATTATATGGTAATTCTATATTTAATTTTTGAGGCATTATCTTAATGTTTTCCTTAGCACGTACACCATTTCACATTCCCACTAGCAATGAAATGGGCTCCAATTTCTTCACATTCTTGCTCTTGTTTCTGGATTTTAAAAATAATGTCCATCCCAATGACATCTCATTCTAATTTCTTTTAAATATTTATTTATTTTATTTGAAAGAATTACAGAGAGAAGGCCGGCACCGCGGCTCACTAGGCTAATCCTCTACCTTGCAGCGCTGGCACACCGGGTTCTAGTCCCGGTCAGGGCGCCGGATTCTGTCCCGGTTGCCCCTCTTCCAGGCCAGCTCTCTGCTGTGGCCAGGGAGTGCAGTGGAGGATGGCCCAAGTGCTTGGGCCCTGCACCCCATGGGAGACCAGGAGAAGCACCTGGCTCTTGCCATTGGATCAGCGCGGTGTGCCGGCCACAGCGCGCCAGCCACGGCGGCCATTGGAGGGTGAACCAGCGGCAAAGGAAGACCTTTCTCTCTGTCTCTCTCTCTCACTGTCCACTCTGCCTGTCAAAATAAATTAATTAATTAAAATATATATATATATATTTTAAAAATGTCTGTAAAAAAAAAGAATTACAGAGAGAGAGGGAGGGAGATATTCCATCTGTTGGTTCACTCCTCAAATGACCAAAATAGCCAGGGTTGGGCCAGGCTGAAACCAGGAGCCAGGAGCTTCATCTGAATCTTCCACGTGGGTGCAGGGGCCCAAGCACTTGAGCCGTCCTCTGCTGCTTTCCCAAGTGCATTAGCAGGGAGCTGGATCAGAAGTGGAGCAGCCAGGACTTGAATCAGTGCCCATATGGGATGCCGGCACTGCAGACAGAGGCTGAACCCACTTTACCACAGTGTCAGTCCCTCATTCTAATTTTTAAATGCCCACTACTATGAGTTGAAGTGTGTTGCCCCCCAAAACCATATGTCGAAGGTACACTGACATCCTGATCTCCAGGACTCAGAATGTGTCTGGAATAGGATTGCTTCAGATGTAATGAGTTAGGATAAGGTCACACTGGTAGAAGGGCCCCTAATCCAATATGACAGTCTTTATAAGAAGATGACTTCTGGAAACAGCTGCCACCTGGAGATTGCCACCTGCCAAGACAGGTAGAGGTTAGAGTTATTCTGCGGCAAGACGAGGCTTGCCAAATATTGCCAGCAAGCCTCCAGACACTAGGAAAGACAACAGAGGACTCGCCTATAAGTTTCCAAGGGAACCTGGCCCCACCAGCACCTGGGTTTTTCACTTCTAGCCTGCAGAAGCATGCGACACCAATCTGTAGCATTTTGTCATGGAAACCCCAGAAACTGATCCACCCAGCTTGCCTTTGAAGTCCAGCCATCGAGTCCTCCTCAGGCCCTCTAATAGCTTTCCTCTTGGTTCTCAGAAAGTCTGGTCCTGGGATGGCTCTGCTCTTGCCTTCTTCCCATTGTGTACTCAACACATTCATTCAATAAATATGCTTTGAGGTTCCACTATGTGCTGAGCACTCTTTTAGGAGCTAGCAATGTGAAAACATCATGTAAAAAAATTTTTTTTATTTATTTGAAAGTCAGTTACATACAAAGAGAAGGACAGGCAGAGAGAGAGAGGGAGAGACACGGAGACATCTTCCATCTGCTGGCTCACATCCCAAATGGCCACCGCAGCCAGAGCTGCACCGATCCGAAGCCAGGAGCCAGGAGCTTCTTCAGGGTCTCCCACGCGGGTGCAGGGGCCCAAGGACTTGGGCCATCTTCTACTGCCTTCCCAGGCCATAGCAGAGAGCTGGATCGGAAGAGGACCAGCTGGGACCTGAAACAGCACCCATATGGGATGCCGGCACTGCTGGGGAGGCCTCGCTCGCCACGCCAGCCCCTGTGATAACATCTTAAAAGCCTTTTTTCTCTCGTAGCAATCGTGCACAGTTTTGATTTCTTACAATATCCCCTAAATTGTTAATAAATTTCATGAGAATGTTTCATATTTCTACCCTCTTTTTGAAACTCTCAAAGCCAAAAGTCTTTCTCTGGTTTCAGCTTAGGTTTAGAACTTTCTCACATAAAATGGCACTTTTAATTTCACAGCCACAGTTCGTCAGATGGAAACGACAGCATGTCAGAATTCTGGAAATAGGATCTATTATAACACATCTTTTCTGCAAACTTGATGTGCTACAATTTTGTGCATGCTTTGAATAGTATTTATGTGAACTGGGGTGTGAGTGTTTTGTAAAATAGACATTATTAATTTTTATTTCCCTCTTTATCTCTCTTGCTAGCTGCTAATTCAGCATCAGCTGGCTTCTTAATTCAGATTAAGCCAATAGGACAGAAAACTCACTGGCTTATTTTCTGTCCCCATGGGGAAGCAACAGGGAGAGAATGACCTTGGCAGGGGAGGGGTGAGAGGGTGCCCAGGCTGAGGTGTGCAGGGTTTGCCTGGGATTAGATCTGAGTGGTCTGTCCATCTTGATGTTTCTCTGTGCAGTTCAAGTTCCTTCTGAAATCTCAGAGGGGAATGTCAGCAGAGAGATGAGAGACCCAATCTGATAACGGGCCTGTCTAAGGAAACATCTGCAAGTGAGACTATCAAGAACGTTCTAGAACACTGCAGAACTCCACCTCAGACACCAGGCCCAATCACCTGTAAACAAACAAATGCATCTGGGATAAAGTTCAACCAAAGCTCTCAGCAAAAGTTCTATCAAAGTGTGAGTGAGTCAATGGTTTCACAGTGACTGCTTCTAATAGCTCAAGACAATTCAAAGGTGAGCATTCTGTCAACTACGCCCAACTCCTAATGGTGTCTTTTTAGAATAAAGATGGAGAGAAGAAGAAGAGGGAAGAAGGAAGGAAAGGAAGGTGGGAAGAAGGAAAGGAGGAGGAGAGACGTTCAATTTCCATATGTGAATATACACAGTGTGTGTAAAGCAAATACGATCTGTCCATGAAACCTACAGTGCTTGTGTCACCTCCACAGCCGTTGCTGACAAACCAAAGCATTACTGAGGCCGTGTGTGCCGGGACATGTCTAGACAGCAGCAGAATAAAGACGGGGTCAGCACTGCAACATGTTTCAGTCACTTTCCCAGGCAGAGTTAATCACCCAGCCGCAGTGCTGCAGGTGCTCATGGCGAGGCACAGAGGCGAGGGACTAGAAGGTTCAAGCTCCAGACCCGACTTGGCAGAGCCATTGCCATCAGAGGACCCCTAAAGGGGAAAGCGGAGCAAGAGAGGGCGAGGGTGTGCTCCTTAGAACAAGCCATTCAGCAACCCAGGGCACCCTTGCTGCCCTCCAGGAAAGCGGTCAGAGTATCTGTAGAGTGTCACAGGTGCCTGACACAAAGCAGGAGCTTCACCTGCCATGGTGTCCCCACCCCCCACCCCCCCCACCCCCCACCCCCGTCACCTCCACAGAGGGGAGTATTGCTCATCCTTCCCTGCTGGGGCCGACACCCTTCCTCCTCCTCCTCCAAGCAGATCTGGGAGTGGCCAACAGGGAATGGATCCTGCTGCTGGGTGTTGGGGCCAGGCAGAGAGAGAGAGAGGACACCGTGTGACCTTGGGTGAAAGACTCAACCCTGTGCCGGCTTGGTTTCAGCAGCCACGTGCAGATGCTAATGACCTCTACCTTATGTCTGTGCAAGACTTAAATGAAGAAACACGTTTTAAATGCTTGGCACATAACACATGCTTCACAAAGACTGGTTATCATTATGGACTTGGCACAGAGCAAAGGCTCAATAATGAGAGTCATTATTCTTATTTATCCATTAAGAAATGAATTACCAGGATAAAATCATCTCCATCAGTATTGAGCTCTGGTCTCATTTTTTAAACCCCTGTGCCAACCAGTAAGCACATAATTTGTATCACTTGGCAGGTGTGCCCAGGGAATAACCCATCAGAGCTATCACTCTGACCTGGTATGGGAGTCCCCTGACCCAGGTAGGAGGTGGGGGGAAAGGGTGACTAGAAGCAGGGAGACTTTTTGCTTACAGCAGGGACACAAAATAACAGCCTATGGAAACTACCAGGCTTCCTTTATCATTCATTCATTGATTTGGTAATTATGCATTGAGCTGTTACAAGCGTTGATTGACATTCAGAATGGCACCCCAAGAAAGAAATTTTTGATCCAGTAGGAGAATCAGAGCAAGAAGGAGAACCAATCAACCTGTAATTATTCACAGATACCTGCTTTGGTGGGAAAGGAGGCCTATCCTGGGAGAACCGCAGAAGTTTGAAAATGTGGTTCAGGGACAGTGAGGAGCTCTCTGAGGAAGGTCCTTTGAACCGGAAGGAGAGAGCTGACCAGGGACAAGGGCCCACCTCCTGCTCCCTGCCCTTTAGCCCACTCGGCATTGTGCTTGGTGCTGGGGCAGCCTAAAGGAAGCTGTGATTGCTTCCCTGGGGAGTGCTGGGAAGAGACAGGTGAGCCATGTTACACTGGCGGGGATGGGGTGGGGGGCAGGCTGCTCATTGGGATGTCCTCACAGGGACAGATCTGAATTTTCACTGTTACTCTGATTCCCTGGAAATCAGACTTCAGAGTGTGGAAGGACAGATTCAGCTGTGGCATTGGGCAGAATCACAGAAGTGGTCGTAGGCTGGAGAGTAGGAAGGGGCGGGCACGCTGGTACCTGTGTCCTCCCAAAGACAGGAGATGGGCCACCACCTCCGGAGCCCCGGGAGATGCTCTCCTGCCATCCGCTAGCTGCCTTGACCTCGGGTGGTGAGGCAGTCGGAACACTGCCAAGCACTCTGGGCAGGGGACAAGGTGAGGGGGTGGTTACATTTGCTCTCCTTAGGCAACCAGCAATTCTGGGATACAGCTAGTCCTTAAACCAATATTTACGGGGCAGGTGCACTAGGCTAGGCATCAGCCAGATGAAAAGACTTGCCACCAAAGGGAACCTCGCCATGTTCCTTTTGAATGTTACAAACACGTATCTGGAAGGAAGCCAACGGTAAGGTGTATGACACGTGTTCTTCATCCTATGGGATCAATCTTACAGGTGTCGGTCTGTCCACAAATATTTACTGCAGCTCCTGCCACATGCTGGGTGTCTTGGGTGCACTGGTCTATCTGAACAAGACACACACAGTTGCTGTTCTCTTGAAACGTAGTGTCAAAGCCAGGGTTTCTCCAAATACCCCTCCCTGAACACCGCATCACCCGGCATGGTTGCCAAGCCAATTCTCAGCACCACAACAAATCCACTTTAGAATCTCTTGAGAGGCCGGCGCCGCGGCTCACTAGGCTAATCCTCCCTCCGCCTTGCGGCGCCAGCACACCGGGTTCTAGTCCTGGTCGGGGCACCGGATTCTGTCCCAGTTGCCCCTCTTCCAGTCCAGCTAGGATGGCCCAAGTGCTTGGGCCCTGCACCCCATGGGAGACCAGGAGAAGCACCTGGATCCTGCCATCGGATCAGCGCGGTGCGCCCGCCGCAGCGCACTGGCTGCGGCAGCCATTGGAGGGTGAACCAATGGCAAAGGAAGACCTTTCTCTCTGTCTCTCTCTCTCTCACTGTCCACTCTGCCTGTCAAAAAAAAAAAAAAATCTCCTGAGAAGAGACCCAGGAATCTTTTATTTTATTTTATTTTATTTTATTTTCTACAGGCAGAGTGGACAGTGAGAGAGAGAGACAGAGAGAAAGGTCTTCCTTTTGCCGTTGGTTCACCCTCCAATGGCCGCCAAGGCCGGCGCGCTGCGGCCGGCGCACCGCGCTGATCCGATGGCAGGAGCCAGGTACTTCTCCTGGTCTCCCATGGGGTGCAAGGCCCAAGCACTTGGGCCATCCTCCACTGCACTCCCTGGCCACAGCAGAGAGCTGGCCTGGAAGAGGGGTAACCGGGACAGAATCCGGTGCCCCGACCGGGACTAGAACCCGGTGTGCCGGCGCCGCAAGGCAGAGGATTAGCCTGGTAAGCTGCGGCGCTGGCCTGGAATCTTCATTTTAAATGACCTTCCCCCGCCCCCAACCCCGTCCATTCTTTTGTCCCATCCAATCTGAGAATCAGCAGTATAGGGCTCTTTAACAGATTAACTCTTAACCATGTGTGTGCAGATATGCATGTTTTCTGCTTTGTTTACAAATGCATAGATCCATAGATTCAGTAGATCCTGATTCTGTTGAAGCTTTAAGGAGAAGATTGAGTTTATAGTGACTACCATGTCGCTCCCTTGAGGAGGACGTAATGCTCGCAGCTATCAAAAGGGAGACTGAGCCACTGGAAGCCCTCTGTACCACTGAGTAAACAGGAGCTGATGGATGCTAAAAGACTCGCCTACGGACACACACCTGCGGCAAGAAGGCAGCTACCCAACTCCAGTCCCAGGCTGTTATTTCCACAGAACTCTCCAGGAGGACACGCTGGGGCATGCAGAAAAGACCACTGGAGCTCTCCACGGAGACTTCGGTCCCCGTGTGCATCTCTTCTCAACCCTAAGAACGGACATTTTTACTTCCGCTGTTACACGACACACAGGCCCTCTTTCCGGGACTCCGGAATGAGTTCCAAGGGGGTAATTGGCCAGGAAAGCACAGATTGCCGGCCAGCCAGGGCTCCTGCCCAGCTGTCTTCTGGGCGCCTCTGACCCTACAAAGTGTGCTGGTTCCTTTGAAGCCAAACTGACTTTTTAGAAACTGACTTCCTGATCTGAGGAATAATTACTTTCAGATGTGAGCATGGAAAAAATGTAGGTAGTGACGACAGTGGACAAATGTAGGTTGAAAAACAAAATTTCCTCACTGCCAAAAGAATTCTTTCAGGAGCCTCTCATATTTTCCATGCATTTCCACAGCAAAAGAGCTTGAGGCAAGGCAAGTTTATCCAGACAGAACAACGCTTAAAATTTGCTAAAATACAACATGGATTCCAAATTTTTGCATCTGCAATAATTCAGAGTTCTGTGGTCATCCCCAGGTCTCCTAGGATGTGCATTCTACTCTTGTAAGCTAACGTGTGAGAGCCAGCATTGTTGCATAGAAGGTTAAGCCTCAGCCTTCAGTGCCAGCGTCCCATATAGGAGCCAATTCGAGTCCCAGCTGCTCCACTTCTGATACAGCTTCCTTCTAATGCACCTGGGAAAGCAGTGGAAGATGGCCCAGGTCCTTGGCCTCTGCACTCACATGGGAGATCCAGAAGCAGCTCCTGGCTCCTGGCTTCCATCTGGCCTAGCCACAGCTGTTGCGGCCATTTAGGGAGTGAACCAGTGGTTGGAAGATTCTCTCTCTCTCTGCCCCACCTCTCCCCTTCTCTTTCTGTTTCTCTACCTCTCAAATAGATAAATAAATTTTTTTAAAAAAAAGTGTGTGTGTGTTCAATAAATATTAAATACTTAATGATCTAAAATATTCAATATTTAGCAATTGTGCTTATTTAATAATATAGGTATTTATGTTTACCTGAGTGATTCAAAATTGTTAGGCAATCCAAGGTGAATCATTCTCTTTGTTAGATCTGATTGCCTCAACTGACTTCCTATACTGATCAGATGAAGCCAAGCACTGTCAGTTCTCCCTTGTGTGGCGTGATGTCCCGGCAGAGGGAGAAATCGCCATGCCTACATATTCTCCAGCAGCACATTAACTGTCATCTGGAAGCTGCTCACTGCTTCACTCATTTACTCTTGCTAGGTTTGGTTCTCTTGGCTGTGTCCCGCCCACCCTGTTGGGTACCCGTAGTTCAGTTTACGGGTAATAAGGCGTATTTTTCTAGAACTCTTCCCTATAATGGAGAATTCAAACTGAGACCCACTCCTCTTCTAAAATACTTGACTAAGGTCACACATCTGGGGCAAAAAGGCAGCACCTACCTCTCCAGTAGGACATATCAGGGAACGGCGCACTGGGGCTGAACTTCTATTGGTGATTTGCTAAGGCATCATTTAGATATATACATCTGCTGCAATTCTCATGCCACTGCTTACTTTGCAAAGAAAACACACACACACACACACACACACACACACACATATTCTATTCAAGATACTTCACTTGAGTTTGTGGTTAATTGTGATAGGTTTCAATACTCAAGATTCGGTAACAGACCTTTTTAGTAAACCTAAGTACTGCAAATAGCAATACCTAAATGGTGAGATTGGAAACAAGGAGTGGGACTGCCCCTCCCAGAAAACAGTGACTAGTGGGGTCTAAAGGCAATGGTATCCAATAGAATTTTCGATTGATAATGGAAATGATCTATGTTTGTGTGCCAGTGCAGTAGACCTAGCTACATGTAAGCTATTGAATGTTTGGAATGTGGCTAATGTCACTGAGGAATTGTATGTTTAATTTCATTTTCACGTAAAGAGACAAATGTGCTAGTGGTAATCTAGGGGAGAGCCCAGAATGGACTTCCTGCTCATTGGCTCCAGCCTGATGGTTGTCATGCACAGTACAGGCTCAGAGATTTTTCTAGAAAAAATGGAAATCTCCGTTTTTACAGGAAATTCTTCATTTTAAAAAATACCAGGCCAATCAAAGCAAACATGACTGTGGCTCATACACATCTAGTTTGTCACTCTAGATCCTTTCTCCTGCCTCTGTCTCCTTCTGCATCCTGTTCCTTCCCAACCAGAAGAATATTTCCACCATTTACCTTCTTCATCCAGGTGCAACTTGGGCCTTCCCCCAGCCCATGAAGTTAGAACAACCACCACTTCCTATTGGCTAGGCTCTGACTTCTGTCTTTAGATTTCTTCTTTGACTTCAACTCAGAAATCTACCCCCAGTAACAAGAAGAGTGGGGTCATTTGCTCCTGTCAGAATTGACCCATCTTTACTCAGTCCTACTGTCCAAATATCCTGAATAAACCCCCCTAACATTTTAGAATCATAAGAATGCTGCTTTTTTTGCCTTGTACCCTGAGTTCTCAGAGGGTAAAAGGAATGCCTGTGGTTGGAGCAGTGTTTTTCTAAAAAGAAAAAAAAAATGTTTTGCAACATGATACACAGTAGAGAATAGAGTTAGCATCTCAGCTGAGTGTATTCATTGTGCCTACACATACCTTTAGAAAGACTTCTCAACACTCTTCCTATCCTTTTCCTGTGTCATGCATGCTAATGCTATATTCTCTTCACACACATATTTTTATTTTTTCTATTTCTTACAGCACCCATCTCACAGTCATAGATGAGTGCCAGTCGATGATTTGAAAATGTTGCTGTAGAACCCAGCCCACATTCAATAACTAATGTGCATTGATCTTGGCCATTCTCTCCAACAGCACTCAACTTCTTCCTGCCTTGCCAACACACCCGCCCTGTTAGGAGGAGTAGGTCAGTGTCCAGCAGGATGGCAATGCTTTGCTAATACTCTGGGTGTCTTTGTGGTCTCCACTTAAACAACCTCATTAGACTCAGATTGTTCTTCATGGGAAGTGATTTACATTTTAAAAAAGAAAAGGTCAAAAGACTATTTTCCTTGCACAATATATTACTTCCTGTAATTCATCAAAATTCTTTTCATGGCTAAAGGTCACTTTTTATTTATGTATGGCATCTGTGTGTGTTTTGTTGAGCAGGGTGTGGCTCTCACAACATAAATCAGACCTTGAAAATTCATGGAAAAACTCGGGCAAACTCTGAGAGAGAGGCCAGAAGAAGAATGATGTGGTGGCAAAGAGGCACCAGGGTCACTGGACTCCCAGAATGACAGATTCAGCCTTAAAAAGGGAAAGATGCAAAATAAAATACCTGAGCAGGTATATAGGACTTGGCATTGTTTATTTAGTTGAAAGTCATAATTACATAGAGAGAATTCTTCCATCTGCTGGTTCACTCCCCAGGCTGGGCCAGACCGAAGCCAGGAGCCAGGAGCTTCATCTGGGTCTCCCTTGTGAGAATGGGGACCAAGCCCTTTGGGACATCTTCCACTGCTTTTCCATGCACATCAGCAGGGAGCTGGATTGGAAGTGGAGCATCCGGAACTCGAACTGGTGCCTATATGGATGCAGGCCCTGCAAGCTGCAGCTTAATCCACTATGCCACAGCACCGGCCCCCTTCAAGGCTTTTTTAATATAGTACTTTGAAAAAGAAAGCACTTGAGTCCTGATATGAAATATGAAACATGATGTTAGCCCTGGGAACACTGAAGTGACCCATCTGGGGAGTCTTACAGCACAAAATCCATGCCCTGCTTTTTCACTCTTATGTAGTAGCTAATAGTTTGACTACAAGACGTGATTGTCTAAATTTGAATCCTGGACCTCATGCCTACCAGGTGTGTGACTGTACAAAAGTTGTTTCCCTCTCTTTGCCACTCTTTGTTCATTTATAAAATGTGCAGAATCACAATAATACCCTTCTAAGGTTGTTTCTGGTATTGAATTAGTTAATACTTGGAAATGACTTAGTACTCAAGCCTTGTATATAGTAAACTGGATATAAGTACTTGTTAAATAAATTGTTTGAGTAAAGATTAAAACATGTCAACACTTCTGACTCCCAACTTCCAGGCAGGGGAAATGCAAGTAAACTTAAAAACTAAGATTGAAGAAGTCACAATTACTCACCATCTTGTTTGCTCATCTAGGCAGAGATTTGATACCCTGGATGACAATGTTTAAATGCCATCCCCGATGAAAAATAACAAGCCACTTAACAAGAAAAAAATAAGGAATAATGGCTTAGTCTCGGAAGTGGGGTGGAAGAGTGAACTGTGTGAAAAACATAAGACAGAGCTGTGGGTGACACCTCCAGGCCAGACCTGGCTTGGAGACCACCCAGTGCAGCCCAGCAGGGGAGAACTGAGTCAGCTGAAAACCCGTGCCCCTGGGAATAGGGATGTACCAGCACAATCTGGGGAAGAACAATTAAAAGCCGCATGTGCAAAATTTGTTTTTAAAAAATTCTTTGGATAAAGCCTGCAGAGAAGAATGATTATATGGACAAAAGTCCGTTGAAGGGAAAAATTGAAAACAAGCCCATCTAAGTGTAGTCCCAGTTAATCACTCAGAGAGCTAAGAAATGCACCTCATTGTGAGATGTACCCTTTTTAAAAAGTTAAAATAGAGGAGCCAGCATTGTGGCATAGCGGGTTAAACATCCACCTGTGATGCTGGCATCCCATATGGGCACCGGTTCCAGACCCAGCTGTTCTACTTCTGATCCAGCTCCCTGTTAATGCTTCTGGGAAAGCAATGGAAGAAGGCCCAAGTGATTAGGCACCTGCACCCACGTGGGAGACCAAGATGAAGATCCTAGCTCCGGGCTTCAGCCTGGCACAGCCACGGCCATTGCGGCCATTTGGGGAAGGGGCCAGTGGGGGTGGAAGATCTGTCTCTCTCTGTCTTTCCTCCTCTCTCTGTAACTCCCCTCACCAAAAAAAGTTAAAATGGATGTGAAAGAGAGAATCTGGACTTACTGGAAAACACTATGACATATTTTGTTATTACTTTCATAGAAATTTGAATATGGAAGCATTATTGGGGCCTACATAAATATATGTGTGTGCACAAATATTGTCATATTTAAAATATTCAGTCAACATATACACGTGTATGTGTGTATATGTGTATGTTCTGATAACTTTCTGCTTTGTCTTTTTTAAGTTCATTGAGTAACATTAAGAGGTAAAAAGGTCAACTGGAGCCAAATGGCTTTAAGTATTAAACTTGACAAAAAATCACGCCCTAGAAGACATAGAAGTATGTACAAATTTGGGCATAGCGTGGGGTCTCTGGAGATAACTGAGTTACAGAATCAGCTCGAGGCTCGGCTGGGGCCCCTGAGTCTGGGCTGTGAACATCAGCAGGTCCCAGGCAGTCACTTTGATGTCAATAGCAGCTTTGTGTACAGAGAACGGAAAAAGGAGCCCCTCATTTCCCAGGCTGCACCTGCCATTGTCCCACCGGTGAGACTGCCACTGACCGTGGCAGCGGTACGGGCTTGGATTGATGGCCACAGATGGCCTCTGGCCTGCAAAGCTCAGCTCTGGACTCAGCAGCCATGGTGGAGGGACAGAAATTCACTTTTAGGCTCACTGTTGGTTTTGCTTTTTGTTTCTCGTCTTCCCTCTGTTGCCTCCTGGGTCGAGTTGGGTGCTGCCTTCCAGCATCGCTGCTGTGACTATCTCTTTTCATGTTGACAATATTTCTTGCTCCCCCATGCCTTTCTTGGCGTCTTCAGATGGGTTTTTGTCCTTGTGTCTTTTCACTTCCTCTCTCCTCCCGGTCAGTATTAGTCCATTGCTATAACAAATTATAGCTGAATCTGGGTCATTTGTAATGAAGAGCAGTTCATTTAGTTTGTGGTTGGGAGGCTGAAAGTTCAAACATCACAGCACTGGCTCCAACAAGGGCTCCTGTGGTTGCACCACATCACGGAGGCTGGTGTCGTGGTAGGAGGACATGGGAGTGGAGGGCTCACACGGCCAGACAGGGAGCCTGGGAGACATGGAGGAGTCTGACTCACTCTTTTACAGCAGCTGACTCTCGTGGGAATTAGCTGGGCTGTCGTGAGAGCTACCTTAATCCCTTCCAATGGCAGTACCTCCAGGGAGCGAACTACCTCCCACCACTTAAAGACTCCACCAACTCTAGGGAGAAAGCCCCAGCACTGAACCCTTTGGGGACAAGCCACATCTATAGCCAAACCACAGCACGGTGCTTGTTTCTCTTCTCACTCAGGGCATCTTCCCCAGATGCTGTTCACTGCCTTCCAAGTGTAGTTTCTGCACAACTTCTGAATGATAGAAGCTGGGGAAGGCAAATGGTGACAACCAACAATTTCTCTGGTGCTCAGGGGAAAAAGAGGCTCCTAGATGTTGGTGGGTGTCTGTTTAGAAGGGGCTACTCAATAGGAAAGTCTCTTTCGTGGCTGTGTTTTTTCCAAGATTTATTTTATTTATTTCAAAGGCAGAGTTACAGAGAGAAAGGGGAACACAGAGAGAGAGAGAGAGAGAGAGAGAGACAGAGACAGAGATACAGGGAGAGAGAGAGAGAGCACGCATTTCCATGCACTGGTTCACACCCCAGCTGGTCACAACAGCTGGAGCTGGGCCAGGCTGAAGCCAAGAGCTAGGAGCTTCATCTGGGTCTCCCATGAGGATGCAGGGTCCCAAGGACTTGGGCCATCTTCTGCTGTTTTCTCAGGCACATTAGCAGGGAGCTGCATCAGAAGTGGAGCAGCCGAGTCTTGAATTGGCACCTATGTGGAATGCCACTGTTGCAGGTGGCGGCTTAACCTATATGCCACAACGCTGGCCCCTAATGGTTACTTTTAATCCTGAGATTCCCTAGATATATGAAAAGAATTTTCCTGATTTCTGTCTCTCTTTCATCACACAGTGATGGTGCTGGCCACTTGCCTGAATTCCTTGGCCCTTGGCTCCCTTTCACCTTCAAAGAGAGCAACAACTGGTCCAGTCTTGCTCATGCTGCATGATGCTCGTGTGTGCATCTGTCATCCCATCTCCTCTGACTCCTAGTCAGGGCCCCTTGATTCTCCTGGGCCCACTGGAATAATCAGCATAACCCGCCCAGGTCAAGACTGTTAATCTGAGTGCACCTGCTGAGGCCCTTTGGTGGGTAAGGGGACAGTGTGCACAGGGTCTAGGGACTAAGGCACGGCCTTCTCTGGAGAGGCCATCATCCTGCCCACCCCAGGGCCCAGGAAAGTGCTTTAATTTCTTTTAAAACCAAAAGAAAACAATGAGATTTTTAGAAGAAGAATAGCTTAACATGGAATATTAGCATATTTGTTTTTAATACCAACTGAGGATGATATAATTTTTAATATTATGGAATAAAGGGCCTCCAGAGTAAAAAATGTCTGCACCCCAATGAAGCCCACACGCCTGTTCCAGCCGTGGAGCAGCATCTAAGACAAGGGTGCCCAGCACCACAGGCCCAGGCCCTAGCCTAGCATGGTCATTGAGAATTCATCCTGGCTCTTTCCCGAGGCACCTCAGAGGTGATCAGCTTCAAACCAAAACTGAATATCTCCTTCCCAGGCACTGACTGCCAGAAACTCATTGATGTGGACGATGAGAGCCCGCACTGTGGCACAGAAGATTAAGCCTCCTCCTGCAGTGTCGGCATCCCATATGGGCATCAGTTCAAGTCCCAGCTGCTCCACTTCCGATCCAGCTCCCTGATAATGTGCCTGGAAAAGCAATAGAACATGGCCCAAGTCCTTGGGCCTCTGCACCCACGTGGGAGACCCAGAGGAAGCTCCCAGCTCCTGGCTTTGACCTGGCCCAGGTATAGCCATTGCAGCCATTTGGGGAGTGAACCAGCAGATGGAAGATATCTCTCTCTCTGTCTCTCCTCTCTCTGTATCTCTGCCTTTCAAATATATCTTTAAAAAAAAAGTGAATGGTGACTGTAAACTTCGTATTTTTTGAGAAGTGCTTGGCCACAGAGGTTGCTGCCAACACTCCAGGTGAAGAATGGAAGGGTTATGTGGTCAGAATCAGTGCTGGGAATGACAAACAAGGTTTTCCTATGAAACAAGGTGTTTTGACCCATGGCCAGATCTGCCTGCTGCTGAGTAAGGGGCGTTTCTGTTACAGACAAAGGAGACTGGAGAAAGAAAGTGCAAATCCATTCAGGGCCGCATTGCTGATGCCAACTGAGTGTTCTCAACTCGGGTTAGTGTGAAAAAGGAGAGGAAGATATTCCTGGATTGACCAACACCATGGTGCCTTGTCGCCTGGGACCTGAGAGAGCCAGCCAAATCCACAAACTTTTCAGTCTCTCTAAAGATGATATAGCTGGTATATTGTAAGGAAGCCCTCAGAGAAAGAAGGGAAGAAAGTAGGACCGCAGCGCCCAACATGCACCGTCTGGTTACTGCATGCGCCCTGCACAGCCAGCACCGGCCTGTGCGCTGAAGAAACAGCACACTCGGGAGAATCAGGAAGAGGCTGCAGCCCGTGCTCAGCTCTCGGCCAGGAGAAAGAAGGAGGCTGAAGACAAACGCCAGGGACAGATTGTCCAGAGATGTGTGCTGTCTATTCTGAGAGGAGCATCTTCTAAATCTGAGTCCAGCCACAAATAAGGCTTAATAACAACAGATAAGACTGGATTTCGAAAAACAAGAATTTGTGGCCAGCGCCGTGGCTCACTTGGCTAATCCTCCGCCTGTGGCACTGGCATTCCGTATGGGCACCAGGTTCTAGTCCCAGCTGCTCCTCTTCCAGTCCAGCTCTCTGCTATGGCCCAAGAAGGCAGTGGAGGATGGCCCAAGTGCTTGGGCCCCTGCACCCACGTGGGAGACTAGGAGAAGCACCTGGCTCCTGGCTTCAGATCGGCATAGCTCCAGCCGTAGCAGCCATTTTGGGGGTGAACCAACGGAAGGAAGACCTCTCTCTGTCTCTCTCTCACTATCTAACTCTACCTGTCAAGTAAATTAAAAAAAAAAAAAAAGAGTTCATTTTGAACATGTTTTGAATCAAGGACATGATGGAGTGATGGAAAAACCACTTGACCAGCATCTTCCAGGGCCCACGGGGCTGCAAAATAGAGTATGGCCAAGAACTGGATTCACATTCCAGCTCATTCACTCACTGCCCGAGTGGCCTTGTAGTTTCCTGTGCTTTTACAAGCATCAGCTTCCTTGTATAGGATAATTTTTCCTATTTCACAGGATCCCTGTGAAGAACAAATGGCATCAGACATACAGAGTGCTTATCAGAGGCCCAGGTAAGTGGTAAGCACTTAGTAAGTGGCTGCTTTTCCTGTTACTATTTTGGTGACTTTTTATTATAATTATTAAATAATGCTTATAGTTCTTAATTCATATAGTTCGAAATACATAATCTGCCTGAAGTAATTTTTCATTTGAGAAGCCACCAATCAATGAGGGTCAGAATTTAGAGGTTCCACATTTAGAAGCTTGGTCATTTGTCTGTAGTCATAATCTGGACCCAAAAATAGTACACGGTGCCTAGCAGACTGAATGTTAGTCCTCCACACTCTTTGTGAAGAGTGCTTAAGAGTGATAATTGGTATTATTATATCATATTAAACATGATATTAGTATTCAATGGTAATTAAACGTTATAATCAGACCAACTGGCAGGCTAGCATGGAAAGCAAGATATTAGTTTTAGAGTTATAGTGCTCAACTTGGTAGCCACTTCTCACATATGGCTATTTAAATTAACAAACATTAAAATGGAAAACTCAGATCCTGTGTCATAATAGCTACCTTTCAAGTATTAAAAAGGTGCATGTGGCTAGTAGCTACCATGTTCATTGTGCAGATATAGACGTTTCCACCTTCCCAGAAAGGACTACTGGATGGTGCTGATCTACTTGAGTATTCATTGCCCTCAATAACCTGTGTAAGTAAACCAATTATTCTTCAGTATGATCTAACTTACTGCACAGCCATTCTACAGCCATACAATTTGGTGGGTCACAGGCATGAGAAACACTGAGAAATGTTCTCTTCATTCATTTTGATTAGAGGTTTCAATTCTTTGCTACAAATCTTCTATATGCATTCAAGGGATTTGTGTTTATGTGTACGTGTGTGTATGTGTGTGTGTGTATGAATTCTGTGGATATGCTTAAACGACACACACCTACCTCTCTCAAGTAATTTAAGGACTAAACAACCAAAAACAGAATGCCAAACTAAAGGCTTAACCAAAAAGTTAGATTATTTGCATTTTCATTAGTCATAGCTCTCAATGTTTTTCATTGCAACTCACAGGAAGAAATATATTTTATGTTACAACCTAATAGAAGCAAATACAAACACTATTGAAAGTAAGTTTTCATAAAATAGTACCAGCCCTTACTCTGTGCAATATATTCTGATAGCTCCTATTTCTTCCTTTTCCTCTTCCTCCTTCTCCTTTCCCTACCTTGAGTGTTTTTTGCTGCAGACACTGATTTCGTGTCTCACAATGGGATGATCTGTAGTTTGGAAAACACTGATCTAAATCACGGGCTGCAAACCTGAAGGCTTACAGTGGTTGACCACCTGAGTGGAAAGCACTGTGTGGGGACGACTGGAAGATGGAGGGCCTGAAGCCCCCTTGGAAGGGCACAGCGGCTACTCAGTGCCGGGCAGCCTTGTCCACCTATGGATGTAGTTCTCCACTGCCATAACTTCTGGCTGTTCAAGAGAAGTCAAGTGTTCAGACATTTGGGGGACACTTGCCCCATTTAAAATGATGGCACGTAACTCCTAAAAATGTTAAACATTTGCCAGCCAAATGAAGCAAGTCTCCCCTATGTATTGGTCTGATTAAGGATTAATTCCCTAGTTCCAGGAGTATAACCGCAACAGGTTCTTTTTCCTCTAAATGAGAACCTAGAATCCCCCCCATCGACACAGCAAAATCCATCTGCCCTCGCATGACCCAAGGGAGGAGAGAAGAGGGGTCCTCAACAGGAGGGGCTGACAGTGAGTGTCTCTCCCAGGGTGAGCCTGTGTTGGGTGCCATGACTGCCAAGGACAGAGAGAGTCACATGTTCCAACGGCGTAGAGTCTTCAAGAACCTGGGTGTATCCTTGTCAGAGAAGGGAGTCAGTCTAAGCTCAAGGCTGGACCTTGGTGATGGCCACTGGGCCCTTGAAAGTTATCTGAGTTAGTTGTCACTCTTGCCTAAACCGGTGAAATGTTCGAAACTGAACTGCCAAGGGACAAAAGTCTACCACTCATTTAAAAACCTCTAGAACTAAACCATACCTAAATTTTAAGTGCAAACCATACTACCGTACATCAAAAGTTTTATCAGTCAGCTTTATCTCCAAGATCTATAGGTTTTAGTTATGAGGTTAAACCATGCAGAACTACCAATATACAAACTTTTTATCACTAAACTTTTTATTTGGGGGTAACTCTAGATTAATAGAATATTTTCAAAGTTGCAAAGATTTGCAGAGGGTTCTTGGGTATCTTTCACACAGTTTCCCCAGTATTAGCATGTTACATAAACAAGTTATATTTGACAAAACTAAGAAATTCTCAGTGGTACATTACTATTAATGACTTCAACTGGATTTCATCAATTCGTTTCACTAAAGTTCTTTCTCTGTTCCAACAGGTAGTCCACTCCCATCCTGCATTTAGTTCAAATTTTTCAACCTGCATAAGAAGCAATTTTATAAGCTTCTACCCACTACGTTAGGACTCAAACTTGTACCAAGGACAGGTCTTCTTACAATGTCCATAGCCATTAGGAACCAGGGAGGAGATTGTCTTGGAGACCTCTCACCACCAGGTGTCCATGCTAATCCCATGTAGAATCTAGACATAGCCATAGGCTACGAGTCTGTTCATTGGCCTAGCTCGCTGTGTGTGGCTGGAAGTAGTCGACCAATACACGCAGGCTAAATATCTACTGCTTGTTCACAAGAATCTTGTTCCAGGAAACCCACACAGGAGCAGAAGAGCCGCTCTCTGCCCATTAGTCACTATCTGGTTAATTTTAGTGTCCCCCTGGAATTAATGCCGTCTTGAACTACCAACATTTGTATTAGTTTTTCAGGTTTTTCATAACAAAGAACGATGTTCTGGGAGGCTTAAACAACAGAAATTTATTTGCTCACAGCTCCAGAGCTCTGGGTGTCGTAGGTGGGTTTTTTCTATGGCTGCTCTCCTGGGCTTGCCGATGGCTGCGTTCTCCATGTGCCTGCACTCGGTCTTCCTTCTATGCACGCCTCTGTCCGGTCGCCTCTTCTTATAAGGATACCATTCATCTTGCATTAGTGCTCATCCTAATGAACACATTTGAACCTCTTTACCTCCTTAAAGGCCCTGTCTCCAAATACAGTCACACTGTGAAGTTCTGGGAGTTAGGAATGCAGTATATGAATCTGGAGGGAATAGAACTTAGCCCATAAATAATGTTGACCACCTCTGACGTTTAGGGGTTAAGAAAAGGGAAGCATTTCTGTGAATTGTGCAGAGCAGAAGAGCAGGTGTTAGGGGTGCATGTGGCTACCAGGGCCAGGGGGCAGCACATGAAGTCAGTAAAAGTCTCTGCTTCTAAGAATGTGAGTGGGTCCCAAACACACTTTCCTAACTCTGTGTGTGTGTGTGTGTGTGTGCACGCGCACCAGCGATCGTTATACACTTTTAAAGCTTATCTACAAGACTACAGACTTTGTTTGGAGACTGTCAAAAATGAAAACAATCCCAGTGTGCAGACCGTGGCTGACAGGCAGAGGACTGAAAGAACAATTCACTACTGCACGGGACAAGGGCGGCAGGGCCAGGAATCTGAAGAGCAAGCCTTCAGAGCAAACACTTTGATAAAGAAAAGAAAGACGGCAGGGGGAAGGCAATTAAGGGAGAAGAGGCCGGGACAAAAATGGGCCCAGGCAAAGCTGCCCGGGGACAGCAGGAAGGGCAGTCGGAGAGTGGGGGTTTGGGCAATGTGCTGGCCAGGCCGTCATTAGCCCAGAATTATCAGGCACCTGAAACAACAAGGTCAAGAATGTGACCTGAATGAGAGATGAAATATTTGTTTAGGAAACTACACGCTGAGAGAAAGGCCCAAAGAGTTAAACCGGGGCGCCTACCTCTCCTGGCTGCAGACCGGAGCAAGAACTTAAGCAAAGCCTAGCGAGCTGCGGAAATTCTTTTTGTTAGTGTGTCCTGAAGGAAAAACGAACACGAGGCTGAGGCTGGGGAGAAAGCAGGCTCTGTCTGATTTCTTGGTGTGCGGAGCAGCAAAAGGCAAGGGGAGGAATGCGGGGGACAGGCTGGGCCCCAGCCCCTCCCCAGTGTGGCCAGCAGCCCCGCCTGCCAAGGCATCCGGATTCCAGGCCTCCAGGACAAAGGGCCCTTCCCCCGCCTTGTCAGCCCTCCTGTTCCCTGGGATTGTGTGGCCCAACCCTTTGATCAAACTAGGGCATTCTGTCCACAGACAACTGCTTTAAATAGGAAGGTTTCAGGGCTGGGTCCCCTCGGTGCTCTTTATCAAAGGGATTATGCCTGGCCCTGTTAGGATTTCTGCTTTCCCTCTAGAAGGGACCAGGTCTCTAATAAGGACTCTCTCGGACACTGTTGCAGATCCACCTGGCAAAGTGCTATTAGGAGCTGAGTGAGGCGGATGCATCCTGAGCTTAAACCGCCCCCAGCTTAGTGGTTTTTGGTGGCTGTGGATTAAATTTCCACCCTAGGAGGAGAATCCACCCACAAGCCAAAGCAACTCTGACCAAGAAGTACTTGGAATACTGGACTGGGAGCCAGGACTCCAGAGTCCACCCTGGCTGTGCAGTTCAGTTGCTAAGTCGCTCAGTCTCTGGGCCTCTCTGGGTATGAGTTTTTTATTTTTGAGAAAATCAGAAATGTGAACTTGGAGAGCTCTGATGCTACGTGTAAAGTCCTCTGATTCCTTCACTCTTATGCATTCTCTAAAAAGACTGCTGGGCGTGACCCCTGGATGACCGAGGTCCTCTGCATTTCATGGACTTCAAGGAATAGCTAAATGGAAAGAGGAAAATGAAGGACACCTTCAAAAGCTATTTCCCGTGTAAAAACTTTCTCCCTAACTCACCAATTTACTAAGGAGTTAGAGTCTTCCAAGGCCACACTGTAATGTCTTTAGATGAGAAATGCTTTTCTGATTTTGCGAAGAAAAAATGTAATGACAACTCCATCCTGGGAGGATCCATTTCGGTTGCCCCTTGCCCAGTGGGCCATTTTTCTCCTAGTTGTACGGAATTCCCTCCCTGACAGCAATAGAAGGGAAGTGAAACAGGTGCAAGGCAAGAAAGATGGATCAGCTGGAGATCTATTGAGAATTGCATGGTTTCCCCTCAAATTATATTTATTTAACAAGACAATGTATTTGGATCTTTCTGAAAGAGTGCTTTGCTAAGTGATGACTAAATTAACCCTACTTGGGGAAGTGCTGAGAGGGTCTTAGAGCTCTTTTATCATTACTCTTGATGACGCATTTCCATGTCTTCCACTCGCTGAACCCACCGGGATTGCTCTGCATCAGGCCTGTGCGTAAGAACTTAAATAAAGCAGTTCACGCTGACG